>NC_057807.1:152262876-152571375 GCF_018294505.1 Triticum aestivum
GATATACTATCCGCATCCTCTGTAGGAGGACCGTCCGGCGTTGTCCCAACATTAGCCTTCGCCCTTGAGTCCGGCTCTGGAGTCCGGCTGGTGGAGGCCTGGCCGGCAGGATCTTCAGACATAGTCCGACGAGTGCTTTTTCTGCCAGGGGAAAATGGACATTGTTATATTTTAAAGACGATAATCACGGAGCAGGTTTCTAATCATACCTCTGAAATGGCATCTCGGTCCTGACCGCCATCCTTTAAAGCCTACCCGGCTTTGGTGCCCCTTGTTGGTGAGTCACCGCGGGTTCGGCACGGTGCCCCGATGGCCTTCCCTATAAAGCGCAATATGTGTGCAGTGGGTAAGGAGTAAAGAAGGGATCCTTGTCGGAAGTTAGGACTCCGGTCTTACTTACATGTGATGCAGGGAGTAAGCCAGGATAGTCGGCTATGATAGCCACTAAGGCACCGTCACAACTTGCCTGGTAAAACGTCCTGTCGATGAGCTCCGCAAATATGGCCGGATCTTCTTCAAGTCCGGGGTCGAGGGCCCGGTTGGGGTCCTATGGCTATGGAGACGGGCTGTGGACCTCCCTCACAGCTTTTCGCAGTTCCTGCTATGAATTAGCAAGGTAAATATTTGTGATGAAAGACTGCGGGAATGAATAGAGTTGAGTAAAAGATAGCAACTCACCCAGCTATGGGGGTTGTACATGGAAAACCCATCCCGTGGCTTAATGCGGATGAACTCCTCTTCTCCTTTATACAAATCGGACAATATTTTCGCCAGAGCGGTGGCGGAGTTTGGACCTTTACGACCGCAGCGGGTGGCGTCGTCTTCTCCATTGAAGTGCCACATGGGATTCCCCTGGTACTAGAGTGGCTGCACCCCCAGCATTATGCATATTGACATAACCTCGATTATTGTCAATCCTGATTTGGCTAGCGTTTTTATCCTGCCCATCAGATAAAGGACCTCTCTGTTATCTTCCTCCCGGGGGTCCCGGGGGACGCCGACTACGGCGTTTCTTCTGTTGGGCATTGGTAAACTCAAGAAGGCTTATCCGGATAGGGTCCGGAAGGGGGACGTCCTCTATATAAAATCACTCCAAAGGGCAGTCTTCGGATGTCTTCTTCGGAGTGCCGGATAGGTATCCGGTCCCGGCGATGCGCCATATTTCAGCTCCACCCACTTGGTATATTGATCCCTCCTGATTGCGAGGGATGAGGCAGAATAGCCTCTTCCATAGCTCGAAATGAGCTTCGTAGCCCAGAAATAACTCACAAAGGGCGACATAACCTGGGATGTGCACTATGGAGGCAGGAGTGAGGTTATGTAGCTGGAGGCCGTAATACTCCAGGAGCCCGCGGAGGAACGGATGGATTGGTAATCCGAGGCCCCTCAGCAAGTAAGGGACAAGGCATACTCGCTCCCCCCTAGATGGGTTGGGGGAACTCTCTGCTTTCTCCCTGCCATCGTAAGTGGCCAGTCCGGCTCGGACGGGGACAAGGTCTGCAGGTGGAAGAAACCACTGGGTCTACAACTCCACCAATTGTCCATGAGATACGGTATACTTCTCCCAATCACCTGGCCTAACGCTGTGGGAGCGAGAGGAGGAGCTGCGGCGGCCGGCCATGATGGGATGGCTTTTTCGGGCGCGCTCTGATGAATCCTCGCTTGGGAAGATGGTGTGCTATGGATCTGAGGATCCCCTTCCATTTAATAGACGATTTATTTACATGGTTAGGGTGGCACGTGTAAAAATGCCCCGACTTCTCGCATTCGCTGGACACATGGAGACTTCCATTATTAAGGTACAGAAGCCGAGGAGTGCAACATTAATGGGAAGCCGGACAAAGCTTGTTAAAATAGGTACTCGGCGATTTTGGAGAAGAACCCACCTTGCAATGCCGAAGAAAATCTGCGTGCTGCACTCGTCGTCATTGAAGCCTGGTTCAGGAGCTACTGAGGGAGTCCTGGATTAGGGGGGTCCTCAGACAGTCGGACAATGTACTTCTGCCGGACTATTGGACTATGAAGATACAAGATGGAAGACTTCATCCCATGTCCGGGTGGGACTCTCCTTTGCGTGGAAGGCAAGCTTGGCTATTGGGATATGTTGATTTCCTTCTCTGTAACCGACTCTGTGTAACCCTAGCTCCCTCCGGTGTCTATATAAACCGGAGGGTTTAGTCCGTAGGACAAGAACAATCATAATCATAGGCTAGCTTCTAGGGTTTAGCCTCTACGATCTCGTGGTAGATCAACTCTTGTAATACTCATATCATCAAGATCAATCAAGCAAGAAGTAGGGTATTACCTCCATAGAGAGGGCCCGAACTTGGCTAAAACATTGTGTCCCCCTCTCCTGTTACCATTAGCCTTAGACGCACAGTTCGGGACCCCCTACCCAAGATCCACCGGTTTTGACACCGACAGCCGCCGCTGCTCCGCCATGGCTCCGCCGCCGCACCTGGACGCCGCCGTTCACCGCAATGCGCAAGCCGTCGCCGTCTCGCCCCGCATCGCCGGATTTCGCCGCCGCCCCAACGGCCGCGCCGGAGTTGGCCGCCGGCCGGATCCGCTCCTCCACCCGTTGCAAACCGCCCGCCACTGGTTTTTCATCGGAAAACCGCCCCGGCCGGTAAAACCGCAAAGACCGATCGGTTGTGTTTTTTCTTCAGAAAACCGGTTTTTCTTTTAGTCTAGTTATTGTGTGAATGATCGTTAGTTAGGGTTCTTTAGCGAACAGTTTTCCTTAGTTAGCGTTCGGCAGTGAACGTTCGTTAGATAGTTTTTTTTCTTCTTCTGTATAATTCGGCCAGGGACCCGCATGTAATTAGTTTCTTCACAGATTAGTCCCTAACCTTTAAACGTTCACTACTTTTTACTCGTGTATCCAAATCGAACGAAACCAACGCCCACTTCTTTGTTATGATCACCTCTATCCAGATAAACAACTTAAACATGTTTTGATAATTTAAACTTTGCATTTAGTTCAGATTAGCATTCGGTCTTGTTTCATCTGTAACTTGAGTTTTGTAACTCCAATTTAGTTGATTCTTTTTGCAAATCGAAGCTCTTGACCTAAACTTTCTGATAAGGCCATATTCACTTAATTTTGGTACTGTTAGAAATTGTTTTATGTTGCAAGAGTTATTTGCTTGGTTTTGAAGATTTCCGAATTGTTTTCTTCATTCTTTCCGATGTTTTTGAGTGATTGCTTATGTGTGGTTACTATTGTTTGCTTACGGTAGATTGAACAGAGTGTGACGAGTAGAACTATCAGGAGTATTGAGTGCGAGGCATCTTCATCAATAGTACAGGCAAGTTCACACTTTGATCATATCCCTGTCATACCCAGTTTTTTATGCATTAGTTTCACCTTCAAACATTGCATGGTTAGGAGATGATAACATGTGGGTATTGGGAAGCAGTTGATGAGGTAGGAACCTATTGTCCTGCATTCAAACCTTGGGAGTTACTTCTACGTTATGGTTATACTTCTATGCTATGCTCATAGACGTTGTTTGGTTTGAGTGATTCATGACAGATGTGAGAGTTATTATTAATGGTTAACTTAAGGTGATTACTTCAATACACATCTAGGTGGAATGGTTGGGGCACCCTGGAGTACCCAGTGGTTTGCCCGGGTACCTAGAGAACCCAGTGCTTGCCCAAGGGAATCCCGGAGGACCCGTGTGATTACCCTATGGAATGCCACCTAGGCTCAAAGGGATCATAAGATTATTCATGCGAGAAACTTCCGTGTGCGGCCACAAGCCATTATGGGCTCTAGCATAGTTGAGTAAGTTGCGTGAGCTCTTGAAGAGGTGGACTAGCAGATGTAGGGGGATTGTAGGTGTACCGGTCCGCCCAGAGTAGAGAGTAAGTGCTTCTGAAAGACTGTGTCTCGGTCATCCATTTCTCAAACACCTTGTAGTGCGAGAAATCCAACGGAGGCGATCGAGTCTTGTGGGGAAAAGTGCGCAAACCTCTACAGAGTGTACAAACTAATCATGGTTAGTTGTTTCCCCGGCTATGGACGTTTTGAGTATCTAGTTCTTGGATTATCATGTTGATCTCATCACGTTAATTAAATAATTTGTTGGGTTGATGATTATTAATTTGGGATTGAGTTGGAGGAACCTTCTCAATGTTTTCAACAAACTTTGTAGTTAAATAAAATATATTCCTTTGTTGTAGGGAAAAACTGGCTTTATGCAAAAATAAACTTAGAGCTTTCCACTAGCCAAATATGCATGTAGTGATAGTTATTATTCATCATTTATCCTATGGTGTGAATTTGCCAGTACATTCAATGTACTGACCTACATGGCTGCAACGTCTCATGTTGCAGGAATCTTCGACGAGTAAGTGATACATTAGGGTTATGATTTCTACACTCAACTTTGCCATTGGTGTTGATGGGAATCCACAACCTTGTCGTTTCTTCCGCTTTATGGATTGAGGTAATTTTATTTACGTTACTTTATACATGTGATTTACCTCTATTATAAATCCTCGACTACTGTGTGTCAGCATACCGATCCCGGGATGACACTTAATCACAGAGACTTGACTGTCTGATGTTGGGTCGCTACAAATAGTTGACCCACTCAAAACAGGAATCAAAAGCAAAATGAAATATCTCGATTCAACGAAATAGCTCGTTCACCAGGTCAAAATAGTGAACTTAATCCAAAATTGAACAACTCAATCGAGTAGCATGTTGTACAGTATTATAGTACTCCATGAACATGTTGAAAGTCAAATTAATGAACTTGTTTGATATGAATATCTCCGTTCATGTGTGGATTGTAGACAACATGTTCTCCAATTCAAATATTTGGATGCAAGTTTATATCTAAACATGGTTTATATCAGTCTTTGATGCATAAAATGCAACCTCCCTCTATCTCGGACTCCTGCTCTCTCTCTCCCACCGACAATCTTCAATTCTATTGCACGCATCCAAACACAAACCTTGTTGGCCCCTCTCCCTCTCTCTCTATCTCTATCTCTCTGTGTGTGTAGGGGGGTCTTTCTAGTTCGCATGCACACTCCATGTATAGGTCTCTCTCGCACACTATGTATGATTCTCTAGTCCAAGCTAAATATCTTGGGTGCACTCATCGTACGCACAAAAATTCCCTCTCTTGTTTCTCGTAACTCTCTCATGCACCACTCTGTCGTCTCGGAGCTCTTCCCTCTCTCTCTCAAACTCTCCATCTCCCTGGGTCACACATACACATGCATATCTCACTCGCACTCGATAGACCCATATAAAATTCTCTCTCTCTCCCTCGTTCTCTCTCCATCTCACACGCACAGACACACAATCTCACGCCTAGCCAATTATGATGGTCTCTCACTCAATTGTAGGCACAAGCGGTCCCCCCTATATGTATATGACTAGCTCATTCTTAGTCTCCATCACAAACATGTGCATGGTCTATCTTGATTTCTCTCGAGGCATCTTTCTATCGCACACGCACCTCGTCCCTCGATCTCCCACCCATATAGTCCCTTCACAATCTCGAGGGGATCTCTCTATCACAAAGAGACCCTCTCTCCCTCCCCGTGCGTCCATCTTCTCCATACGTCCCTCTCAACCTTTGTCCCTTGTTGGCTAGACCTCTACTGGACATGTGCTAGGGGTGTCTCTTCCCGTTGCAAACAATCACGCACTATCCATCGTCGTGTATCTCCTCGCCTCACTTTTCTATCTTGGAGATGCATGCTAATATGTTTGCATAAGACACCAACACACACACACACATACACACACACACACACTCTCTCTAATTTATCGTTTGTTGTCCCTTTCTCTTTCACGCACACACTCGTTTAGCACACTCACCCATTCTCCTTCACACGCAATTGATCTCTCTTGACTTAGGCACTCTCTTCGGTCCATAGCTTATAGATTTATTGAAAATTCAAACATCACGAAGTTTGACCATGTACATGGAGAAAAATATTTACATCTAGAACGGCAAACATATATCATTTGATTCATCATGAGATGTAGTTTCGTGTGATGTATCTTTGGTATTTTAGATATAAATAATATTTGCATAAACCTGGTCAAAGTTTCCAAAGTTCGACTTCTAAAAAATTTATATGCACTGCATTATCGACCGGATGGAATATCTCTTTCCCCGTCTGAGCTATCTGACGCACCACTCAGCCGTATCGGGGCTCCACTATCTCTCTCAAACTTTATATCTCCCTGGTTCACACATACACATATCTCGCTCATGCTACATAGACCCATCTAACACTCTCCGCCCTTGTTCTCTCTCTCTATGTGACACCCCCCCCTAAGTACCATAATTCCTCGCTCCATCATAGGCGCACACACTCCCCCCTAAGTATGAGTATCTCTCACTAGCCATCAGGAACACACATATTGTATCCTTCCATCCATACGTCTATCTCGATATCTCTCAGGGTATCTTCTATCGCGCACACACCTTGTCACTCGATCTCCCACCCATGTAGTCCCATCATGACATCCAGGGGATCTCTTTGTCACAAACATACACTCTCTCCTCCCCTTGTCTGCATTTTCTCCATATGTCTCTCTCGACCTCTCTCCCTTGTTTGTCAGACCTCTCTTGGCCACATGCTAGGGGTCTTTCTCTCTTGATTGCAAACAACAACACACTATCTCCTCACCTCGCTTCCGGTGTCGAAGATGCATGTGTGATATGTTTGCATAAGACACACATGCTTTTTCTCTACTTTATCGTGTGTTGTCCATGTCTCTTTCACACATGCACACACACTTTGTTCACGCACTCTTTCTATTTCACACACAAATTCTCTCTCTCTCTAGTTAGGTACTCTCTCACGTCCATAAGCATATGGATGTTTTGAAAAGTCAAACCTCAGAAAAGCTTGACCAGGTATATGT
The DNA here is from genome assembly GCF_018294505.1 of Triticum aestivum. Lineage (NCBI taxonomy): Eukaryota > Viridiplantae > Streptophyta > Magnoliopsida > Poales > Poaceae > Triticum > Triticum aestivum. The sequence continues at coordinate 152,269,784 of NC_057807.1, forward strand.
GGAGAAAAACATTTACATCGGGAAAAGATCACTACTGGAATCAAAAGATTTGCCGTCTGCTCCCTCTTTGCCGTCAGCTAGCAGACGGCAAAGAATGCCTTTGCCATCAGCCACCAAAAAGCAGATGACAATGAGGTAGCGGACATCAAAGGAAGGCTTTGCCATGAGCCAACATTTTGCCGTCTGCTAGCTGACGGCAAACCTTCTTTCCCGCCCGCTAGTTGATGGCAAAGAGGGTGTTTGGCCCACTGGCTGTTAAGCCCTAAAGGGCCCCCTATTTGCCGTCCACCAGCAAACGGCAAAGCGTCCGTTGCCCTCAGCTTGCAGACGGCAAAGGCGACACAGACGACAAAGCATCAAAATAAGTTAACGACCCGCAGCCCCGACGTCACCCTCTCTCTTTCTCCTCTCCTCTCCTCTCCGCCCGACCAGCACCGCCACCGCCACCGCCCCGTCGCCCCACCACCCTGCCGTCCCACCGGCCCACCACCTCTTCATTGCCGCCCCGTCGTCATCCCCTCCTGCCCGGTCATCGCGGTGTCGGGGTGAAAAAAAGAAGTAAAAGAAGAAGAGGAAGAAGAAGAAGAGGTGTCGGGGTGTCGTGTCGAGGGTCGAGGGGTCGGGGTGTCGTGTCGAGGGTCGTGGGGTTGAGGATTTTCCATGCCGACCACGACACCCCGACCTCCTAACCCCGACACCCCAACCCCTTGACCCTTGACACGACACCCCGACACCCCGACCCCTCGACCCTCGACATGACACCACCGACACCCCGACCCCTGACACGAAACCCTAACCCCCGAGGGTTGCCGATGGTGAGGGTTGCCGAGGGGCACCCAACCCTGACACAGCACCCCGACACAACACCCCCGACACCCCGACCCACGACACGACACCCCGAGATCCCGACACGGCACCCTCGACACCGACACCCTGATATTAATTAGTTTATGTTATTATGTATTCAAATGTTTATTATGTTCATGATGATGATACACACTAATTTTTTTTATTATGTTTATGTTGTACTAATTTCGTTTACTCTTTGTCATTGCAGGTGTTGACATATGGTGGGCTTGGGTCGAGAGCGCTCTAAGCCTCCTACCTTGGCGCGTGGGAGGGGTGTTGTTATTGCACCCCCAGAACCTTCGAAGAGTGCTGGTAGGAAGCATGCAGACACCCACAGCACCTTCAGCGGGCGCTTCTTCTTCGGCCGGGAGAGGAGGTCGGGGGAACAAGAGGGGTGCAGGTAGAGGCAGACGGGGCACTGGGAGAGGTAGGATGGTTGTTCTGCCTTCCTCGCCGCCACTCCCTGCTGAGTCTTCGGACCACCGGACTGCTCCATCTCAGGTGGACCCGTCTGACCTGGACCCGTGTCGGACTCCAGTCCACGATGCTTGGGTCGACGAGCCTCTGGTCGCCGAGCCTCGGGTCGACGAGCCTCTGGTCGCCGAGCCTCGGTTCCCAGTGTCTTCCTCCCAGGAGACTCGGGTCCCATAGTCTTCCTCCCAGGAGACTCGAGGTCCCATAGTCTTTGTCACACATGACTCCGGAGACTAGAGACCATGATGATGGTGTCGATGAGACCTTATCTGAGGATAGCTACAGTGAGAGCAAGCGGTTGAGGAGGGCAAGAAGGTCTACCAGTGTGGTGGTACTAAGCTACCGTCCGTGTTGGCGACCCGCGACCGAAGGTGGTTGATTCATCCTAATGGGGAGAAGTAAGTGCATTTACTCTTTTTTAAACTTTTGCCTTCATGTTTGTTAAAATTAATATCTAATGTGTTGGCCTTGTCATACTGCATGGGTTGGATACACGCAAATGGTGTTGGTAGGCCCACCTAGGTCCTTGGTACTCTAGTACCGGGGTGGGTCATGTTGCCCGGTGAGGGTGAGATTCCACAGCTAGCACTGACCTGGGAGCTGTACGAGGCTACCCCGGCCCCATCGGGGGAGATGGTCGACAATGTCGTGTGTGAGATGGTGGCCGACATTGTGAGACGACAGTTTTGGGTAATTTCTCCTTTACAGTATAAAAAATCATCAGTACCTAGTGATTGTACTAATGATTAGTGTTGTCTTGTTTGAGTGCAGACCTTCTACATGTGTCTTGAGGAACACAAGGTGGATGCAGCTATGGTTCTTGAAGCCGAGTGCAAGCGCCTACTTCAGAACACACAGCACGAGGCTCAGGTGCAGGCTGTCCGAGACTATTACGCCTCAACTAACATCAGGAGGCAGAAGAAGAAGTGACGTGTCAAGTATCTTAGTAAGGACAAGTACATGAAGGTAATTACCTATTCTTAATTAAGGCCTTGTACAAGTTTCCTTGGGCGTAGCGCTGAAATTTCTCTTTATCTAACTTAGGTGCCCCCGAGATGGTGTGCGGATAAGATGGACTATTGGGAGAGGTTGGTGGATGAGTGGTGCTCTCCCCAATGGCTAGCCGTCCACAACAAGGCCAGGCCAAGCATGCTCAGATGCAAGGTGTGCCGCACCATCAAGGGAGCTCCAACCTGTTTGAGTACGTCAATCACGAAGCATGTGGTTGGAGCCCTTAATGATTCATGCATTTTTATTCTTCATGTTAGCTTTAATCACTAATTTACCCCGTTCCTCTCTTTCAGGCCTGACACAACAAGAAGGAGGTTCCACCGTTGTACGACCTCTATGCCATGGCCCATAGTGCCCCGTACAAGAAGGCCAAGGCATTCTCAGAGCATGACCTTGATCATCCAGAGAACTTCACCAACATCTCCTCCCACGACAAGCTTGTGAGGTACAGAGACTGGGGGAGGCAGATGAAAGGTGAGGACTTCAACCCGAGCCAGAGTCCTTTTGATCCTGAGCTCATGATGCTATCTGGTGAGGGGAGGAAACCTGGCCATGTAGCCATTGGGCATGGACTCATACGTTGTCCTAGAAGTCTTCCGGAGATCAAGAAGCTCTAGACGAAGTCTCTTCCCGAGATGAGGCCTCGACCACGGCCAATGGATCTCGCTATCAAGGCTAGGGCCCAGGAGCTTGCGGCGGAGGCAACCAGGCTGGCGGAGGAGAAGGTGAGGGAGATGGAGGAGAGGACGGCTAATCTATTGGAGGCGGAGCGGAACCGGAACGACACGGGTCACAGGGCCCTATACGAGATTCTCGTGGTAATTTTGTCCCGCATACTAGCCAAATCATGCACGTAATGTTGGTTTCATTACTAACTAATATGACTGACTTGTGAAAACAAAATGTGCAGTCCATGTGTGAGAAAACTGGCCAGGCCCCACCGCCAATGCCCTAGATTTCTATAGCGGACACGATGAGTTTCATTTGAATGGTCATTAGTTACTAGTATTCACATTTTAGTTGCATCATGCTAACTAAACATTGCAAATGATCTTTCATCCAACATGCCTCCCAGAAAGGATCGATCGATCCTTCTCCGTCTCACGGTGGCGCATGGCCGACCGGTCCTTCACCTCCCGGATTATGGTAAGTTTTCCCAAGTGTTTTGCTTAACAAATGCTTTGTTAGCTAGAAAATGGCATAACAACCAAGGATAGCTCAATAATGATCTATAGCTAGCTTAGCTAGTTCATTTATGACATAATTAGCTCACTTAGGTAAAAAATGGCATAACAACCTAGGATAGCTCAGTAATGATCTATAATTAGCTTAGCTACTTCATTTATAACATAATTAGCGCACTTAGGTAAAAAATGGCATAATAACCTTGGTTTAGCTCCAAACTACCATATAATTAGTTTCTTTTCCTCCAAAATGACAAAATAACCTTACCTAGCTCCAAAATGACCGATTTTAACTAGGATAGCTCTAAAATGATCTACACTTACCATTTTTTCTAAAAATGAATAAATATGCTTAGTGAGCTCAAAAATGGCATAACTATGTAGGTTAGCTCCAAAATGACCTATTTACCTAGCTTAGCTCTAAATGACCTACACACTTACCATTTTTACCTACCTTAGCTAAAAAAATGGCATTTTTAGCCAACTTAGTTAGAAGAAGAAGAAGAAGAAGACTTCTTCTTCTTCTTCTTCTTCTTCTTCTTCTTCCTTTTCTTCTAGCTAGTCTTCTTCTTCCTCTAACTTTCATCTTTCCTAATTTGCAGATTTGCTTGAGATGAGGAAGCTAGCATTGATGGAAACTTTTTGCAAACTTTTACTTGTGCTTGTGCTTCCTTTTTATTTATGGAAACTTGTTGCAAACTTGTTGGATATGTTGTTCGAAACTTGTTGGATATGTTGATGCAAACTTGTATATATGGAAATGTTGTTGGAAACTTGTATATGTTCTTGTTGTTGGAAATGTGTATATGTTGTTGGAAACTTATTGGCGGTATGATTGTTGAAATTATTTTGAAATGTGTGTATTTGTATATATGTGGAATTCTATCAAATTGAATGAATTTAGGAAAAAACAGGAAAAACAAGGGCTATACAGCCACTTTGCAATCCGCTAGCTGATGGCAAAGGTCTTTGTTGTCCGCTAGCAGACGGCAAAGCTGCCATGTGGCAGCTGCCTCTGCAACCTGGGGTTTAGGGGGCTGGCCTATTTGGCAGATTTGCCTTCAGCCAGGTGATGGCAAAGGCCTTTGCATCTTTGCCGTCTGCTAGCTGACGACAAAGCACGCCGCTAGCCACTTAACGGACCTGAACTGCCATGTGTGCCGTCCAGGCTCTTTGCCGTCTATTAGCAGAGGGCAAAGCCCTTTTCATCTTTGTCGTCTGCCAGCAGTCGACAAAGAGGACTTTGCCATAGCCTATAGCCAGACCTGTTGCCGTCTGCTGGCAAACGGCAAAGGTCTTTGCCGTCAGCCATCCATGCCTTTGTCGTCAGCTATAGCTGACGGCAAAGTGCCTGATTCCTGTAGTGGATCATTAGGTTCATCACAACATTTACTTACTTCTGTCGTGGGAAACCACGGCCACCCATGGGACCAGGACGGCCCCTTGCTGGTTCGACAGGGAGAGTCACATTGCACAAAGAGTAGACCAACGCAAGACAGCACGGCAGGGATCTCACATGCAGTTTACCCATGTTCGGGCCGCCATGAGGCGTAAAACCCTACTCCTGCTTTGGTGGATTGATGGTGGAAAGATGGTGGTGGTGCATAGTATACTTGCCCGACAGGGGTTGCCTCGAGGTGGTAGCGACTACGCGCGTATGCGAGTGCGAGTCTTCTAAACTTCCAACCCTTTCTATGGTTGCCATGGGTCTCCTTTTATAGACCAAGGGGTTACCACAATGGCAATTTAGTCATTAGACACTAATATGATAGCGAATAGTGCTATCATACCTAATTTTGCAGGCTGTCAGCCTGCATTTGATGCACCACTTAGTGTCACGTTGTTGTTTGCCCGGCAAGCCCTGCCGGGCTAATTCGCCAGCTCCACGTCTGTTCTCTTGACACGTCACTAGATGGGTGTCATCTGCGGGTTTCCTTGGTTGGAAGTGGCTGCCATGTGGCGAATGGCTGCCACTTAGTCATCCTGCGTCTTGACACCGCACTGATCAACGACGTGGGTTGTTCTGGAGTAGTCGGTGAGGTGATCTGGTCTTCGCCAGTCCCGGCAAGCCCTGCACGGATGCCTTGGTCTTGTTTTTCTGGGGATGTCCTTGCCCCTCGCCAGGCTCGCCTGCCAGCAAGGGAGGCTTCTCTTTGGATATCATCTGGCTCCTCTGTCTTAGTCTTGGTCCCTTCTGATCTGCTAGTTGGCTCTTCGAGTCTCTTGGTCTCTTGCTCTGGTGCTTCAATCTTGATCTCGTGCTTGTGCACAGTCAGGTCAATAGGCCCTGGGTTTGTTGCATCGACAACTTCATACTATCATTTATCTTAGGTATTGTAGATATAAGTAATTTCTTTATAAACTTGGTCAAAGTTTCAAAAGTTTGACTTTTAAAAAAATAGGCACTACATTATCGAACGGAGGGAGTAGCTCTTTCTCTCTGTCTACTATCTCTCACGGGCCTCCCCTCTCACTCGAACTCTTTATACCGAAGGATTACACTGTCACTGTGTCAGCATATAGCTCTGTATATTGTTTAGTTGACCGGTCAACCAGTCCACATGCTACCTTGTCAGCTCGTGTTCTCTATCTTCGTGTGCTGGCCCATGTGGTAGTGGGTAAAAATAAGTAAACTAAGGCCCATCTGACAAACGGTGAAGTAAACAAAGTTGAAACCACTCAGGGTAGCACCCCGCACGCTAGTAAATTGAGGGCACACTTATTCCGCGTGAAGGACGCACTCGCGCACACTTCACCACTGCACAACGACATACACACAAGGATGCACTCGTGCACACCCAGCACACAATACACATCAGCGCACATGTACACCGGCATCGCCGCTGGCTGAGATGGACGGCGAGGAAGCCAAGAAGCAGAGGCGGCTCGAGCCAAAACCGCATTCGGCGAGCCTGAACTTCATCAGCATCCTCCCCGACGACATGCTGCTTGTCATCATTGGCCTCCTCCCCACCAAATCTATCGTGCGGACCACCCTGCCCTCCCGGCAGTGGCGCCTCCTTTGGCGCCGTGTCCCCCTCAACCTCACTGTTGACAGCTGCCTCTGCGACGGGGATTGCAAACGCATGGCCGCAGTCTCCAAGATCCTTTCATCGCACCCTGGGCCAACCAAACGCCTTGACATCCGCATGTTTAGTACCAATTGCAAGGTCCAAGCCAAGTTCAATGAGTGGTTCTTATCCGCCGCCCTAGATCAGCTCGAGGAGCTAAGGTTTGAAGCTGGACGATGTCGCTCTCTACCACTGTCCACGCTCCACCTCACGCCAACGCTGCACCGCGCCAGCTGAAGCTCCTGCTATTTTCCCTAGATTAATTCCGCGCCCGCCCTTCTTCTCCCTCAACTAAAGCAGCTCGACCTCTTCGACATTGGCATCTTGAAGAAGGCTATGGAGCACCTGCTCCGTAGCTGTACTGCAGTCGAGTAGCTTCATCTTCGGCAGATCCACCGGTTCATTAGCCTCCACATCGCCTCGATGAATCTCCGATGGATTTATGTATCTTGCTAGCCCCGCAACAAGACATCAATTGGGAAGAGATCACTCTAGCTATTCCACGTTATGGTCATTGGGAATGTGTCTTTCCTTGAGAGATTGCTTGTACCTGATCTCGAAGGTCCAACAAAAATCAGGGTCATTGATGCACCGAAATTAACAGCGTTGTGTACTCGTTTGCCAAATTCTACAAACTCTTTATTTGATCCGTAATCGTTCAGGTACAACACTCATCTTGTTCTCCGTCTTCTTGAAATTCACATGTTAAATTTCTTATTGATGTATTTACGATTGTCATCCAGAAAATGATTCCCATAAGCTTGACCCAGTCTATGCGCACAGTGAACATCTTGGCAATAAAATCTATCGGCCCCAATCTGGATCAAGTTGTTGGATTCCTTACATGCTTTTCGTGCATAGACAAGCTACTCATCAAGGAGAAACTTCTTTCCTATTAGTAAACGGTAATCACAACGTAGCTCAATTTATTTTGTAATTTTCCCAAATTATGATGGCAAGTGTAGTGTTCAAAACTGCATCTACGCACTACACTAAAAGAAATGTTCTTAGTATTTTTTCTCACGTGATCACCTACATCATTTTTTTGTTGTAATACTAGTAGCCTAGGCTAGTCATAGTGGCAAGTAACTTAGACTAGTACTCTATGGTTACCCTAAGAGCAAGTACTACTTCTATCCTGGTTTACTCTTCCTATTTTGTAGTATCAAAATTTGACCATAGATTTAGCTAGCAAAATGGTAATTCATGTCACTAAAGATTATATCGTTGGATTCATATTTGAACATAATTTCAAATGGTATAATTTTTGGTGACATGTATTGGCATTTTCTTAGGTAAATCGGCAGTCCAAATTTTACACTAAATATGAGGTAGTAAAAAAGTGGACTATAAAGGCCCTCCACTATGTAGGCCAAAACACGTGCCAAATTCACTTGTGATGCATTTGACATCGATGCCCCTCCATTGCTCACCTGGTGCCCCAATCTGGATCACCTACTTTGTTCCGGTGCCAAATTAACTCACGCAGTGAAACAACACTTGCGTGGGAGAGGGAGAGGACTGAGGAAATAAAAAACACTTGTTTGGGAGAGTGAGAGGCTGGTGTAGTTGGTTTGATTGATTTGTTTATACGTGTGAGTCTGTGTGCACAGCAGTGCCGACTCTCTCACATCGCTAGAGCGGGTGCCAAAATCTTTTGATTTGACATCGATGCATATTATGTGGCATACATTTGAGAAATATGGCATCGGCCACATAGTGGAAGGCAACAAATGCCCAAGCTCTTCATGTGCTCCTAGGTAAATGAGAGGAAACAGAAAGAGAGAGAGAGTGCAAAAATATCACTAGCCTTAGAGCCAACCCTATCGTATGAGCGAATTATATTGGTACCTCTTGATGACACGACAATCTTATACAGCCAGCTGCTCTAATATGTTGTCTTCTTTTGCAGATAAAAAAAGACCCGAAAGTGAAAAATTTGCTACACTATAACAATCTCATCGAATGCCTTGATCTCCATCTTATAGATATTGATTTGATTGACTACCGAGGCAGCACATCTGAGATTAAATTGGCCAGGTTCTTTGTTCTGGAGGCAAGTGTGCTCAAGGTAATGAGGTTTGGCATTCTCTTGCACAACAATGAATGGCGTGCTGATCACCACAAGCGTCTAAGCCTAAATGACAAAGTCTTCGCAGAAGCTGAATTTGTTTTTGAAACATCAAGTCTCCAGAGACTCAAAAATTTGTTTGCCCATCTGTGACTTGTCAGGGCAGTGGATTTTAGTTTGTATGATAATGCTGCATCCACCTAAAGTAACGAAAGTTCTTACGTAAACTTCCTAATAATTCCCCCTTTGTAGGTGTAGCATTACTCCTAACATTTGTAATAACAGTTTGAAACTTGTAACATTGCCGTGTCCTATTCCTGCGTTTTCAAAATCCCGCGAATCAAAGAGGTCCTGAGTTGGTGATGATGGTGTGGCTTCCATCTTTCACCAATAGCCGTCGGATCTAGACTTGACACATACAAAGCAAACTTCTGCAGGTTTGCAAAAAGATGCCCACACGTGTTCCCTATTTACAAACAACTCCTTGTCTCTCACAATCAGCCTTATCTCCTTCCCACCACATCTAGAAGGGCATGGAACAATCTGGTGCGATGGCCGCTTCCCATGCCGTCCACCCCCAATCTTGGTGTTCTGTGAAATGCACGGGCATCTTACTCGTATAAGCAAACAGTAGAGATACTCATGGCAACGCATGGGAAATTATCTAACATGGCTAGTTGTAAGCAGGCTAGCTCTACAACCATGATGATAGTGACTGCACACAGTGAGGCTGACATTGGTATGCCGAACACGACGCCTACACTGAGGTGTCATCTCCGGCGCAGGATCTCGTCACTTCACTATGAGGAGTAATTTGACAAACGGGTAGTATAGTACTAGTACTACATTGGTAGTACTACTACTAGTCTAGCACCACCGTCTAGATTTAGTAGTACTAGCACGTCCGTTTGGATTTAGTATTTGACTAGCAATATCTAGTAATGCATGTCACAAAAAATATACTACTCCGTCTATAAATAAATACATGGAGTATTGTTTTATTCTGTTTTGAACGTAGTTCCCGATGATATTATACACTCTCCCTTCCGGTAGATGGCTCAAATCTAAAGTCTCATCAATCAGACTACTATTATTCTGACCGAGCACTCAGCTTTGTAAGCTACCAACAAAAAATTGCAATCAAAGACCACTATTGTACTCCCTCCGTACTGGTGCATTAGTCACATTACAAAAACCAAATAATCCCAAAACTTTTAGGCGCAGTACATTAACTACCCACCTCGTTCCCTGTTTTTTGCCACGAAAAAAGGAATCACCCAATATGAGACGTGGGATGAGTATGCATTCAATGACTTGAGACTACTTAAACCTCTTCCAATGCAAAGGTGCTTAGAAGAGGTGCTAAGTGCATTAAATAGCTTAGCAACTCAAATCACCAATGCATAGGTGCTTAACTTGTTGTTGCTAAGCTCATAGTGTTTAATGATTTAGCACCTAAACTCTTCCATGCATTGGTCAACTTCTTTCATTTACGTGGTTTGCCTAGGTTCACGTGCTTGGCATTGGTTCCTGGGGTCACAAAAGTGCTCTCTCTCCTCCTTAATTACTGCGCCATGCGATTTTTTTGCCTATGTGGCATGCTTAGCACCTGTCCACCATGGAGCACTGGGAAGGGCCTTAGCACAACATTTTTTGTTACATGTATTAACATTTTATTACTTAAATCAAAGGTCAAAACTTGGCGCAAAATGCAAAGGGGACCAATAAACCAGTAAAAATCAAAGTTCTCTCGTTTTGCCCCAACTTGGTCTCGATGAGATGACTATACTGCACCGGCATGGAGGAAGGGCGGAGTAGATGGCCAACACACAAGTGAATGCAATGCAGTCTACACTTCTCATATAAATGCTCCCCGCCAGTCCAATCTACAAAATCGTACACACCTACGTACCCTAACCAAGGGCAAGAGTGATCACTTCAATCACAAGATCAGTTGACTAGAAGCTAGACCCATGGAGGTGATGAGTGCGAGCATTAGCCAGCTGTGCCATATGGTCCACGATGCCGGCCTGCGGCCCGACACTGAGAATGTCTCCAGGTCGTGCTTGAGGCCACCAGGGCAAGAGGCCTCTTGGATGACAACTTCGTCTCCTTGTTCGACAAGGTCCTCGTCGGCTTCCTCGACAACTTCACCGTCATCAAGAAGCTTGTGGACAACCTTCACGTACGCTTCCAGCCCACGCGCCCAGCATCTGTGATGCCCGCTGAGGGAGTCCTGGACTAGGGGGTCCTCGCGCATCCGGCCTATTCAATATTTGCTGGACTGATGGGCTGTAAAGATAAAGGAAGAAGAACACCTCCCGTGTCTGGTTGGGACTCCTGTATGCGTAAACAACAAGATTACATGTTCGGATATGCTATTTCCTTTCTCTATAAACCGACTCTCTACAACCCTAGGCCCCTCTAGTGTCTATATAAACCGGAGGGTTTAGATCAGAGGCAGGATCATAATATTTATTGGCTAGACAAGCTAGGGTTTAGCCATTACGATCTCGAGGTAGATCAATTCTTGTAACGCCTATACTCGTCGAATACAATCAAGCAGGGCGTAGAGTTGTACCGCCTTTAAGAGGACCCGAAACTGGGTAAGAAATGTGTCCCTTTGTCCATTGTTAATATTGATCCTCAGACGCATAGCTTGGGCCCCCCTACCTGAGATCTGCCAGTTTTAATACCGACATTAGTGCTTTCATTAAGAGCTGTGCTGTGTTGTCAACACAATGACTGATGGCGCACCTCTTCATCAACGATGATGCTGTGTCCAGGGAGACTTTTCTCCCTGGACAAGTCTTTGCATTCGGAGGCTTCATGCTACGCACTGACTCATCCGACCACCTTGAGCAGGTCGAGTGTTACACCCCTGGTCACCAGATTAGGTTTGGGAACTTCAATTACGTTGCTGATATCCGAGGGGATCTGATCTTTGAGGGGTTTGTGGCCCCGACTGCTACTCCCCACCCTCATGAAGAGGGCCCTTTGGATTCACCATCAGATCCCGTCCAGGGGTCAATGCTCACACCTGCCTCGGCCTTAGGTCTTTGATAGATCATGTTGTCTGACGACGGGAGGATCAACCCCGCCGGTCTCTCTCCTATCATGGAACTCTCAACCGGAGACCCAGATGCGATCGCGCCGTTGTTAACCCCGGAGTCAAACGGGACTCTCCCAGTCATCGGAGAACTGGACTCGCCTCTGGACGATACCTCCGAACTATTTAGGTCTGCACCAATCGGGCTGAATCAAGTGCCCGGCCCCGTAGATCCACATACCCCCATCTAGCTTTCGCTCTTAGACAAAGCACTGGGCTTAATAGAATCTCTTGCCATTACGGAAGCTTTGCCCCCGAACTACACCCAATACAGGCTGGGGGCTGTGGTTGGGGAATTTTACACCACACCCACCACCCACTTAATAGCCACTTGTAACGCCCCTAGACCGACGCTTCAGAAGACTTCCATATTTTCGTGATCACCGTGTGTTTCTTTTGTGCTTGCTCTTTTATTTTTGCATTGCATCATGTCATCATGCCATCATGACATTAATCTTTGCATCTCAACTCAACTAATAAATTGCATAGATGGTTGATCTATTTAAATCGAGGGAAGGGTGACTTCTCTTTATAACATATCATCCCAATATTAGGGAGCTATATGAAATATTTCTTTAATTTGGAGATCACCATAACACACTTGCAAATTATCCAAATGCCTTTGTTATCTTAATTCTTGGTCTCTAACCTTGCCATATATTCTTTCATCATATTCCGGAGCTCCACCAAAAATCCGAACATTTTTGGAACTTCCCAACCCTCACTTCATATTCAAATCATTTGAATTTTAAATCAAGTGAGTTTGAATAGAAATCTTTCAATCATGGCCTTTTCTATTTTCTCGGAACAAGTACATTTTTGCGAGTCCGGGAAAATTATCTGTGTCTCCAACTTCTTCCCCTAACCTCTCTTTCTTTTCTTTCTTATCTCTATTTTGTTTTATTTATCCTTAGAGGGAGAGAGAGAGCCCAGCCCAGCTACAACCTATGCCCAGGCCGGCCCAAAACCCAGCCAGCTCCCTGTTTTAACCTAGCGTGCACCTATCGATCCTCTCTCCCTTCGTTCTCCTCCTGCGCCGCCAGCGCCCGATCCCCTCGCCCACGCTCGATCTCCCTCTCCCCTTGATCCATCTCTCCCTCCAGCCCGACCTCAGCCTCCCTCCTCCTCGATCCCGAGCCCAAGCGCGTCGTCACTGTGCCTCCACGTCATCTTCGCGCACGCCACCGCCTTCCCGCATCGACGCCGCGACCTCCCTCTGTTCCGCCCCCTCCTCAGCTCGGCCTCCCCTGCTTCGTGCCAAGGACACCGCCGGCAACGGCGCCGCCATGGTCTTCGCGAGCATGCAGCTCCGCGCCTCCCTCCGCGGTCGGGTTTGAGCAGGAGCTCCCCGAGTCGGTGCCCGTCGGCAAACTCCGGTGGCCCTCCGTCGCCTGCGCCCGTGCCCCTCCTCTGCCTCGACCTCCTCTGCAAGGTGAAGCCACGGCCGCGCCAAGTTCCCTGCTCTGCCTCCACACGCCGTTCGCACACGCTACCAACCGTTGCTGCTGCCTCCAGGCTGTGCTCCCCGTCCATCACGAGCTCCGCCCTGCTCCTATTTGACCCTCATTGAACCGCCAAGACGCAACCTCGACCCGGCGTCATCCATCTTCTAGCAACCGCGTATGTGCAGCAACACCAATTTTTGCCTCTGTACACTCATTGGGGTTGACCGTGGTCGTGTGCCTGGTGCCACTTGGAGTCGCCAAGACCGCCAAGATCCATACCCTGAACGTCAAGCATCTTCTCCAAGATTTTGCCAAGTACCCCAACGATGCGCCAAGTACCTCTACCCGAACGTCTACGACCCGTGAACAACTACCGTCGCCAAGATCGCGAGTACCTCTACCGTCGCCGTGAACGACTACTTCCATGACGTTCGTGAACCACTACTTCCACTACCGCCGCGAGAACGACTACTTCCACTACGGCCTGTGTACCACTACTTCCTTCGTTGAACTCGACCTGCTTCGAAACCCATGCTTCAAAGGTATAACAGCCAAGATGACCGCCGAATGCATGTGTTGAATGAGATGTCCGTGTTTGCACCGTGATCAAATTGTCGCTTGCGATGCCCCTCTTTTGCCATGCCACCGACATGTGGGACACCCGATATCCGGGATCACTCCCCATCTCTTCCGTGTTCCACACATCCGCACACTTCTCGTTTGCATCGGTATCTCAATCAAGTTACCGGAACCGATATGTTGCCGTGGCATCATTTTCGGATTCGTTGGCGTGGCACCCGTTTTGTTCCGCCATGGTGACCAAATGCTTCATAACATGCTCATGTCAACATTTTCATAAAATTGCTTAAGACTTGCATATGTCATCCGCATCATGTTAACAGCATTCAAATGGTTAAAATAGTGTTTGCATTATATTGCTAAATGACATAAGGGGATTTTCCGGAATTGTTGTTTGTTGTTTCCGGCCTCATTTAAACTCGCCTAAATAGTAGTTCACTTATGCTTCACCCCTTGCCATGTTTAAAAACATGTAATATTGTTGTGTTCCTAAACGAGAGCGAACTAAATAAATGGATGTGGTGTTTCGTCGATATGCAATTCGTTGCATATTGAGCTCCATTTAATTTGTAGTATTGTTTGTGCACTTTGCCATGCCATGCCTATTTGAACCGGACATGCATCATACTTGGTTGTGCATCCTGCCATGCTTATGTGATGGTTGTTTACCATGTTGTTTGGTTCTTTCCGGTTTGCTTCTCTCGTTAGCTTTGGTTTCGTTTCGGAGTTGTGAGGATTCATTCGACTACGTCCGTTTGTCTTCCTCATGGACTCGTTCTTCTTCCTTGCGGAATCTCAGGCAAGATGACCACTACCCTCAATATCACTTCTATCATTGCTATGCTAGTTGCTTTGTTCTATCACTTTGCTACGCTACCTATCACTTGCTCTTCAAGCCTCCCAAATTGTCATGTCAGCCTCTAACCTTTTCACCCTTCCTAGCAAACCGTTGCTTGGCTATGTTACCGCTTTGCTCAGCCCCTCTTATAGCATTGTTAGTTGCAGGTGAAGTTGAAGATTGCTCTATGGTGGACAGGATTATGTTGGGATATCACAATATCTCTTATTTAATTAATGCATCTATATACTTGGTAAAGGGTGGAAGGCTCGGCCTTATGCCTGGTGTTTTGTTCCACTCTTGCCGCCCTAATTTCCGTCATACCGGTATTATGTTCCTTGATTTTGCATTCCTTACGCGGTTGGGTGATTTATGGGACCCCCTTGACAGTTCGCTTTGAATAAAACTCCTCCAGCAAGGCCCAACATTGGTTTTAACATTTGCCATCTAAGCCTTTTTCCCTTGGGTTCTGCAGACTCAAGGGTCATCTTTATTTTACCCCCCGGGCCAGTGCTCCTCCGAGTGTTGGTCCAAACTAGAGCACCGTGCGGGACCATTCCTTGACAACTTGGATTACGTTGGTACCTGTACGCATCGCTTATCCGGTGTGCCCTGAGAATGAGATATGTGCAGCTCCTATCGGGATTTGTCGGCACAGTCGGGTGGTCTTGCTGGTCTTGTTTTACCATTGTCGAAATGTCTTGTAAACCGGGATTCCGAGTTTGATCGGGTCTTCATGGGAGAAGGAATATCCTTCATTGACCGTGAGAGCTTGTGATGGGCTAAGTTGGGACACCCCTGCAGGGTATAAACTTTTGAAAGCCATGCCCGCGGTTATGTGGCAGATGGGAATTTGTTAATGTCCGGTTGTAGATAACTTGACACCAGATTTGAATTGAAATGCATCAACCGCATGTGTAGCCGTGATGGTCTCTTTTCGGCGGAGTCCGGGAAGTGAACACGGTTTTGGGTTATGTTTGACGTAAGTAGGAGTTCAGGATCACTTCTTGATCATTGCTAGCTTCACGACCATTCCGTTGCTTCTCTTCTCGCTCTTATTTGCGTATGTTAGCCACCATATATGCTTAGTCGCTGCTGCAACCTCACCACTTTATCCCTTCCTTACCCATTAAGCTTTGCTAGTCTTGATACCCATGGTAATGGGATTGCTGAGTCCTCGTGGCTCACAGATTACTACAACAACAGTTGCAGGTATAGGTTATGCGATGATCATGACGCGAGAGCGATGTTTGCTTGTTTTGGAGTTCTTCTTCTGCTTCTTGTTCGATCAGGGGATAGGTTCCAGGTCGGCAGCCTAGGCTAGCAGGGTGGATATTGTTTGAGCTTCTGTTTGTGTTTCATCCGTAGCCGGATGTTGATCTTATGTATGTTGTATTGATGTACTCTTGTGGCATTTGTATGCCTTGTATGTATCCCCATCTATTATGTAATGTTGATGTAATGATATCCACCTTGCAAAAGCTTTTCAATATGCGGTTCTATCCTTGGTGGGACCTTCGAGTCTCTTTAGGATAGTATCGCATATTGGGCGTGACAAGTTGGTATCAGAGCCTCGACCGACTATAGGAGCCCCCTTGATTCTTGGCCGTTGTTGAGTCTAGAAAAAAACTATTTTGAGTCTTAGGATTATATATATCGGAGAGTAGGATTCTTTTTACTCCTTGGCCCCCTTCGTCGCTCTGGTGAGGCCTCCTGACGTAGATGTTTTGTCTTTCCTCTGCTCAAATTTCACTAATGCTTTTTAGGATCACGCGTGTATCTTGGGATCGTTCCGATATTCTTGTGATGAGAACATTGTTCTTGGTGCCTCCTGACATTTAGGGGTTGTGGCAGTGTCCCGAGGAGTTGAGCTCCGAGGTGTTTTCGTCATAATTTTATCGTTGCAGTTCTGGAATACCTGAGTTTTGCCGACATCGAAAATCTCTTTTATGCAGTTGTTGGTGAGATAACCTCGACGCCACCCAGTACTGGGAAGTTCGGGAGTATTGCCATAGCTCGTATAACGGATGCTTTTCGAAGGTTGAGGTACACGATTTCCGGAGTTTTCTTGGTTATGTGTTGACGGATGGATACAACTGGATGTAGGGATTGTTATTTTTGGTGAGATATATTGCTTCCCCTGTATCCCCAACACCAGATTGCATAACCAGAGAGTTTCGAGAGTTTACAGGTGGGAATTCAAGTAGCTCCTAGAATATCTTTCCGACAGATGCCTGATATGGGATTGGGTAAATCTCTATCATATGTATTTGTTCCGGCTTATTTCTGCAAGCCAATCCTTTGTTTTGTTTTGAGTTGTGGTATTTGAGTTGCTTCAATGTCAAGTGTTGATTCCATACCTTTCAAGCGGTGTTCTCATATTTCTATGGGAGTACTAATCCTTTTGATCATCGAGATTGTCATGTCAATTCTTTCCAACCGGTGTGCTTCTCTTCAAGTGGATCCGATCATTTCAACATTTGTGAGATCAATTCTAAGTTTTTCTCAACGGTATCCGTTTCATCCGTCCCCAAGTTGCCTTTGTTTTCCCGCCCTCCCACCCCTTTTCTTCAAGGACTCATTTATTTTAATCAAGTATCCATTTATTCATGTGAAGTCACTTCACTCTTTTCAATCAATGTTCTGATCCGGTGATCCCTTGTGAAGATGCTCATGAGCTTCAAGTTCATCATCCTTCGTTCTTTTTTCTTCTCTGGTGGATCCAATTCAAGTTTTCAGTGTTGATCATATTCCTTTCCTCGTGTCAAATGCTTTCTCATGCCGGTGCACCTCTCAATCACTCACCTCTTGCTATTCATTTGTTCCAGAGTGTTGAAGATATCTCAGAAGATTTGTGTTTCCATTCTTAATCCGTTCAAGCCATTTGGAGATTGTTATCTCATTCAAGCCATTTAATTCAACCGGTGCAATCTCTCTTTAAAATCATTTTCAACGGTGTTTTCTTTTGAGTGGGCCCTAACCCATAGGTCTTTTCCCAGGATCTTATCTGACTCTTCGAATTATCAGGAGCGATTCTCAAATTCATTTTCAATTTTGACGTAAGAATGAATTTTCATCAGTCACATATGCCTTCTCCAAGGTCGTTTTCAAATTCTTTTCATCTTTGGCTCAACCTTTCCTCTTTTAATTCTCCCAGAGTATCTCAACAATTCATGGTGGTTCTCATTATCATTCTCAACATTTGAAGGCCGAAGAAGGATTTCTCTTAAATCTTGGTCCATTCTCTTGAATATTCATGGTTCTAGCTTCATTCTATCCTCATAATTGTTTTGATTGTGACAATTCTTTTCTTACCATCCGGAGCATTTCATGAGTTGTTTCCATTTCTTTCCTCCAAAGGCCATCATGTCATAATTGTTCATTCTCAGCGTGTAGCTATCATTCTCCAAATGTTACCGGTGCATTGTTCAAATACCCTCTAATCAGTTCATGATCTCTTCATTCTCATGTATCTAAATCCCTTCAAGTATCTTCATTCGTTTTCAAATTCTTTCCGGTGAATTGTGCCCTTGCTACTCTCTTTTGCAATTTTTACGGTGGTTCGTTCAAGATTTCACTTCCTTTGTTATCATATCAATTCATTCGTTCTTTTTAATCCCACCGGTGGTTCCATCAATACCTTCTCAAATCTGCGCTATATCTCTCTTAATCCTTTCTACAGGAATAAGTAGTATGCCAAATCCATTGCTTGTCATCAATTTAATTTGATGAAGGATAAGCATATAATAAATCTTATTCTTATTTCCTCGAGGTGATTCAATTCTTTTCTTCCGGAGATTGTTCCTGATGAAGTAATTCACGGTTCTTGTGTTTCATCTTTTCCTTTTTCGGAGTTCCAAGTTTTCTCGGTTACATTGTCGCCAAGCTCCATCTAAATCATTGCAAGGCTTCACCTTGTGTTTTCAACTTCTTTTTCATTTCATCATCCTTTTATTACCGGAGTTCTTCATGGAGGCTCTACATGATCG
Source organism: Triticum aestivum (assembly GCF_018294505.1). Lineage (NCBI taxonomy): Eukaryota > Viridiplantae > Streptophyta > Magnoliopsida > Poales > Poaceae > Triticum > Triticum aestivum. The sequence continues at coordinate 152,288,404 of NC_057807.1, forward strand.
TCAAGGATTCTTTTCATTCTTCAATTGTTCTTTAAGATTTCTCTTGAAGTTATGATCCACCAAGCTATACTCAAAATTAAACATGGTGCCCAATACATGTTTTTTCGGAGGAGTTCAAGTATTCTTCTTCTTGCATTTCGAAGTGCAATTCTTTCTACCTTATCTTTTGAGGTGGTGTTATGTCACTCTTGACAATTTCCTTCATGTTTCATGATTCATATGTTGTCAAGAATGAGGTATTTTAAATCCATCATTTTCTCTTTGTTCAAGAGATCCTTTTGACCAATCAACTTCTTCGTTGGAGTTATCTTGTGTCAGAGTTCACCTAAAGCTTTTCCTTAAGGGTTGTTGCTATTTGTGGTGATTATGCATGACCCAAGCTTGCTCTTTATCCTCCTGGTGGAAGAAGTTTTCATCTCTTTGATGCTCTCAATCAAATCAATGGTTTCCATTAGTGGCCGGTTGTCACCTCATAGTCTCGAGATGTTTTCCATAAGCCCACAACAAGCTTGTGGTTCTCGTTGTTGATTTTCCAACAACTCCGTTCGATTCTTCTTTGCAAGGATGCTTTCCAAGTTCACTTGTGGCAAAAGTTTTCATTTTCTTCTCCGTCCCTTTATCCCAAAGATCTAACTTCTATTCTTTCTTCCGGAGGTATTGTGATGTTGCTCTCTTTACTCATCTTCTCGAATTGAGGATCATGTTATTTTTGTGCTTATCCATTTAACCGGAGTGTTGTGTCATCTCTTCAAGTGCTTTTCATCTTATCAAGTTTTCCTTCTTCTTTCTATCGGAGTGCTGCCCAAATTATATCAATCTTATCCCTTCTCTATCTAGTTTTAACCGGAGTGGTTTCAATATCTATCTTATCACTAAACCTCTTGGTACTCGTCGTATCCCTTGTTCCTCTTTTCTAATGCAGTGTTTTCAACTATGTTCATCTTCATTGTTTTCTTTCTTTCTTTTGTTCAACCTCTCAAGGTTCTTTGGTTTCACTATTTTGTCGAAGAAGCAACTTAGTTCTACCTCCTCTCTTCCTCTTCCGTTTCTCTCCGGTGCCATCCTAGATCTCGAGACGAGATCCTCTTGTAGTGGTGGAGTGTTGTAACGCCCCTAGACCGACGCTTTAGAACACTTCCATATTTTCGTGATCACCGTGTGTTTCTTTTGTGCTTGCTCTTTTATTTTTGCATTGCATCATGTCATCATGCCATCATGACATTAATCTTTGCATCTCAACTCAACTAATAAATTGCATAGATGGTTGATCTATTTAAATCGAGGGAAGGGTGACTTCTCTTTATAACATATCATCCCAATATTAGGGAGCTATATTAAATATTTCTTTAATTTGGAGATCACCATAACACACTTGCAAATTATCCAAATGCCTTTGTTATCTTAATTCTTGGTCTCCAACCTTGCCATATATTCTTTCATCATATTCCGGAGCTCCACCAAAAATCCGAACATTTTTGGACCTTCCCAACCCTCACTTCCTATTCAAACCATTTGAATTTTAAATCAAATGAGTTTGAATTGAAATCTTTCAATCATGGCCTTTTCTATTTTCTCAGAACAAGTACATTTTTTGCGAGTCCGGGAAAATTATCCGTGTGTCCAACTTCCTCCCCTAACCTCTCTTTCTTTTCTTTCTTATCTCTGTTTTGTTCTATTTTTCCTTAGAGGGGGAGAGAGAGAGAGAGCCCAGCCCAGCTACAACCTATGCCCAGGCCGGCCCAAAATCCAGCCAGCTCCCTGTTTTAACCTAGTGTGCACCTATAGATCCTCTCCCCCTTCGTTCTCCTCCTGCGCCGCCAGTGCCCGATCCCCTCGCCCACGCTCGATCTCCCTCTCCCCTTGATCCATCTCTCCCTCCAGCCCGGCCTCAGCCTCCCTCCTCCTCGATCCCGAGCCCGAGCGCGTCGTCACTGCGCCTCCACGTCGTCTTCGCGCGTGCCACCGCCTTCCCGCATCGACGCTGGACCTACCTCTGTTCCGCCCCCTCCTCAGCTCGGCCTCCCCTGCTTCGCGCCAAGGACACCGCCGGCAACGGCGCCGCCATGGTCTTCGCGAGCCTATAGCTCCGCGCCTCCCTCCGCGGTCGGGTTTGAGCAGGAGCTCCCCGGGTCGGTGCCCGTCGGCCAACTCCGGCGGCCCTCCGTCGCCTGCGCCCGTGCCCCTCCTCTGCAAGGTGAAGCCACGGCCGCGCCAAGTTCCCTGCTCCGCCTCCACACGCTGCCCGCACATGCTACCAACCGCTGGTGCTGCCTCCAGGCTGTGCTCCCCGTCCATCAAGAGCTCTGCCCTGCTCCTATTTGACCCTCTTTGAACCGCCAAGGCACAACCTCGACCCGGCGTCATCCATCTTCTAGCAACCGCGTATGTGCAGCACCACCAAGTTTTGCCTCTGTACACTCATTGGGGTTGACCGTGGTCGTGTGCCTGGTGCCACTTGGAGTCGCCAAGACCGCCAAGACCCGTACCCGGACCGTCAAGCATCTTCTCCAAGATTTTGCCAAGTACCCCGACGATGCGCCAAGTACCTATACCCGAACGTCTACGACCCGTGAACAACTACCGTCGCCAAGATCGCGAGTACCTCTACCGTCGCTGTGAACGACTAATTCCAAGGACCCCGACTCAATGCCACATCGATCTAGCATGTAACACCTCATATCACGTTGCGGCCTCACGCACGGTATTCCCACGGGTGTCGTCTTACCTTTGCCCGGAACCGTTTGTGCCTTTTGGCACACATATATGATAGTGTCGCTAGCATCCATATGATAAGGAGCCCGGGCTAACATGGCTAGTCATAAACCCAAAGTGGCACAGACTTCCAGGGACAGGCATCCATGACCCATCATCGAACGTGTCGACCATCAGCGAGTGAATCCAGGCTGTAGCACTGGGCTAGCAGGACTCCGGTATTCATCACGTGATATTTCCCCGAAGGGACAGACACAGGAACGAAGAAGGACACATGCCGGCCAGCCTAAGTGTTCCGGAGCAGTAGCAATCTACCATGGCTCAGTGGAAGCACTAGGAGACATTTCCCGATAAGAAAGGCTACTAAGGATAAACAACTAGATAGTTAGATCCCACACATACCAAGCATTTCAAACATACACGCAATATGCTCGATATGTGTAAATACAACATGGCATGACAACATAACTCTACGACTCAAGTATTTTATTCAATAGGCTCCGAAGAGCGAGATATTACAAACATGCGTCTCATGACCCAACATTCAGAGCATACAAGTCAAGCACAAGTGGAAGCTCAAACATGTCTGAGTACAGACATCTACAAAAGAAAAAGGATGAGAAGCCTGACTATCTACCAGATCCTGCCGAGGGCACAAGACCATAGCTGAGGTAACAAGCTAAACGTCGAAGTGCACGTGGAACTACTAGCGAGGCTGAAGTCTCTCTGCAAAAACATAAAATAGGCAAACGTGAGTACAAATGTACCCAGCAAGACTTACATCAGAACTATCTACATATGCATCATTATCAACAAAGGGGATGGTGGGGTTTAACTGCAGCAAGCCAGCTTTGACTCGGTGGCTATCCTGAACTACTACTGCAAGTAACTCTTTTGAGGTGGCGCACACGAGTCCACATATTCACCATATCAATACACCACTATGGATCCGCTCCTGTCTCCCTACGAGAACGCCATCCATAGTACTCACGCTTATCTTGCGTATTTTAGAGTATCCACTTTCACTTGTCTATGAACTGTTATAGGCAACCCAGAAGTCCTTTACCGCGGACATGGCTATTCGAATAGATGATGTTAACCCTGCAGGGGTGTACTTCTTCATACATGTTTCCACCACTTAGCGTCTGCACACGACATGTGCTCGGCAGACTTCAAGCGAAAGCCGACGTGGGTGTAGACCACGACCTACCTAAACACTCAAGTCTCTAGTCCAGGTTTATCGCCTATTCAGGTTCCATCCGCAGGGAGTCCGGCCGAGGTTTCCACATATGGCCCCGAACGATGTGAACAGGGTTCCGAGACACCTAACGGGTGCCCGGTGTACCCGGCCACGTACCTACCGCATCACAGCCCACCCCACGGTCAGCGTTGTCCACGGCCTCCAGTAGGCTACAAACACCAGAAACTACTTGCAACTCCTGGACAGAGAACTAGGGTGAATAAGAAGTCGAGCGGGGTCATATTTCAGGGCCCAATGTATGGTAGTAGCTGAATCATGGATCACAAACACAGAACTCAGTTCCTGAGGACGGCTTCAATGAGACAACCCACCATGTACTCCTACATGGCCTCTCACCGATACCTTTACCAAATCGTGTTCACACACTTAGCTCACACACAGAAGGACATGTTCACACACCTCTGACTCATCCCCGATGAATCAGACCTGACTCAACTCTAAGCAATAGCAGGCATGACAAACAAGCATGAATGAGTAGGCACAACAGGGCTCAAACAACTCCTACTCATGCTAGTGGGTTTCATCTATTTACTGTGGCAATGACAGGTCATGCAGAGGATAAAGGGGTTCAGCTACCGCAACAAGTAACAGTTGAATTGTTGTTGTCCTAATGCAATAAAAGAGAGCAGGAGTGAGAGAGTAGGATTGTATCGGAATGAACAAGGGGGTTTTGCTTGCCTAGCACTTCTGAAGATAGCATTGAGTCTTCATCAGTGTCAACGATCACAATGTCGGTACAACGTCTACCGAGGGGGAACAACACCGGCAAACAGAGAAGAAATATGATCAATGAAATGCACAATATGATGCATGCTATGACATGGCAATATGAATGTGTTTTGGGCTAATGCAAGCTAGAACAGATTGAGATGAGTCCATTTGAGTCAAAGATTCAAATGCAAACCCATCTTAAGAGGTCATATTAGTGCATTAACTTGTTTCACCTAAACATCAAGGTTAAAGTGTTCTAACATGCATGAAAACAGTGCAGATGGATAGATTGGATTTTTCTGATCATTTTTCATATATAAATTATTTAATTTGGAGTTACGGTTGAATTTCTATGAATTTTAGAAGTTTGTACTATTTTCTGGAATTTCCTGTATAAGAATAATTCCAGTAATTGAATTAATGCGCCAGCATTGCGTCAGGGTGACGTCAGCAGGTCAAAGGCGCCAGCCCAGGTCAAACCTTACGGCTGGGACCCACATGTCAGTGTAACAACTAACTAACAGAGTTAGTTAGCGTTAGGTAAGCACTAACCTAGGTTAATTAGAGCCTGGGCCCACTTGTCAGTGAGTCAACTAATTAACTAAGTTAATTAGTGGTAATTAAACTCACACCTAAACTAAGGGGGGGCATGGCCCACGCATCAGTGACCCTGGGGGGGGGGTCAAACCCCAGGTCAAACGAGTCAACCTCGCCGGACTTGGTCCACGGCTCGTCGCCGGCGACCAAATCCGCGGCGGAGGGAGTCGGGATATCGCTACAGGGCCCTATTTGGCGCGCGGGGAGCATCTACGTGAAGCTGGGGGTGGTCAGAAAAGACGCCGACGACAACGTTGGCGGCTGCCGGAGCTCGGGCGAGCTCGGTGTCGTCGCTAGGAGGCACGGCAGGAGGTGCGGAGCGGTGCTACGGGCTCCTGGGGACACGACGAGTGCGGTGAAGCGCTCGGTTGCGAGCTTGCGCGCCTGTGGCCACGGCTACACCATGGCCGGCGGCGAGAAGCTCTCGGCCGCGATGACATTGGTGTTAGAGGAAGAAAACGAGTCAGGGGAAAGGGGGAAACGACACAGGAGCTCACAACGGTTGCAGCGGTGGCCTCGGTGAGCTCGGGGAGGCACCGGAGGCGGCAAATCGACGACGACGATCTCCGGTAGCCGACGAGGGGAACGACGGTGCTTGCGGCGTCCAGGGGCTTCCAGCGTCAGGCGGCTTGGTGAGGAGGAAGAGAGGGACGAGGCGGAGCTCGTAGCCGCGTCGGTGAGGCGTGGGGTTGGCTGCGGCTGCGGGGTTACGGCGGCGCGTCCAAGGAGGCTTCAGCCATGGTGGGGAACGGGCGAGGGAGAGGCGTTGGGGGCGAATGGAGGGGTCCAAGGGGTCGGGGCGACGACGTGGAGGTCGTCCAGACGTCCATGGGCACGGGCGGCAAGCAGGTGGCGCCGTGGCGAGCTCGCGCTCGTTGGCGTCACCTCTGTGCTTGCTAGGCAAGGACGAAGCAGCTGGCTGGCATGGGCCAGCACAGTGCTGGGCCTGCCAAGTGGGCTGCCAGGTGGGCTGCGGCCAGGTAAGTCCTCTGCTCTCTGCTTTTATTCAATGTTTTCTATTTGCTGTAATCTTTAGGGATTTATTTAAAATACTTAAGCAGATCCAAAAATCATGAAACTAATCATGGCTACTGTTTAGAATATATCCAACAGTAAACATTTTAGTTTATGATTATTTGAGTAATTAAAATATTTTATAGTATTTAAATGCCCAAATGCAAATAGAGTATGATTTAATTTAGAGCCTAATATGTCCTGCAAAAATATAAACCATTTTTGGTAGGTGCTTTCACCCCAAACCAGAAATGTTGAACATTTTTAGAGGGCATTTTGAGTTCAATGAAAAAGATTTTATTTTGACCCTAGTTGAATTCATTTGGTGCTAGGGTTTAAGCATCCCCATTTCAAGTTTCCAATAAATTTAGACATGATGCATGGATGATTATGCAACTACTTGCAAACAAACTCTAGGGCTATGACAACTCACCCCCACTAAACAAGAGTCTCGCCCCGAGATTCAAAGCGTGAGGTAAGAAGACAAAGGGGGCACAAACTAATAACATGAGCTCCTAGATCCAACTGTCTTCTCGAGGTGTTGATCTGTTGACTCAAAACAATCTTGACGTCTTTGCTTGCAAGGTCTTCATCCAACACGATGACGACAGAAGGAGACTCTACAGAAGACGATCTCCTTGAAGATCGAGTATTCAAGATCAACTCATGGAGTGAGAGGTAAGAACATCTCTCGAGCTGAGATACGAAGCATTCATCCAAAGGGATGGAGTGGAACGGATGGCGAAGGTTCACCAGGTAGACAACAATTCCACACTTAAGAGGGTGGTGAATGGTTGTCAACGTAGCGAGCAGTTGAGTTGCCATGATACCATAACGATGCACTTTAGGGAAGGTGACTCGTAGAAATATCCCCTTAAGTGGCACAAAGAATTACCTTTGATTCAAAGATCATTGAAACTCTTTATACCAGCCTAAGGCAATTCTCGAGCGATTGTTTAGAGGGGTTTGGTAGAATGGCATACCCGGATTAGAATGGATGATGTGGATTACCTTGTTGAAAACAACACAAGGGATGATTTTAGTAACTGGGGAAAAGCTCAACAGTAGAGAGTGAGTCCACTGTTGAAAGGGTTATAGCATAACCTAGGAAACTGAGAGCACTATGTAATTAATGCCGACAATAAAACCTAGAGCTTGAGCGTGCTCTCAAGAACTTGAGCATTTCCATAATCATCAAGGTTTTATCAACATCCATGTGAAGGGTGCTGACAACACAACATACTACCATGATGAATAGCGATGGATGATGCAGATGCAAAGGAAGATAACACTTTCTCAGATTCCACCTTAGCGAGACCAAGGGGACAAAATCTGGATGATCGACCGAGAGACATTTAGCACTCCGCTTCTAATTTTCTCCTTGATGTACTAGCGTATCCCATTCATAGATATGGTTTGATATCTAGAACATCAAGTAACAGGTCGGACTTCGGGAGCACAAAAATCATAAGGCACACAAATAGGGAATAATTCCTATGAAGTCCTTATGAAGAGGTGGCCAACTTCTTCAATCAAGATATTACAATAACAGGTCTTCCGGCTAGGTGTGTTGGCCACGCATCCACTTTACCGGGTTACAGAGAGACCAATAATATAATTCTTGGGAAACGTTCCAACCATCATATCTGCCTGAGATTCAGATCTGGTTGGTGTCAGAATAATCTAGACTCATCGAGTCTAGAAAGTAAAATGAAAGTTTGCAACACAAGTCGACGAGATGACATTGCGAGATTCTCGGGGAATGAACTACGATAGCAAGCTCCAAAACATGAGCTGGTTCTGCTACAAACATGTGAACACGTTGTCCCAGACAAACATGGCCACATAGTAGTCTTAAGATAAAACACTACCAAGTTCAGGTGGGTAACCATCAGTGCGAATAACGAAGTCCTTGCATAAGTCGTATGATTAGCTCTTATGAAGGAATTCCGTTTCTTGGAACAAATCAGTCAGTGGCTTGGTGTGCTAGGGACACATATGGAATGAAGGTTGCGAGCCTGTCAAACCATAGCATACTTCGCACATGCATGAATGACTTGGGATGGTACCGGAGGAAGCAAAAACAAACTTTCTCGAATTCACGGCGGCAACTTGCTTCAAATGCACATGAACTAGAGGAAGCCACTTCTTTCATCCAACCTATTCTTCATGAAGAGGCACGAAGATAATGCTTACAAAAGTTTCCAATGCTAGCTTTAATGTTTCACATGGATCATGGGGGGTGTCGGGGAAACTGATCCACGGACACCTATGGGGATCGAGCCCCTTTCGGTTTGGCAGAGGGCGGAGATCGCACGAAGAGCGGATCGAGGCAGTCCACACGAGTAGTTTACCCAGCTTCGGAGCTCTCCGAAGAGATAAAACTCCTACTGCTGCTTGATTGTATTAGGTGTTCTTGCTCGGGAGCGAGGTGAGCTACAAGACCGAGTGTGGGAGTGTGCTAGCTTCGAATGAGTCGAACCCCTTCTACGTTGCGCATGGGCCTCCTTTTATACGCTCAAGGGGTCACCGACAAGTGGCAACGTAGGCTAGAGGGGTAAAAATGGAAAAAGAATGCGGTTGGTACAGCTACTTCTACTGTAGCCACAGTGTATCCTACCTAACCCTGACGGCAGGGGACAAGGGCATTCAATGCCCATCGGGGTCGCCTAAATAGTGCAGAAAGCGACCGTTTAGGAGCGTCACCGTTCGCCATGATGGCTTCTTTGTGTCAGCGCCGCTTGCCGCCGCGCTCCGCTGGCTACACAGCCTCCCGCCACGCGTGCCTGGAAGGGTCCCAGAGCGACACGTTGGTGGGTGTGCTGGAGCCTGGGCGCGCAGCGACCGCCTATCGCGGCAAGTATCTTGCCGCGGGCGCTACCTTGTCGGGTCCGGGAGCTTGTCGCTCGCCGAGCCTTGCCGGGACGCGTGGTGCGTCACGGCAAGTGTTTCTTGAGGTGCCATGGTTGGCCTTCCCGGCAAGCTCCTCTTGCCGGGGTCTTGCTTCTTCCCGGCAAGCTCCTCTTGCCGGGGCCTTGTCTTCTCATCTTGGATACTTTGTTCTTGAATGGCCTCCCGGCAAGCTCCTCTTGCCGGGGTCTTGTTTTCTGAAGAGCCACAGAGGGTCTTGGCGGTGACCTGGCGGGCCCTGCTACGGGGTGCTGCAACTGCCCATGCACAAGTTCGGGATACTAAGGTACCCCTACTCTAGTACACCGATAGGGGGGGGGGACAAGATGTTGCTGATGGGCTCAACAGCAACTCATCAGAATTTCCATATCACTGTACTTCCACCATCATGTGAACACGGTGATAGGATTGGTCAGACCAAAAGATGTAATGATGTATGCTCGAGGAAAATCCACGAGTAAGACAACATTACGAACATCGTTGGTTCTGACTTGATTTGAGGATAGCCCATACTCAAATCAAAGTTTTGGCAAGACAATAAGTCCAACAACTGATCACGAGGATCAATCAATGAAGATATTACCTTTCTTCAACAAACACACACAAGGATATCCCTTGGAGATGAACTAAGTCAAGTGAGCTTTTATCTTCCAACTCTCCAAGTTGTTGTTTAGCTTAACCAACTAGCTCAGGGGTATCCAACACAGATTCTTGGAGAAGGGGATGGTTTATGAGAAACCAACTTGATCACGAACTCAACATAGCGGTCAGGTGACAACCTGGTGATACTTCCGAGAAGATATTCGAAAAATCACGAACCACCGGTATTTTACTAAGCTCAAGAACAATCTTGCTTTTCAAGGCAAGACAATATGATCAAATATGCAAGGGACTAAATAATCCTAACTATTGATTGAAGAGTGCACCAGAAATAAGGACTAGATAGCACGATCAATCTTAGGATGATGATTCAATAACCAACACGCTAAGAATGAGAATATTGTGCATTTACTACCAAGCAACGAGGTTGCTGGAAGTATCGATTTCACACATCACAGTTCACTTGTTAGCATTCCGGTTACAATAACACGGGGCCGAGGAATGAAAAATGATAGCGGGAAGTATCACTACGTCAAGAATTCATGAGAAATGGTGCAATTCTCATGACAATCCTGACATAAAGGGGGTAATACTCCGAGGTAGAACAGAATCAAAAGCTGGATTCGCATTTGATTTGCGGATTACAACTGCTTTGACCCAATCCTGGATATGGATGAGGTACCGGAGTTTGTTTCTCCAAGTCATTCCGGATAGAATGGCTTGACGGACCACAAGAGTAATAGGCATTGATAAACGAATGCAAGCCTACTCTTGACTATCAATTGATAGACGAGGGTCAGGACACAACTAAAGAGAACAATTCAAAGGAACATATAACTTTCTGAGTTGTGGATGCAAAGATTAGTATGTCGAGCGAAGCTCAACATTTCTTCCGGATAACCCATGCGGAAAGGGTAGAACTGGCAGATTCACAATTATGAATGGAGAACTCCTCAAGAGTACGCTGATTGTGATCCTTCGTTTCAGCAAGGAAATTCTGCCATAAGCGGTTCATAGTATTTGGAAGGAGGAAATACCACGGACCTGGAGGACTAATGCAAAGGTTACTAATAACCTAAAGGACCGAGCAAACACTATCAACATGAGGTAAGTAAGGGTGAATCTCGGGTTCAAGAACCCAGGAATAGAATACCAACTCCTAAGTAGCATCACGAGATGCTTTCGAGAATGATGGCCAGAATCTTCACACTGGGAACACCAAATATTGCTAGATTACTAGGTGACTCCCTAAAATACCTAGGGTCATAATAATAGCTGCAACATATATGTCAAGGCAATAAATTACCTCAACGCACCGGTTAGTGTGCTTATTCTGACCATAAAGGACATCGAGAATGGAAAGAAAGGATTTGCCAATGCATCAGACTATTTAGAAACCTGGGATGACTCGGATAACATAACGGCTGTAAATGCTTAAAAAGATTTGAGATGTCCTGCAGAAATGGTGGCATAACCACTCAATATCACAAAATCAAGGTTCTGAGACCAGCTATGAACATACAGAAGTAGTAAAAGCTAAACTGAGATTTGAAACTATCAATTCTATCAGTCTATGGATTAGCAACACGTCATCCTGATATATAGATGAGAAGGACTAGTTCTTAATCCCCGTAGAAGAGAAGAGGATGACTCACATCAGAAGGCCATGAGGTATAAGGAGTAAAAAGAGCCTTACGTTACCTTCCACAATCAATTCCCTTACATAACTAAAGCATTTCTAGACACAACTTCGACTAGTTTGGCTTGGTAATCCTACAGGCAGTCAAGCTCTGATACCAAAGCTGTCAGGACCCCGACTCAATGCCACATCGATCTAGCATGTAACACCTCATATCACTTTGAGGCCTCACGCATGGTATTCCCACGGGTGTCGTCTTACCTATGCCCGGGACCGTTTGCGCCTTTTGTCACACGTATATGATAGTGTCGCTAGCATCCATATGATAAGGAGGCCGGGCTGACATGGCTAGTCGTAAACCCAAAGTGGCACAGGCTTACAGGGACAGGCATCCATGACCCAGCATCGAACGTGTCGGCCATCCGCGAGTGAATCCAGGCTGTAGCACTGGGCTAGCAGGACTCCGGTATTCATCGCGTGACATTTCCCCGAAGGGACAGACACGGGAACAAAGAAGGACACATGCCGGCCAGCCTAAGTGTTCCGGAGCAGTAGCAAGCTACCATGGCTCAGTGGAAGCACTAGGAGACATTTCCCAGTAAGAAAGGCTACTAAGGATAAACAACTAGATAGTCAGATCCCACACATACCAAGCATTTCAAACATACACACAATATGCTCGATATGTGTAAATACAACATGGCATCACAACATAACTCTACGACTCAAGTATTTTATTCAATAGGCTCCGAAGAGCGAGATATTACAAACATGGGTCTCACGACCCAACATTCAGAGCATACAAGTCAAGCACAAGCGGAAGCTCAAACATGTATGAGTACAAACATCTACAAAAGAAAAAGGATGAGAAGCCTGACTATCTACCAGAGCCTGCCGAGGGCACAAGACCATAGCTGAGGTAACAAGCTAAACGTCGAAGTCCACGTGGAACTACTAGCGAGACTAAAGTCTCTCTACAAAAACATAAAATAGGCAAACGTGAGTACAAATGTACCCAGCAAGACTTACATCAGAACTATCTACATATGCATCATTATCAACAAAGGGGATGGTGGGGTTTAACTACAGCAAGCCAGCTTTGACTCGGTGGCTATCCTGAACTACTACTGCAAGTAACTCTTTTGAGGTGGCGCACACGAGTCCACATATTCACCATATCAATACACCACTATGGATCCGCTCCCGTCTCCCTACGAGAACGCCATCCATAGTACTCACGCTTATCTTGCGTATTTTAGAGTATCCTCTTTCACTTGTCTATGAACTGTTATAGGCAACCCAGAAGTCCTTTACCGCGGACACGGCTATTCGAATAGATGATGTTAACCCTGCAGGGGTGTACTTCTTCATACATGTTTCCACCACTTAGCGTCTACACACGACATGTGCTCAGCAGACTTCAAGAGAAAGCCGACGTGGGTGTAGACCATGACCTACCTAAACACTCAAGTCTCTAGTCCAGGTTTATCGCCTATTCAGGTTCCATCCGCAGGGAGTCCGGCCGAGGTTTCCACATACGGCCCCGAACGATGTGAACAGGGTTCCGAGACACCTAACGGGTGCCTGGTGTACCCGGCCACGTACCTACCGCATCACAGCCCACCCCACGGTCAACGCTGTCCACGACCTCCAGTAGGCTACAAACACCAGAAACTACTTGCAACTCCTGGATAGAGGACTAGGGTGAAGAAGAAGTCGAGCGGGGTCATATTTCAGGGCCCAATGTATGGTAGTAGCTGAATCATGGACCACAAACATAGAACTCAGTTCCTGAGGACGGCTTCAATGAGAGAACCCACCATGTACTCCTACATGGCCTCTCATCGATACCTTTACCAAATCGTGTTCACACACTTAGCTCACACACAGTAGGACATGTTCACACACCTCTGACTCATCCCCGATGAATCAGACCTGACTCAACTCTAAGCAGTAGCAGGCATGACAAACAAGCATGAATGAGTAGGCACAACAGGGCTCAAACAACTCCTAATGCAATAACAGTCATGCAGAGGATAAAGGGGTCCAGCTACCGCAACAAGTAACAGTTGAATCGTTGTTGTCCTAATGCAATAAAAGAGAGCAGGAGCGAGAGATTAGGATTGTATCAGAATGAACAAGGGGGTTTTGCTTGCCTGGCACTTCTGAAGATAGCATTGAGTCTTCATCAGTGTCAATGATCACAACGTCGGTACAACGTGTACCGAGGGGGAACAACACCGGCAAACAGAGAAGAAATAGGATCAATGAAATGCATAATATGATGCATGCTATGACATGGCAATATGAATGTGTTTTGGGCTAATGCAAGCTAGAACAGATTGAGATGAGTCCATTTGAGTAAAAGATTCAAATGCAAACCCATCTTAAGAGGTCATATTAGTGCATTAACTTGTTTCACCTAAAAATCAAGGTTAAATGTTCTAACATGCATGAAAACAATGCAGATGGATAGATTGGATTTTTATGATCATTTTTCATATATAAATTATTTAATTTGGAGTTACGGTTGAATTTCTATGAATTTTAGAAGTTTGTACTATTTTCTGGAATTTCCTGTATAAGAATAATTCTAGTAATTGAATTAATACGTCAACATTGCGTTAGGGTGACATCAGCAAGTGAAAGGCGCCAGCCTAGGTCAAACCTGACGGCTGGGACCCACATGTCAGTGTAACAACTAACTAATAGAGTTAGTTAGCGTTAGGTTAGCGCTAACCTAGGTTAATTAGAGCCTGGGCCCACTTGTCAGTGAGTCAACTAATTAACTAAGTTAATTAGTGCTAATTAAACTCACACCTACACTAAATAGGGGCATGGCCCACGCGTCAGTGACCCTGGGGGGGGGGGGGTCAAACCCCAGGTCAAACGAGTCAACCTCGCCGGACTTGGTCCACGGCTCGTCGCCGGCGACCAAATCCGCGGCGGAGGGAGTCGGGATTTCGCTGCAGGGCCCTATTTGGCGCGCGGGGAGCATCTACGTGAAGTTGGGGGGCTACCGCGTCAAGTGGTGGGGGCGTTTGGGCTCGGGGTGGTCGGAAAAGACGCCGGCGACGACGTTGGCGGCTGCCGGAGCTCGGGCGAGCTCGGGGTCGTCGCTAGGAGGCACGACAGGAGGTGCGGAGCGGTGCTACGGGCTCCTGGGGACACGGCGAGTGCGGTGAAGCGCTCGGTAGCGAGCTTGCGCGCCTGTGGCCACGGCTACACCATGGCCGGCGGCGAGAAGCTCTCGGCCGCGACGACATCGGTGTTAGAGGAAGAAAACGAGTCAGGGGAGAGGGGGAAACGACACAGGAGCTCATAGCGGTTGCAGTGGTGGCCTCGGTGAGCTCGGGGAGGCACCGGAGGCGGCAAATCGACGGCGACGATCTTCGGTAGCCGATGAGGGGAACGGCGGTGCTTGCGGCATCCAGGGCTTCCGGCGTCGGGCGGCTCGGTGAGGAGGAAGAGAGGGACGAGGCGGAGCTCGTAGCCGCGTCGGTGAGGCGTGGGGTTGGCTGCGGCTGCGGGGTTACGGCGGCGCGTCCAAGGAGGCTTCGGCCATGGCGGGGAACGGGCGAGGGAGAGGCGTTGGGGGCGAATGGAGGGGTCCAGGGGGTCGGGGCGACGGCGTGGAGGTCGTCCAGACGTCCAGGGGCACGGGCGGCAAGCAGGTGGCGCCGTGGCGAGCTCGCGCTCGTTGGTGTCACCTCTGTGCCTGCCTGGCGAGGACGAAGCAGCTGGCTGGCATGGGCCAGCATAGTGCTGGGCCTGCCAAGTGGGCTGCCAGGTGGGCTACGGCCAGGTAAGTCCTCTGCTCTCTGCTTTTATTTATTGTTTTCTATTTGCTGTAATCTTTAGGGCTTTATTTAAAATACTTAAGCAGATCCAAAAATCATGAAACTAATCATGGCTACTGTTTAGAATATATCCAACAATAAACATTTTAGTTTATGATTATTTGACCATTTAAAATATTTTATAGTATTTAAATGCCCAAATGCAAATAGAGTATGATTTCATTCAGAGCCCAATATGTCCTGCAAAAATATAAACCATTTTTGGTAGATGCTTTCACCCCAAACCAGAAATGTTGAACATTTTTAGAGGGCATTTTGAGTTCAATGAAAAAGATTTTATTTTGACCCTAGTTGAATTCATTTGGTGCTAGGGTTTAAGTATCCCCATTTCAAGTTTACAACAAATTTAGACATGATGCATGGATGATTATGCAACTACTTGCAAACAAACTCTAGGGCTGTGACAAGGACGTCCGTGAACCACTACTTCCACTACCGCCGCGAGAACGACTACTTCCACTAGGGCCCGTGTACCACTACTTCCTTCGTTGAACTCGACCCGCTTCGAAGGTATAACAGCCGAGACGACCGCCGAATGCATGTGTTGAATGAGATGTCCGTGTTTGCACCGTGATCAAATTGTCGCTTGCGATGCCCCTCTTTTGCCATGCCACCGACATGTGGGACACCCGGTATTCGGGATCACTCCCCATCTCTTGTGTGTTCCACACATCTGCACACTTCTCGTTTGCATCGGTATCTCAATCAAGTTACCGGAACCGATATGTTGCCGTGGCATCATTTTCGGATTCGTTGCCGTGGCACCCGTTTTGTTCCGCCATGGTGACCAAATGCTTCATAACATGCTCATGTCAACATTTTCATAAAATTGCTTAAGACTTGCATATGTCATCCGCATCATGTTAACAACAGTTAAATGGTTAAAATTGTGTTTGCATTATATTGCTAAATGACATATGGGGATTTTCCGGAATTGTTGTTTGTTGTTTCCGGCCTCATTTAAACTCGCCTAAATAGTAGTTCACTTATGCTTCACCCCTTTCCATGTTTAAAAACATGTAATATTGTTGTGTTCCTAAACGAGAGCGAACTAAATAAATGGATGTGGTGTTTCGTCGATATGCAATTCGTTGCATACTGAGCTCCATTTAATTTGTAGTATTGTTTGTGCACTTTGCCATGCCATGCCTATTTGAACCGGACATGCATCATACTTGGTTGTGCATCATGCCATGCTTATGTGATGGTTGTTTACCATGTTGTTTGCTTCTTTCTGGTTTGCTTCTCTCGTTAGCTTTGGTTTCGTTTTGGAGTTGTGAGGATGCGTTCGACTACATCCGTTTGTCTCCTTCATGGACTCGTTCTTCTTCCTTGCGGAATCTCAGGCAAGGTGACCACTACCCTCGATGTCACTTCTATCATTGCTATGCTAGTTGCTTTGTTCTATCGCTTTGCTGCGCTACCTATCACTTGCTCTTCAAGCCTCCCAAATTGCCATGTCAGCCTCTAACCTTTTCGCCCTTCCTAGCAAACCGTTGCTTGGCTATGTTACCGCTTTGCTTAGCCCCTCTTATAGCGTTGTTAGTTGCAGGTGAAGTTGAAGATTGCTCCATGGTGGACAGGATTATGTTGGGATATCACAATATCTCTTATTTAATTAATGCTTCTATATACTTGGTAAAGGGTGGAAGGCTCGGCCTTATGCCTGGTGTTTTGTTCCACTCTTGCCGCCCTAGTTTCTGTCATACCGGTATTATGTTCCTTGATTTTGCGTTCCTTACATGGTTGGGTGATTTATGGGACCCCCTTGACAGTTCGCTTTGAATAAAACTCCTCCAGCAAGGCCCAACATTAGTTTTAACATTTGCCACCTAAGCCTTTTTCCCTTGGGTTCTGCAGACTCAAGGGTCATCTTTATTTTACCCCCCGGGCCAGTGCTCCTCCGAGTGTTGGTCCAAACTAGAGCACCGTGCAGGACCATTCCTTGGCAACTTGGATTACGTCGGTACCTGTACGCTTCGCTTATCCGGTGTGCCCTGTGAACGAGATATGTGCAGCTCTTATCGGGATTTGTCGGCACAGTCGGGTGGTCTTGCTGGTCTTGTTTTACCATTGTCGAAATGTCTTATAAACCGGGATACCGAGTTTGATCAGGTCTTCCTGGGAGAAGGAATATCCTTCGTTGACCGTGAGATCTTGTGATGGGATAAGTTGGGACACCCCTGCAGGGTATAAACTTTCGAAAGCCATGGCAGATGGGAATTTGTTAATGTCCGGTTGTACATAACTTGACACCAGATTCGAATTAAAACGCATCAACCACGTGTGTAGCCGTGATGGTCTCTTTTTGGCGGAGTCTGGGAAGTGAACACGGTTTTGGGTTATGTTTGACGTAAGTAGGAGTTCAGGATCACTTCTTGATCATTGCTAGCTTCATGACCGTTCCGTTGCTTCTCTTCTCGCTCTTATTTGCGTATGTTAGCCACCATATATGCTTAGTCGCTGCTGCAACCTCACCACTTTACCCCTTCCTTACCCATTAAGCTTTGCTAGTCTTGATACCCATGGTAATGGGATTGCTGAGTCCTCGTGGCTCACAGATTACTGCAACAACAGTTGCAGGTATAGGTTATGTGATGATCATGACGCGAGAGCGATGTTTGCTTGTTTTGGAGTTCTTCTTCTGCTTCTTCATCGATCAGGGGATAGGTTCCAGGTCGGCAGCCTGGTCTAGCAGGGTGGATATTGTTTGAGCTTCTGTTTGTGTTTCATCCGTAGCCGGATGTTGATCTTATGTATGTTGTATTGATGTACTCTTGTGGCATTTGTATGCCTTGTATGTATCCCCATCTAATATGTAATGTTGATGTAATGATATCCACCTTGCAAAAGCGTTTCAATATGCGGTTCTATCCTTGGTGGGACCTTCGACTCTCTTTAGGATAGTATCGCATATTGGGCGTGACACCACTATTTAGGATTTAAACGACGTGCTAGACTACGCCTTCGAAGACATCAACGGCATGGACGATGATGTCAACGCCGAACAAAGCCAAAACCCGCCTATTATGGGGCGTTGGACGGCCAATTCTACTTACGATGTATACTTGGTGGACACTCCTGAGGAAAAGGACGACGTTCAAGATCCAGGCAAGGAAAAGCCCGTCGATGAACCACCAAAGCGCCAGCGTCAGCGGCACCGCTCACGATCGCGTCGGGCTAAGGATAGTAACACAGGCACCGGAGAAACCCCAGGTAATGCCAAAGATCGCGACCACCCCGACGAGCCCATGTCCGAACATGATGAGAGGGAGGAGGGTCAGTCGAACCCCAAACACACAGATCATGAGGACTCAGAAGACAACAACTACTTACCTGCCTCCGAAGAGGATGTGAGCCTCGGTGATGAATGTTTCATCATCCCAGATGAAGACCTCGAACAAGAACCCTTCAAGCTACAACTCATCACCACTGCGCGGAGCCTGAAAAAAAAGATCAGCAACTTCAAGCTGAAACAGGACACGCTCAACAATAGATGGAGTAAAGTCCTAGCCGCCGAAGAGTACGACCTTGAGCGACCAGTAAAGAGTTTCCCCAAGAGCCGGTTGCTGCCACAATTTTACGACGAAGCCCTCGAGCCAATTCTTTCGAAATATAATAATGCTGATCAACTGGACCGACCACCACGTGGACGGGACAAAACGACCTATACGCTGAACACTAGCCTGCACCACCTCGCCGTAGAGGTAAGGAGATAGCGGCGCCGCACTACACTCACTACAAAAAAAATACACATCCGTGATGATACGTGTTTGTCACAGTAAGTCTCATTTCTGTCATGCATGTACATCCATGGCGATTTTATGACAGAATCAAGATAGTCATACATGTGGTGTTGTAGAAGTGTTCCATGACATTACCAAAATTATCATCACGGAAGTGTCCACTTCCATGACGATAAATCAAGCGTCACAGAAGTGCTTTCATCAAGGGTGACCGACATGTGGCATCCACCGTAACGGAACGCCATTAAGCTATTGAGTCCAGTTTTGGATCCGATAATCCGTTAACAGCCGGGACCAATGGGAAATTTCCGCGTGTAAAATTCTGATTGGCCGGAGGGAACACGTGTCAGCTCGTCAGTGGGCCAGATGTCGCCCGTCCATTGGAGGAGACATGCCTATGATACGTCGGCACGTGGATGGGCCCAACAGAGGCCCATATAGGTTAAAAAGGCCGGCCCAGTTAAAGGCCCGTACTACTTACTCAGGTACTAGTGCGCCAGCCCAATAACGACATGCTTAATAAAGGCCCATTTACGGCCCGAAGCCAGATCTGGCCCATTAATTGTTCGCTGAATATTTGGGCCCATTTACGGCCCAAAGCTAGATCTGGCCCGTTAATTTTCCGCCATATATTTGGGCCCAATTACAGCCTAGTGACTTTCGGCCTATTAGAGGCCCGATGTAGACATGGGCCCATTTTAGCTCGGTGTGACTTTCGGCCTGGGAATGGCCTGTGCTGCCCATGGGCCATATATGGTCTGACAGGACATCGGGCCCACTAACTGCCCGTGATAAAGGTGGCAACCGTTAAGTCCAACGTGACTTTGGGCCTGTTATATGCCTATCGCATAATTCGGCCCGTTGATGCCTGTTCTAAGCTTTCGGCCTCTTAAAGGCCCATGATATCAGTGGGCCAACTAAGGCCCGAGATATGTTTCGGCCTGGTAACGGCCCTTGAGCTAACTGGGCCCAAAACGACCCAGTCTACATTTCATCCTGCTGAAGGCCCGTTGACGACTAGTGAAAATTGAGGCCCAACATGCATTTCGACCTGCTAAAGGCCCATGGTTTCATTTGGGCTGTAACAGACCAGTACAATATTCAGCCTGTTAATGGCCCAATGCTACCTGGGCCAAACTAAGCGCTGGGTCCACAAAATGCCCAACTATAATATATGCCGATGTAAGTTGTGGGCCTGGCGCAAAGTGTGAAGGCCCCAATCATTCGGGCCCAAGAAAGACGTAGGCCGGCCCAATTGTGGCCCGCTAGAAACCAGGCCCGTTAGAGTCGAATGCTTTGGCCCGGTCGACTACATCTAATTTTTTCTCAGATAGCGAATGATGGCAGTAACTAGTAGTAATTAAGAACAAACCTACTCTATACAATGAAGAAATTACGGCATAGTAACTAAGAATAAACCTACACTATACAATAAAGGATTTAAGGTATATTACATCCACTAGGCATCGAAGTTCACCACCAGTGATCATAAAGTGCAACGAAGAACCAGATTACAAAAACTGGGCACCATTGCAGCGTAACAAAATACTGAACCGAGACCACTTCCAAGACAGTTCAAGAAAGGTTAGCTTTGCGGGGGAACTGCTGCACAAGCTGCTGAGCAAGCACTAGTAGAAAAGGGGGCAATGGTCCAGGCCGGTCCAGCCCATTAGTCCCGGTTCAATCCAGAACCGGGACCAATGGGGGCATTGGACCCGGTTTGTGAGCCCCAGGGGCCGGCCGGGCCACGTGGGCCGTTGGTCCCGGTTCGTCTGGACCTATTGGTCCTGGTTGGTGGGACAAACCGGGACCAATGGCCCTCGCTCCTGGCACACCACCATTGGTCCCGGTTGGTGGGCTGAACCGGGACCAAAGGACAACCATTAGTCCCGGTCCATTCCACCAACCGGGACTAAACGGTTGGTCCTCGTTGCGGCCAAATTTTAGTCCCACCTCGCCAACCTGAGGGGAATCAGACCGGTTTATAAGCCCCTCCCTCTCTGCCTTATTGAGCTCCTCTGAAAATGAAAATAGATGCCCTTATATAGGGAATTTAGACTAAATTCATACGAATTTCTCTTGAAATTTGTTATGAATTTAATTTGAATTTCCTCTATAAGCACATCTATGCTCATTTCTGAGTTGCTTTTTATATAGTTTTTTTTCTTTTCTGCTATATTTTTTTTCCTTTTCTTTCCGAGTTGTAATAAGTCATTAAAAATAACCATCTATGCTCATTTTTTAGTAAAGTTAATCATAACTATTTTTTCTTCTATTTATTTTTGAATTGTAATAAGTCATTAAAAATAAGCATCTATGCTCATATTTTAGTAAAGTTAATCACAACTATTTTTCTTCTTTTTATTTCTGAGTTTTAATAAGTCATTAAAAATAAGCATCTATGCTCCTTTTTTAGTACAGTTAATCACAACTATTTTTTGCTTCAAATGATTTCTGAGTATCTTTTTATTTTTTTTTCTTTTCTGCTATATTTATTTTTTTCTTTTTATTTCTGAGTTGTAATAAGTCATTAAAAATAAGCATCTATGCTCCTTTTTTAGTACAGTTAATCACAACTATTTTTTGCTTCAATTCATTTCTGAGTAGTTTTCTATATAGTTTTTTTATTTTCAACTATATTTATTTGTTTCCTTTTTATTTCTCAGTTGTAATAAGTCATTAAAAATAAAAAAGAGGCGCAATGCTTGTTAATTTGCTTCAAGCCTTTCGGAATAGTGTCAACTGCACTGCACATAGCTCTGTGCAGTCTACCGTATTCCTCAAGGCTTGAAGCTAACCAACGTGCAGGAGCATTGAGCCTCTTCGTCATCGTCTCTGCACTCAGGGCTTATAAACAGCTGCGAGTGCCTCTCGCTTGGCGAGGTGGGACTAAAAAAACAGCTGCAGGAAGAATCAAAATAAAATAAATAAAATAAAAAAAGTGCCACCTAAAGGGCTACCACGACCTGAATACGGCTAGAAACCCAAGAATGGGCCAGGATTCAGGCCCGCAATAGGCCCAATAGGCCCACAGGCACATATACTGCGTTTAGGCCCGTAAGCCTGCATTTGAGAGGAGGTCGAGAGGGCAGCGGGACTGGGGCTTATAAACCACTCTCGAGCTCCCTCAGCTAGCGAGGTGGGACTAAACTTTCGTGCCGCGACGCGGGCAGCACATGGCATTTAGTCCCGGTTGGTGGAACCAACCGGAAATAAAGGGGTGCATTGGTACCGGTTCGTGGCACCAACCGGTACCAATGCCCCCCCTTTAGTCCCGGTTGGAGCCACCAACCGGGACCAAAGGTCTTCGTTTCCCGCCCTTTGGGCTGCTGAAAAGAGGCCTTTGGTCCCGGTTGGTGGCACCAACCGGGACTAAAGGGGGCATTAGTCCCGGTTGGAGCCACCAACCGGGACCGATTCTCTTGCTATATATACAGGACTTAGCAGTTTTCGATCTCTCCCTGCTCCACTCCCGTCGCCGCCCCGCCCCACCACGCCCCGACGCTGTCGCCGCCCCACCCAGCCCCGCCCCGCGCCGTCGCCGCCCGCGCGCCCCGCCCAGTCCGCCCGCGCCGCGCCCCGATCGACGTCGCGCCGCCCCCGGCCCGCGCCGCCTCGACGCCGTCGCCGCCCCGGCCCGCTCCGCACCTCGCCGTCGCCTTCGCCGTCGCTATCGCCGCCCCGCTCCGCACCTTGCCGTCGCCTTCGCCGTCGCCGTCGCCGGCCGTATGTAGTAATTTAGATATGTAGTAATTTAGATTTTTTTGTTAGATTAATTAGATTTTTTTGTTAGATTAGATGTGTGTAGTAATTTAGATATGTAGTTCATAGATCTTTTTGTTAGATTAGATTTTTTTGGTTAGATTAGATGTGTAGTAATTAATTTGTTTATATTATGTTAGATTTTTTTGTTAGATTAATTAGATTTTTTTGTTAGATTAGATGTGTGTAGTAATTTAGATACGTAGTTCATAGATTTTTTTGTTGGATTAGATTTTTTTGTTAGATTAGATGTGTAGTAATTAATTTGTTTATATTATGCTAGATTTTTTGTCAGATTAATTAGATTTTTTTGTTAGATTAGATGTGTAGTAATTTTGATATGTAGTTCATAGATTTTTTTTTGTTAGATTAGATTTTTTTGTTAGATTAGATGTGTAGTAATTAATTTTGTTCATAGAATTTTAATGATTTTTTCGTTCATAGTATTTAGAATAAGGAAAAAAATAAGAAGTAGTTTATATATAGTTGAACTAGCTAGTTGATTTAATAAACTAATTTATTTTACTATATATAGAAGTAGTTTGTTTTTAGTAAGTACTAATTATTTATTTATAGTAAGTGCTTAGTAGTTGAACTAGATAGTTGATTTAATTAATAAAACTACTTTTATTTAACTATATATAGAAATAGTTGCCGCATCGACGTCGGCGATGCCTATCCCGCATCCTCGTCGTCGTCGACTCGGCGGTGGAGGCCTGCTTGATCAGGGCCATGTTCGGGACTGGGCTCCGCCGGGCTGGTATTGGGAGGTGCTACCTTCCGGGGGACGTAGGTTGGTGAGGAGGCAGCCTGTTGTTGACCCGATCCTTGTTTGGTGGCGGTCGTGTGGGCCAGTGACGGTGGTAAGGCATCCGGACACCACGGAGGTGGTACGTCACCGTGTTAGCGAGGAGGACGAGCACGTCCGTCGCTACATGGTTGCATTGGAGGACAGATTCGACAATACCTGGCAAGTTCTTCAGGGATCTCACTGGAGCTATGATCCCGTGATGGTTCCTTATCTTTGGGTGTCCACCGCTCGCGTCGATACCCATCGGGCGCTACGGTTCTAGTTGTATTAGTGATAATATTCGACGATGTACGGACACCAAGAGATGATGTACTTTTGCTTATAATTATTGAATGCATGCTAATTTGAATACTATACTTTATTTTATGATTTGGTTTTGCTTATTTTATGATTTGGTTTTGCTTATTGAATGCTCATATTGGATAAGTTCTTCATTCCCGTGTGCTAGACAATTTGATATAATAATGCATTCGGGAATGAAAGGAGGAGCTACGTACATCGATCATCGATAATCAACCCATGATTAATAATACTGATCTAGTTTAATATTTGAATTATGAACGTAGGCCGGAAATGTCGTACTCATCGGACGATGAAAACCGCCTGGGGGAGTGCGACTGGTGCCACAATGACCGAGGTATCTGCGGCAGGTTCATTGTGCTGGACGAAGATCGGCGCTCGAGGAGACCTTCGATGTTCATACGGTACGCAACCGACAATAATAGTTTTTTTCGTAATTACTCATGACTTCAACTATTTTAATCATGACAATATTTTTCATCTTTTCCAATTCGACTAGCTTATCCCATGCTTTGCAAGACGCTATGTCTTGGAGAGGATGGGTTTTGAAGACTATGAATGTTTCGAAACCAAAAAAATTATCCTAAGTACCCATCATGGTGTGGATTTTCAAGTAAAGCTGTACAATGCTCAGAGTGTAACCCATTTTGGTTGCAAAAATTGGGAAGCACTTTGTAAGATGTATGGTTTTGATGAGGGTATGCTTGTTACCATGGATCTTGGTGATCCTACAGTCGAGCAAGACAGACCTACGATTTTCGTCCTTGTGGATACACCTCCAATTCTTCCCCCATGTGAGCTTAACATAGTTATTAAGTAATTTATATTGTTTATTTGAAAATAGTTGACAACTTATTCTCCATTGACAGCTTATTTTCATTCTTCAAAGAATGTGCGGAAGATGGTAGACAGAACCTACTACACCGAAGGCTCCGAACTAACTTATCAGGAGAAAAATCATCTGGTCGGATTTTGTACTGATCTTGAGAATTACAATGTCTACAATCGAACTCCTCAACATTATGGTCAATACGTGCCACTAGTGCACGTGTTGAACTACGGTAACTACCATGGAGATACCCTGGTATGATTTTTTACTATTACAACATTCGTGCATCTTTTTGCACACTTCTAAAACTAGTACATCATATCATTGCTAACTACGAAGTTATTACTATGTTTTTCAACAGATAATCCCGAATGATTGTGTGCCTCATCTGATGTATACACGGGGTAGCCTTCATGTTTTGAACATACACCTAGGTCGTCCTACGAATCTCAACTGTCCATACCGGGTTTCTAAAAGAAGTGGAGACATGATAATCAAAGAATGGAAAAAATGTATGGACAGTCGTAAGGAGCTTCTTGGAAGCAACATTCAGCAAAGGGCAAAAATTGGAGACAGGATGATCGCCATTCTTCATAATGGAGAGCCAGGGTCTATATTGTTTTATGCTACTTTACCTTAAGGGTGTTTAGGTCCTACTTGATACTGATGATCATGTGCTAAGAACAATTATGTAGGGTTGGGTTCGATGACTATGAGGATGATGATCATATGACTTATTATTAATAATGAGTAGAAGTTGTATATGATGATGCATGATTAGTAGGACTTGTTATTATATATATATGATGATGTATGATGCAAGCATGCATGAGCATTTTATATCTGCGGGTGCAATGAACATAGCAGCAACGTTGATAAACCAAGGACGAAGATATAAGAGAGGACACTTCTCTCTATTAGCTAGCTGTAATAACAACCTAAAAATAACCCCTAAATTAAGAAGCCACTTTTAAAAAAAATGACTTTTGGTCCCGGTTGGAGCCACCAACCGGGACAAAAGGCCCCCTGACTGGGGTGGGCGCACAGGGCCACGTGGAGGCACATTGGTCCCGGTTCTGGTTTGAACCGGGACTAATGGGTGGAGGTATTAGTAACGACCCATTAGTCCCGGTTCATGAACTGGGACTAAAGGCCCTTACGAACAGGGACTAATGGCTGGTTTTCTTCTAGTGAAGGCTGTGAGACCGGCCTATCATGTCGGTCATAGCTTCCAGGTGTAGCTGTTTAGCGATGAGGTTCTCATTGGTGTTCTCTGCAATCTTTCTTAGAGATAGGACTTCAAGTCGAAGTTGAGTTGCAGAATGCCTTTCTGCTAGAACTTGGGACTGAAGAATTTGAACTGATTCAGACAATGAATTTTGTGAGCTTGTCTGACTGCTAGTCTCAAGTAACTTGAACACTGCATCAAGACAAGACTTTGGGGTTGTCTCTCTATCTTCAAGATGTTTTGCCTTCTTTGTTGCAATATATGTTGGGTTTGTCTCACAGCCTTCAGCAGACTTGTGCATGCCATCAGGCATATCACCCTGAAACAAAGCAGAGAGATGACATGTTTTGCACGTGTATAAACAAAGATGATAATTGTGCTGTCAATTCCATCCAATTTCAAATTAGAAAATAAAGAGTAAGTTCAAAATATCAATAGCATAATTTGGCATTGTTCATAACGCGGGGAGCTTCACCACACTACTAGATTACCATGTCAACATAACAAGCATAGATGAAGGGCAAAGAAAATCATTATTTCTATTTTGGTTAACGTGCATGGCTTGTTGTTCATATCATCAGCCCCATCAGTAAGATAAAACAGGAGATGACAAGGTGCAAACGTGGGCTGCTTCACCACACACTAGATTATAGATCCACAAAAACAAGCATACATATAGGGAGTATTGAGTAATGTGCATGGTATAAATAAGGAATTTGGTTTTACAAGTAAAACATAGAACTTACGGTTCTTGCGGACATGCATTTTGGTAGAAACAACAAACTAAACAGTAGTAAACGATAGGGAGTATGAGCAAATTAAACAACAGTTGAGGATAAAGGCTTTAGAAGGACTGACTTACATTAATAGTTAACACCGGCTTTATAATTCCCTTCTCCATGTCAAGGGAAGGATAACTCAAGAATTTCAGCATATAATCTTCTTCATAAGCACTGCCTGTACTCTACATTTTGTAGAGAGTAATTATAGATATGATAATACTGGAAGGGATAGAGGATAATGAAGATAAGATGCAGATTGATGCTACATAATCAACTACCAATCCCTGGAAATCAAGCGTTACAGGAATGTACTAACAAGAGCAATGGGCTACACTTCTGCACTGGCATTGTTTGTGTATTCTAATTGTTGGTAAGATTAAATATAGATATGATCTTTTTTAGTAAATGTTGGGCGAGGGAGATAAGATGCAGAATGCTACACAATGAACCAATCCCTCTTCCCATAATACAAGAGTGTTTTGAACACTGGTGTACTGTACAAAACATTCTTATATTATGGGACGGAGGGAGTGGCTATTAATGTATGTACAGTGATAGACGACGTTCATTCCTTACAAGAGGACTACAGAGCTAAACCTCTTCAAAAGCATTGGGTTGATTCTAAATTTATGTAAGAGTCCATATGGATCTTATAATGTCCACCAAATGGACGATAACGAGGCTAACATGTGCAGTGATGCTACATAATCAAACAACTATGAAAGTAAGTATGGTCATACAGGGCAAGAGGTACTCACAAGAGCAATGCAGTGTGTAGTATAGTTGCGAGATTCTATGGTCCTTTGAGAATGAATGTTCTTCTGCTAATAGTTTTCGTAAAAGTGAGACGTTAAGGCAAATGCAGAAATGTAGTTCAAATTGTGATGTGATATCATAGACAGTACCTTACGCTACAGCCGAGACCAATGTGTAACATGATTATTCCAGTCACCGTCGGATAAATGTAGCACCGGAGACTTTACAGAAATTTTGTTTAGAGGCTTGCCATCAAAGTGCGCTTGCCTCAGGTAGGAACGATACTTCGTCAATGATGCTTGAAAAGCGCAACCAACCCTTTCTCGTCTTCACAATCTAGTTTGCTCCTTGCCTATTTAAAAGAATGAAATCCTGTGTCTTCTGTCAGCAAAAACATATGTAGTAATGACCATGCATAACATTAGTACATTACTTACCATAAGTTGCGGAGGAAGACTGGAAATTGTTTTGTGTCTACGGTATAATGTTTCCATGAAGGAAAGATACACACAAAGTTCCTGACAAAAATATAAGCTTCGTCTTCTAAACTTGGAAGAAATGGAACAGGGGTCCTATTTGCTGCAATTGGGGCTCTCTCTTGTTTGAAAAGGGATTTGGCAACTGGATTTGGTGTACTCTTTGCTGGAATGAGGGTTTTGCGTCGTAGAGCTGGTGCTATGTCAGCTGGCATAATCATACTGTTCGCTGCAGTTGGGGTCTGCTGAGTTGGGGCATCAGAAATGACCAGTGTAGTAGGGCTAGAGTCTGCTAGAGTTGGGGTGTTTTTTGGGTCAGCTGATATTGCAACTACACCTAATGGGCTATTTGATTTATCAAGTGCCACTACCTTTTCCAAATACTTTGCTTGTGCTCCTCCACGATCAGCAATCGTCCTCTTCCTTTTGAACGTCTGATACACAAGAACAACATTTGAATGGATAAATATGGTGTTGGATTTCGTGATCCGGCAACCCGTGAGTGGTTCGAACACTGGGGTGCATGCGGAGATCTCAA
Source organism: Triticum aestivum (assembly GCF_018294505.1). NCBI lineage: Eukaryota > Viridiplantae > Streptophyta > Magnoliopsida > Poales > Poaceae > Triticum > Triticum aestivum. Next base: position 152,316,936 of record NC_057807.1, read on the forward strand.
CCTGCCCAGCCTGCCTACTCGCGATCCTCCCTAGCCTAGCGCAAAGAGCTCACAGAGACACAAAGACACAGAGATTTATACTAGTTCGGGCCACCATTGTGGTGTAATACCCTACTCTAGTGTGGTGTGGTGGATTGCCTCGAGGGGCTATGGATGAACTAGTACAGGGACGAACATGCCTCAGGAGGTGAGGTGTTCTTGAGCTGGTGTGTTGCTTTCGAAGGAATCGATCGCCCTCTGTGGTGGTGGCTAAGCCATATATATATAGTGCCTTGGTCCTCCTCCCAAATATGAGTGGGAAGGGATTCCATAGCGGCGGGATTTGAAAGGGGACAAGCAGTATAGTCTATCCTGACAAAAGTAGTCTTCGCCTGCAAAAAGCCTCTGGCTGTGACGCCGCGGTGGGCTCTGTGATGACCTCCATCCTGCCGTCCTGGCAGTCTTAGTCTTGTTGCACCAGAATGGAAACCTTTGGCTGATTCCTCGAGACTCCACGCCTGTGGCTAGCCTTCCTTGCACCAAAGAGGAAACCTGCACTCTGCGCCTGCCGGGCGCCTGCCTGGCCTTGGTCGTCATGGCTCACGTCAGCTGAACCTCACGAGGTAGCTGCATAGATCTATCCACCCCTCAGGAGCCCTCCTGAGGAGGCCAACTCCATCGGAGGTCTTGGTGTCGTCCGCCTCGTGAGGCTTGGCCCCTCGGGAGGGTCTTGCTGTGTTGCTGTTGAAGCTGGGCCGTACCAGGTCGTCGATGAAGCCACGTGGTGGGCTGCAGGCAGGCAGGACTGGATACCCCCAAGTCCAGGACGCCGACAGTAGCCCCCGGGCTGAAGGCGCGCTTGGGCTTGGCTTCCAGGTGAAGCCTAGAGGCAAGTGCGGAGCGCCGCGGGCCCTAATCGCCTGCGACCTTGATGACGCATGGCGATTGATTGGACGTGGGCGACTCTGTTTCCCCACACTGCCTCGGCAACTGCTCTCATCTGACAAAAGAGGTGCCGCCTGCCGCCAGGCTTTCATCGCTCCTCTTCGTCTTTCTCCATATCCCCTTCTCCCCGCAGCAGAAGAGCTCACCAGATCCATCGATTCACCACCAAATCTCCTGCCCGATGGCCGCCAAAAAGGCCACGACTTCCTCCTCGGCTGTCGGTGTCGCCTGGTACAAGCCAGGGCTGGTAGCGCCCTGCGTGACAGGAGAGAAGCTCAAGACAATGCTCCTCCTGACGGTGAGCGACGACAATGAGTGGGGGGAGACCACACTCCGGGCCGTCACCGCTGCCCCGGAGCCCGCGGGAAGCAACTTCTTCCTCTTCTTCATGCCCATCATCTACTCTGGGTTGGTGCCTCCATTCTCCACTTTGTTCTTCGCCATCCTTCACCAGTATGGACTCCATGCGCTCCATATCCATGCCAACTCCATCCTCCTTCTGTCCCTCTTCGCCTTCTATTGTGAGGCGTTCATGGGCGTGTTGCCCTCCGTTGCCCTATTCCGCCACTTCTTCTATCTTCGCAAGACTGGCGATAACCCAGTTGGGTCCATCGTCTTCATCGCGGCGTGGGGTGGCAACGCAATCTCCCGCGCCGGGAAGAAGGTGGAGGACGCCGTGAAGAGGTGGGTGTTGATGGATGCCAAGAGCTCCCAGAGCTCGCTGACGCTGCCGACCACATCCCCCGTCTCGGACAAGTGGTGGAAGTCTGAGAAGATCACCGACCCTTCCCTGACGTCGTTCGTGAGCACGATGGACATGGAGATGAAGGACGCGAAGCTGAAGGGGGCCATGCTCATCAGGGAATTCCTGAAGCAGCGCATCGCACCGCTTCAAGACCGCCCCATCCCTTGTGGAAGCTTGGTGGTGATGACGAGATCCGCCTGCGCTAGGATCCCCTTCCCGAGGAGGAGCTAAACAAGGTGCTGACCTACCAGATGGGGAAGGACCCGAGCGACCCTCCGGAGGGCTGGCTCCCGCTGTACGACCGCGACGACAGTAAGGAGGTCGTTGAAGCCATGCCTGTCTTCGACGACCTCGGGTTTGTGCTGCTGGGATCTTCCTTGCCGCCTACTACCCTGGTGCTCCTCTCCTCAAACGGCCAATCCTCCGTGGCCATTGAAGATGATGTCGTGGACTAATCCTCTGCCCCAGAGCAAAGGGAGCTCTAGCGCGATCTGCCAGACAACGATGATGATGGTGAGCCCCCAGTGGTGGAGGTGCCGCGTCCTGAGAGGGTCGCCACGAGGTCTGCGGTGGCCTCCTTGAAGAAGCACCAGCAAGCAGTTGTGAAGAAGAGCAGGTCCGCGGTGATTTCTCCAAGCAGCAGCCCACCGTCTCCGGCCTCATCCCGGGCGGCGCCAACCGCAAGCTCCCCACCTCCCAAGGGCTCGGCGCCAGCTGGTCCACCTCGGGTCCTACTACTGAGCATGAAGAGGCAATACGCCTTCGTTGACCAGTAAGTTCCTCACTTATCCTTGCTTGTTTGTTCTTGAAGTGGTGCTGAGCGTATTCTCCTATCGTTAGGTAGCAGTTGTCGAAGAAGCAGAAGGAGGGCATGGAGGTTGCCATGGCTGCAAGCGGCGGGGTGGCCACCGCAGCTCTAGTGAAGAAGAATGTCGCGACCCCCGTAGCCCCAGGGGCATCGCCAGCTCTTGAGGGCGCGGACGCCCGTCCTCAGGAGGTCCCCATGCCCTTGGCAAGCCTGACTCCTCTAGCCCCCAGCCTTGTCGCGGCTGCTGGGGGCTGCCAGCCTGCGGAGCCCTTGGTCCTTCATGAAGCTGAGGTTACTTCTGCCCTGGCGCCGAGGGCGTCTCCTCCCCTGCCCAGCGCATGGCCAAGACATGGTGTTCCTGCTCCCTCCGGGACCCTAGAAGAGGCGAGGGTAGAGTTGGACCTCCTCCAGGGCGAGCTTCAGGGCCCGGATTGTTGTTCGGCGCGAGGACGCCTGGGGTTGATCTTTGGTTGTCTCAGGTCCGACGCGTTTGTTCGCGCGGCCCGGGACTCTGTGGAGGAGGCCCATAAGGCGCTTGGGATGGCCGCCACGGCATGCGACTTGGTGCAGAAGGAGGCCACAAAAGCTGAGAACCGGTGCCGTGCGGTGGAGGCAGATCTGAAGGCCATCCAAGACTAGCAGGCCACCCAGGCCATCCAGCTTCAGGAGCGCGAGGAGAAGCTGAAGGCCCAGGAAGCTGCCATCGCCAGCCGGGACACCGAGGTGAAGGAGACGGCCTTAAAGCAGGCTGGAGAGCGCGACCACCTGACGAAGTTGAAGGAGGAGGCGGAGGCAGCCTAAGCAACCCTGAACGAGGCCAAGAAGCCAGCCATCATGGGGCGCAACACACTCTCCTCCCTCGAGGCACGCTTCCTCAAGGCCCAGAAGGCGCTCTTTGGAGACGGCCCCTCAGGAAAGGTGTTGGTGATGACCCTGAGGGAGAGCCCTACTGCTCTACTTCCTGAAGTCGTGGCTGTGCTCGAAGATGCCATCGACGGGTCTACATCCCTGGTGGAAGGCGAGGCGTGCTCACTTTCTTCCTCAGCTCTGACGTGCGTCTTCAGCCAACTTTATCTCCGGTACGCCAGCTTCAACCTCTCCTCCTTCCTTTCTCTAGTGAACGCCGACTCCTTGGATGCTGCTGCTACTGCCGTGAAGAGCTTCGTGGACGCCATGCTGAACAAGTATGTGGTGGTTGGCCCTCCAAGCAAAGCTGGTGGGACAAGCGACGCGCTTGGCGATGAGGTTCCACTAGCGAGCGATGGCGACGCCCAAGTCTGAAGAGATGGCCCAGAGATTCTGCTTTCGCCTTTTTATCCTACATCATGTGACATGCCTCGGGGAGGCGTTTAAAACTATTTGCTTGGAACAATGTGTTTTGTAATAACTAGATTATGCTCCTTCAACGTTTCCGTTCGCTTTTATTGTTCTACGTCGGCAGAGCCCGGCTCCGTGCATACCTCAGCCATCGTTGGGTCGTCCGGATCACCAGGAAGAGCCCAAGAGGTGAGGGGCTACGTGGCCAGTTAGGCTCCTGAGTCGTGATGCTCAGGAGTCCCCCTTGATGTACGAACGACTTGAAAGAGAAGGGTGACAACCAGGTCTTGGCGTTCTGCATCGGCAGGGCCCGTCCCCGCGCATACCTGAGCCGTCTTTGAGTCGTCCGGATCACCAGGACGAGCCCTAGAGGTGAGGGGCTACGGGACCAGTTAGGCTCCTGAGTCGCGATGCTCAGGAGTACCCCTTGACGTACGAACAGACCATCCTACCTTTCCCTCGTCGAGCTCTCGCTTGGGAGGGGTGCATGAAGACTAGGCCGATGAGGCCTGCCGAGGTGGGGTACGCCAGGCGCGGCCTGAGCATAGCCCCCGTGCGTAGCCCCCTCACGCTACCTTCCTGAGGGAGAGCAGCATGGTGAGGCTAGTCACTGAGCCTGGAGGCTCCCTGAGGTTAATGCGGCCGTGAGGCCACCCCCTGTTGTTTATCACCAGTGCGGAGCATAGCGCTTCCACTCTTGCACGGGCATAGCCGCTCCTCGGCAGTGTCGATGGCCAGCACAGAGCATGGTGCTTCCACTGGTGTGTGCGAGGGGGCTCCCTCCGAGGAGAGCCCCCGGGGCGTGTACAACCCCGCCCTGACACGTGGCTTGCACGACAGGGCTGGAGGAGGTGTATATGGGCACCCGTGAGCTAGCACAGGACTCACGAGGCCCTACCTCAAGGCGGGTTGCGCCTGGTCTTGATTGGGGATGCTTGGATTCATCCTATGAGATGTTTAGGCAGCCTGTGCTGAATGAGTTTCGTAAGGTTATTGCATGAGAAGGCTATACACCAACAACCCCAGGAGGTGACGTGAATGGGAGCCTGCCAGACATAGCTCAGCCGCTGGATTTATCGACGCTGCAGGGACGGACCCGAGCACAGACGTCGTGCCTAGTCTTCTCATGCAAAGATCCTGAAGAAAAACAACCAGTGCGCGGTTCCCGTGGCCACAGGGGCACCATGTCGCGCGCCCTTGCTTACCCATCACCATTATCTCATGCGGGAACAAGGCACCAAGAGCCACGGGAGGTGACGTACACGAGACAAGTCCGTGAGCCAGAGCTCAGCTGCTTGGATTTAGCGACGCTACAGGGATGGACCCGTTCACAGATGCCGTGCCAGTCCTTAATCATGAGGCGGTCATGGGAGGGCTCACAATGGTGCGAGACGTTCTTAGCAACGAAGCATCGGTCAGGCAGTTGGTAATTTGGAAGTAGTTTTCAAGGGATTGTAACTGGATTTGATAAAACGTGAAAGGGATACATGTCGTGGGGACAGACCCACACGGCCTGGGGATGATGCCGCCCGAGGGGCGCCCCAAACTGAACGAACTAGGGAGATGTCACCTGATACCGTTGCTGAAGAGTTGTTGAAGTAGCCAAAAAGCGCGCTGCCGAAGCCGTTCCTCACGAGCCTCACCGGTGCCGGGCCTCGGGAGGCTCGGACGGACCGGGAGGTTCCTGAAGGTCCTCCTCCATCTCCGCCAGGATAGCCTGGTGCCTAGCTTTGCAAGCCGCCTGAGCATCCCTCATGCAGCGCTAGAATGCCTCAGCCGCGCCCACTAAGCCGAAAGGCATGCAGACGTACCTGTGAGGCGGTCCCTCGCATCGGCCGACACGAGACGGCCACATGAGCTGCCGAGACGTGGCCGTGTTGAGCCTAGGGATGTCGATGCAGACGGGGAACTCCTTACCCTCTCTAGGGCAGCGAGCTCCACCTCGCGGCAGGCGACAATCGCCTTGCAGAACCCTTCCTTCCTGAATCTCCTCGATCGCCTCGCTGATGAACTCCTGAACGCCTGGTGCCTCACGCTTGCTGCCTTCTCCTGGGAAGCTTGCTCTGAAGAGCGCCTCCACATGGTGCCTGAGCGCCGCTCTCACGACACTAGCCAGGTCTAAGGCCCTCCAGAGGAGAGCCCCCGAGCCCAGCCTGAGTAGGGCGCCAGGCGTGCCTCCCTAGGCGATGGGTGAAGGTGCCGCTTCTGGAGACACGAGGCCCAATGCTGCGTCCTCAAGTGATGCTTCCTCACGAGACCCCTGGCTCAGTTGCAGCTTCTTTGTCTTGGGGGCGACCTCAGGAGGGAGGGCGCCGTCGTCCTCTTCTTGGTTCTCAACTACTGCAGCCTGGAAGGCGCGCTCGAGGGAGCACATCGCATCCTTCTCCTGACAGGTGACCGTGATGATGACGCCACTTCTTGGCATCCCGAGGATGTTGTAGCGGTGGTGCATGGCCGCCATGAACTTGGCCAGTGCTGGGTACCCAAGGATGGCGTTGTAGGGCAGGCGGATGTCGGCGACGTCAAAGTCGATGAGCTCGGTGCGGTAATTGTTGCGCTCGCCGAAGGTGACCGGGAGGCGAAACTACCTGATTGGGTGTGTCGATCCGTCGGTCACTCCTGAGAATGGCCTTGTGGGGTGCAGCTGGCAGTACAGCACTTGGAGTTTGTCGAATGTCTGAACAGAGAGAACATTGAGCCCTGCTCCACCATCAAGGAGAGTCTTGGTGACGGTTACGTTGCTAATGACAGGGGAGCAGAGCATGGGGAGCGCGCCAGCGGTGGCCGCGCACTTGAGCAGGTCTGAGGAGTCGAAGGTGATGGCGCACTTGGACCACTTGAGAGGGCGAGTTGCCTCAAGCATGGCCAACATGCAGGCGATGGCTCGTGGCTCTTGGAAGCCCCCAGCCCCCTCGTCCTGGTGGTGATTTTTGTTCCTTCTTGGCGGTGGAGGCAGAGGAGGCAAGACAGCATTGCCCTGAGGGCGATCCTCATGAGGCTGCTCCCTCCAGTTGCCCTCGCGAGGCTGGTCCTACTAGCGGGTCCTCACGAGGCTGCTCGCACCACTTCTGATGGCGGTCCCATCCGTCCCAGCGACCTCTGCCTCGGCCGCATCCACGAGCGTAGCCTCGATCGTTACGCTTAGGGCGTCGACCAAGGCACCTGTCGCAGAGAGCCCTGAGCTCCTGGCAGTTGCTGGTGTTGTGGCTGTAGAGTTTGTGGAAGGGGCAGAATGGCCGCTTGCCCTTGGATGACTCGGGGTGGTCGCAACCGCGCTTGGTATTTGGTTCCACCGCAAGCACGGCCGGCCCCTTGCGCTTCGTGTCGTTGGTCTTGGTCTTCTTGTCTTCTGGATCGGCGTCAGGGAGATCGAGGAGGGAGAGGGGTCCCTCCTCAGCCCTCGCGCACTTGTTAGCCATGTTGAACAACTCCAGAGCAGTGCAGAGGTCCTCGTGGATGGCGTTCTCTTCCTTCATCTTGACATCACGGATGCCATCAGTGAATGTAGAGATGATAGCCTCATCCGACACCTTGGGAATCTTGAGGCGGACGTTGTTGAAATGCTGGATATATTTATGCAGGGTCTCTCCAGGTTGCTGCTTGACGCGGCGCAGGTCGCCAGCAGCCGACAGACAGTCGCGAGTGCCCTGGAAGTTGGGAATGAAGTGGCTGCGCATCTCCTCCCAGGAAGAAACCAACCCCTCGGTCAAGTTCAGGAGCCAAGAATGTGCGCCATCCTTGAGGGCTATCGGTAACTAGTTTGCCATGATCTTCTCGTCGCCGTTGACCGCCTCGATGCTCAACTCATAGAGCTGTAGGAACTCGGCGGGGTCTGTGGTGCCGTCGTAGCGTGGAGGTAGGCCAGTCTTGAATTTGCTCGGCCAGACGACGTTGCGGAGGTCTGCTGTGAACGCACGACATCCTATCGTGGCCACCGGAGGTCTTCGAGGGGGTGGAACATAGTCTTGATGCACGTGCACCACCACTTCCTATGGAGGCTCGCGGGCCTGGTGCTAGGGCGCTGGAAGCATGTGCGCTTCTCCTTCGGGACATTGGACCACCTAGCAGCACACGTCGTCCCGAGCTGGCGCCGGGCGCCACGGGTCACGCCGTGGAGCCGTACCACTTGGGTTGATGATGGCTCCCCGGGCTGGAGGCAGAGGAGGGGCCTCGTGCGTGACGTTGCCCTCTACAGGTGGTTGCTGAGGCAGCGAGCGAGCCGGCCCGTGGGAGCCCCCGTGCGCGACGCTGATGAGCTCGACGATGCGCTCGAGCCACTCCTCATAGAGGTCACCCACGGGACGGTAGCGAAGGAGCTCCCACGCCGTGAATAGAGCAGCCTGTGGGTCCACCTAGCTGTGGCGCGCGTGGGATGACGAAGCTGTCAGGGTGAGCGATGGAGTAGCGGTGCGGCCATCACGGTGCACCGACAGGTGCAGTGACAAAGCTTGCTGCTTGTGGCCAGCAGGGCCTGTGGCGGCGTTGGCCACCGGAGAAGGAGTGCGGCGTGCGCATCCGTCACCCACCAGAGCCGTCTAAGCAATGCGAGCAGCGACCGCAGCCCGATGCTCAGCACGAGCCCTACGCGCATTGGCCATGGAGATGTCGGAGCAGAGACAAGTCGAACGACGAAGGAGAGGACCCGACGCACCCCTACCTGGCGCCCCAAATGTCGCATTTAGGGATCTGGCAACCCGTGAGAGGTTCGAACACTGGGGTGCGTGCGGAGATCTCAACCTGCCCAACCTACCTACTCGTAATCCTCCCTAGCCTAGCGCAAAGAGCTCATAGAGACACAAAGACACAAAGATTTATACTAGTTCGGGCCACCGTTGTGGTGTAACACCCTACTCTAGTGTGGTGTGGTGGATTGCCTCGAGGGGCTATGGATGAACTAGTACAGGGACGAACAAGCCTCAGGAGGTGAGGTGTTCTTGAGCTGGTGTGTTGCTTTCGAAGGAATTGACCCCCCTCTTTGGTGGTGGATAAGCCCTATATATAGTGCCTTGGTCCACCTCCCAAATATGAGTGGGAAGGGATTCCACAACAGCGGTATTTGAAAGGGGACAAGTAGTATAGTCTAACCTGACAAAAGTAGTCTTTGCCTGCGAAAAGCCTCTGGCTGTGACGCCGCGGTGGGCTCGGTGATGACCTCCATCCTGGCGGTCTTAGTCTTGTTGCACTAGAATGGAAACCTTTGGCTGATTCCTTGGGACTCCACACCTATGGCTTGCCTTCCTTGCACCGAGGAGGAAACCTACGCTCTGCGCCCGCTTGGTGCCCGCCTGGCCTTGGTTGTCATGACTCATGTCAGTTGAACCTCACGAGGTAGCTGCATAGATCTCTCCGCCCCCAAGAGCCCTCCTGAGGAGGCCAACTCCTTCGGGGGTCTTGGTGTCGTCCGGCTTGCGAGGCTTGGCCCCTCACGAGGGTCTTGCTGTGTTGTTGTTGAAGCTGGGCCGTACCAGGCCATTGATGGAGCCACGTGGTGGGCCGTAGGCTAGCAGGACTGGATACCCCCAAGTCCAGGACGCCGACATATGGTATGATGACATATGGAATATGTATAGAAAATGGATAGGCAGGGCATATTCACATACACGATGTGTAAACTAAGCTAATGGCAGTTCAACAAAGTAGAAGCAATGCAAAGCATCAGTTGCAAGATATGTGTGACCAATGTAACCTTGGAAAGTTAGAGCAAGCACCTTGATGGGTGAATAAGATAGGGCATCTTCCTCTGACTCCTCCACTAGGGAGCTACATTGACTTAGGTCTCTCTCTAGCTCAGAATCACTGTTAGGATCATATTCTGAGCATGAATCTGTAGGTGGAGAGCGTTTGCATTGCATTGCACCCAGACTTGATTTCAGTCCCTTAATGCCAAGTTTGACAGCCATGGAATTGTTCTGCTTTATTATTTTCATGCGCGCAAGGTCATAATCATTATGATGCTGTTCAGAATCTGGGATTCATGAAAACATAAAAAGTAGTCAGATTATCTATGGAATGCATTGCGGATTCAACTCGAAGAGTGTCTCCCTATAAACCCCTGCATATGCAAAGTTCACCCCCAACCGTGCTGACCACACCACACACAGAAATACATACACCTTATGTATGTATGACAGGCAGACACACATTTCAAAACTGAAGTAGGAACATTAGAATCATATGGAATACGTATTTGAACTAATAAACTAGGGAATTATGAGTGGCATAATGTTTAGCTTCAAGGGTGGAGTGTTGGTAGTGCGACACAAAGCAAGTAGGAAGATTGTATTCCATGTAAAAGATCGAAGCCTGTGTAAAAGCTAGAAATGACACTTTCTTTCTATACAATGCAGTGTTCGTTGCCCACACATGATGGAAGAGCTCACATAGAGAAATACTATTCACTCATGTCTACGGTTCCAGTATTTAGAAACAGGGTGGTCCACCCTAAAAGAATATTGACAACAAATATGACAAGGCAAGCATTGATGTAGTGAATCAATCATTTACTTGTGAGCTTACTAGGACAAGTATGCAGAATTGTAACCGCAGCAAGAGACCGTCCAAAATTTGAATCAAGAAGTTTGTCTAGCACTTATCGTTTGCAACTAATCGACGTGAATAACTGGATATTATATCGAATGAGTAAGAAAGACAAGTAAAATTGTCAACAAATCTGGCTTGCAGTAGTAATCTGGGTCAATGTCACTACGACCAACAATCCAAAATAACTAGTGTCTCCTTCGAGGGCCGGAATTTTGAAAACCCTGTGACCTTTACAGGTACTAAAGATTACCGAAATACATCTGAACCATTAAGTGTACGTAGCACTGAGAACACAACAAACCCTAATGACAGTCCTGCTTAATGAGTAATGAATCAATTAGAAAATGGGTGATGAGGAGTGGCTACTGAGTGTTGAGGACATATCTCAGGATAAATCGGGTTGGCTTAGTGGGTGCTGCACGCCTGAGCCCTGAAAGGACTAGGAAGGTAGGCACGGCGGCGCACCCGGGCAACGGTGACGCTATTGGGAGAGCGGCTCCTGACCTCCTGTTAGTCCGGCGTCTCCTCCTAGAGTCATGCCGTCCGGGGACGGCAAGTCGCCGGCGAGGCAGGCAGCTGGGGGCAAGTAGAGATCAAAAGCATGCAGCAAAACAGAGGGGAATCTGGCCCTGGGACGACCCAAAATCCCAGGGTGGGCCGCCCACCATGGGCACCCTTTAGAGATACACACCCGAGCGGTGAACATGCATTTTCGAAAATAATTTAGGAACATTTAGCTGACCAATTAAACGACTCTGTTTTAATAATATCAGATTCATATTTGAACAACTAAACTTGTTTAGCTTGATGGGTGGGGCAGTGCTATTATGACACGAAGCACGTATTCTGATTGTATAGTGATCATAAAAGGGGGAAACTCTAAGCATATTTTTTAGCAAAAGAGGGTACGGGGAACCATGTTTTTCGGACGCGGTCTTGGTAGGCGCTCCGGCATGGTGGAGGACGGTGGCGATGGATGTGGTGGAGGACGGCGGGACGACGACGATGGATGGGCTGGCGTACGGAGGCTGGTGTGGGGATGGTATTCTAGCACGGACAGTGTATGAATGGGAAAATGGAGGGAGAGGTACGGGGAACCATGTTTTTCGGATGCACATGTCTGAAATATGGGAAAGTTACAAACTTAGCCCCCGTTTAAAATTTGGACGTCTCGTCGGTTGGGGATAGGACAGTAATCTCGCATCTCGCCAATATTTGCCCAGAGCCATTTCGAGCGAAGAGAGGGTGGTTGGTGCCCATGGTTGGCGCCCACGATGTATGAACGGGGTTGACAGGTAGGGCAGTTGTGTCACGTCTGAGTGAAGTTACAAACCTGCCCCTATTGAAAATATTTGCCTACATCGATTTCGGCCGAGTCGAGTTTGTTTTGCCGCCCATCGTGTATGAATGGGGAAATGGAGGGAGAAACAGAGGTCTTTCAGATGAGCTTGAACCAAATTTGTTTTGCCGCCCATGTTTGGCACCCGCCGTGTTAGAATGGGCTCAGAGGCGGTCGTGTCACGTCTAATTGAAGTTACTAACCTACCCCTATTTAGATTAGTGGAAATCGGCCTGATGGATTGTCCTTGTAATGGGTAGATAGTAATTTCCATCTCCCAAACACTTGGCTTAGGGCAACCGACGTGGGAGTGGACATTTTGCTGCTTCTTTCGAATTTTGGGACAATAAGCATCCACATTTACGCTGGCAACTAAATTCGAATCCATTTTGTATTCCTATACGAATCTTTATAAATCATTCTATGTGTTTTTATATATCTTCAAAAAGACGACAAAAGATGTATTCCACTGTCATATATGAATATGGTTTACAAATGTCGATACTCAAATTCAGAAGCTAGAATCCAGTTTAATGTGAATTCAAATATTTGGAACACTTCATGTCCAACTCAAATGTCACACGCAACATAATGTGTACTCCCATTTAGATATGTACACAAGCCATGTATCAAGATTCAAATACCGAGTCAATCAACCAAGAATGTACAGAACTAACAGACATATAAACACTTGTATATGGATCAATAATATCAACTAACATACATAAGCCAGGCCGCTGTACTTTTTTTTGCTACAACAACATCCTTTTTTTAGCTAAGCTACTACAACATCTTGGCCCTTTCCGATGCGTGCCACTTATGGTACATCTATATTACTATTATTGCTGAATGCACATTTAGCCCGATTGGCATATTTGTAGGTCTGGCGCAACAATCAAAATGAAATGTCTCCGAGTCTTATCAATTAAATCAGACTTGTGCTAAAATAAAATTACAAACCAAAAAACAAAAAACAAAAAACAATTATTACATGATCTCTAAAACAAATGGTTTGATCGATTACATGAACAAACAACACAAAGGTTATTCAACGATGGAAAGAACATTTCACCTATGATTTACCAAGTGGGAATTTAGTTTCCTTTTTTCCTTCAGGACTTTAACAATGTGGTCAGTCTCAGCTTGCTTCGCTTTGAAATCCACCAAATATTTAATGGTTGTCTTGAGTACTGCTTGTGATTGTGCTGTTTGCTTCCTCAACATGTCAACTTCATCTCTAAGTGCAGAACCAGAATCTCTTTCTACCACTACTTTAGCCTCTAGAGCATCAGCAGTCGGCAAATCATAATGCACGATTGGGCCGGTGCCACTGCTGTTGGATGATACAACGTCCATGGGGACCTCGCTCTTTGATCTTGGGCTAACATGTTTTGCCACTAAAGTTCTGATTAGTTTCAGAAAAGTTGAAGTTAGCAAAACATCTCAATTGGGAGTTATAACAGCAAACCAGTAAAACAAACAAGGAATTAAAAAGTTTCAATTGGATGCCGAAAAGTAGTTATTAACATCATTGTAACCCGTTGTTGCAGTAGAAAAGCAGTTAAACAAGCAACTAGATATTTAAGTTCAGGCAAACAGGTAATTCTTAACAGTAAGTATCAAACACATAGATAGGCGCAGTCTATAATAGGATTAACAGGCTGTGGCATTATGTAATCAATAGCAAACTAAATTAAGCCAAGCAACATAATTGAACAATTTTACAATACTGGCTAACTATAATTCCGAGAAGCAAGTAACTGAACTTATGGTAGTTCTTTTCACAGGCACACTTCAACTTCTTTTTTGCTTACAAGGTTGTACAAAGGAGTCCATGGCATCAATTGCTTGGATACGCAGTCCCAATACTTATTTCTTCCCACACTGCATTGGTAAGTCGAATGGTTAATCTTGTAAGATGGTGCGTCCTTGATATTTTATATGAGGACCTGTAGTCAGACTAGTTGTATCCATGCACATTACACTGGCTTTTACTGTATATTTCATGCGATTACTTTTGGCATATCGAGATCTAAGCAATCTACAATAGGATGAAAAGACTGGCATCCTTCACATTATTGGCGAACTCAGTTCATAGAAACAAGCAATTCAACCATTCTGTGGGTAAATCAAAAGCGCCACTGGAATATTTTTCACTACCCCAATCATACACGCGAAAAGGGGCGACACCACCATAGGGGCTGGTATGGACGGCCACCTCGGGTGGCTGGAAATTGTGCACCTAGTTTGAGTCGTCCAGGTTGGCCCAGGCTAGTTTTGTTCGTCCCAACGCACGAGCAGGCAATGTAAAAAATGAAGAAAAATGTTTCAATTTGGATGGGACAATAACATAAGTGCAAGGCAGGACCTATAGTAGGCTCGCGGCCCAAACGAGCGGCTCTGATATCGATCGACTGCAGGAAAAATCCCAATTCATTCGCTCCAGCCTCAAGTCTGGTTCGCTCCTAACCTAGCCGCCGCTGGACAGACCGACACAACACTTCCTCGTGCCCTCATTGGAGGGCGGTCGCCGGGCTAAAAGCGAACGGAAGGACAAGAAGATGAAGATCGAACCCTGGGTTTAGCCTGCATGAGAGGCAGCGGTGACATCATGGGCATGGCATCGAGCTTGCGCAAACGGACAGCCGCAGCTTGCAAGAGTAGCATGCGCAACGAGCAGGTACATCACATCCCTGACTATATCTAATTCAACTCTTCAATTGATGGCCAATAGTTAAACCTGACGGTGTTGTAAAACTGCTTGTATGTAGGGAATCTATCAGAAAATGAAACCAATTTCTACTTATTCTATAACTCCCCCAATCAATACCGAACTGATTGGATCTGATGTATCTAATCAAGTTTCCGATGCAAACATACAAGCTCATGTTGTTCTTGAGCCTGAAGAGTCTAATGAATAGACTGCTAATGAAGGATTTGATGCAAACATTTTACATGCTCCTGGCGATGAACATATAGTGTCTAATGAAGGATCTAATGCAAGCATTTTGCAAGCTCCCATAGAAGGATTTAGTGTCTAATGAGATCTGCTATGTTGAGAGAGACATAGAGATTTGCAGGCATTGATGATAAGCAAATTATAGTGCATTTTCATAGCTTGAGGAAACGTCGAGGCCATCTACCAAAAAGTCCCCGTATCATGACAACATAGCATAAATACTTTTCTACTTTTCTAATCTGTTGTTTGAAACTCTTGGCATACTTGTGCAGGATAGATATATTGATATGCAGTTAGCGCACTGGTTATCGGTGCAATTACACTTCGATATTTTCAGCCAGAGAACGAATAATTCAAGTAGGTACAGACCATGTTTGTAGTCCTTGTACACCATGTTGCATTTTGTGTTTTTTGGTGCTTGCATCATTTAGTGTTTATAATCTGAACTACTTTGGATCATTAGCTGGTTTTCAAAGTGCATGTAGCTTCACATTTCTCAAGTTATGTTGATTTCCAGAGTGCAAGTGCCTTCATATTTTTTAAGTTAAATGTTCGCCCCTTGTAACTTGAATTCGTGGATCCGCCACTACACACAAATCATACACGAATGCCAGTAAGAATTAAATGAAATGTAGGGACTTACGCTAGCTCGTTGTACAGGATCACTGTAGCTCTACTTGCGCTTGGGATGTTCCATGTACAAGTCCATGTTACCACTTGCTTGGATGTGCAGGCCTTGTGCTCCTTGCATCCCCCTCTGCATTTTTGACACGGCGAATGGTTTATCAAATAAGAGGAATCGACTTTGATGTTGTACTGGAGGAAAGATACTTACAAGGTTATACGGGTGTGCAGGATGTGTACCCGATCCCGTAGCGCCGTCATGCTTCGCTAAAAAATGGGTTTGATAGTTTCAGATGATATCTCCAGAAGAAATAAGAGTTAAAGTCAGAGTTGCATAGGCGTGTAAGCTAAGAGAGCAGTGAAAGGATATCCAAACATCGTCGGAACAGTGCACAAGGGCGTGATGTGTGGATACCTAGTTTGGGCCGGCGTTTGGGCATGCTCGCCTAGCTAGAGTGCGGGTCACTTCAGAGCCATTGAGGGTGATGCGCTAACATTGGCTGGCCGCGCACGGATGCAGATCTTGAGTGGCAGGAGAGCGCTATGATGCGGTGGACAAAACCGTTGGTGAAGCCCCAACGGCCTCGGGGGGCAGAGGTGCGATGATGTGCTTGGTGAAGTAGCCCCGGTGAGCTGGGAGACGGCGTCGGTGAAGCGCACTTGATGCGGTGGAAGTCGGTGTCTGTGAGGCACGTCGGTTGCGGCAGTCGATATTATCGGTGGACCACCCGGTGCGATGGACGAGGGCATAGATGAGGTACCTCCGGTGTGGTGGTGAAGCGCGATTGTCGTCTTCGTCGTCATCGTCCAGCATAGAGGTGGGGAAAGAGACGAGACGAGGGGTGATTCGAACTTTGCTTGGGTTGGCGGCGAATTAGGGATTTGAGCAATCTGCGCACGGAAGGGGACGGTGGAGAAGGGAGATTTTGCAGGGCTGGAATTGGGGCCGCCAGATATTTCAATCTAGAACATGGAAGCGCGAACTTATTTTGTTGTCGTCCTTTTTTGGGGGGAGGGGGAGGGAGGGAGGGGGTGGGTGGCTGGGTGCTATGCGTCTGTCGGACACACGCGACCACCACGACACGACCCTGGTCTGCCTGGTGCGCCTACATGTGAGAATGCAAACGAATCTTATTTCATTTGCAAATGAATCTGTATGTATTACCATGCCCATGTTTTCCTTGCAATAATTAGTCATTAAAAACGAGATACTCTCTCCGTACACTTTTGTAAGTCGTTTCATACAACTTAAATGAACTGTTTTGCACATTGTTTGAAATGTCTTCAAGGTCTTATAAAAGTGAACGGAGGGAGTACTATAAATTAATTAATGAGGAGTTATTTGAAAAAAAAAATCGAAACGGTATCCACGCTAATGTGGATTAGAGTGTGTGTCACATAATTAGTTATTTGAATTAGAGTGCATGTCACGTAGCGATCTCCAATTCTAACGTGGATTTCGCATTTCACTGTATCCACGCTACTTTCTAATACAAATTCATATGTATATGATGAACACCATGGTAGTGAGAAAACTTTTGGATGAATTCAAACATATGACGTACAAAATAGCACAACAAATCGAGTCATATCAACTTTCGAAACCTAGTATGGCACGAATTCGAAATAATTACCCATATGCATGGTCCTCAGCTCAAATCTTACAATGTACACCGAATTGAAACATTGATATTAGGTCTCGTATATCTACATTCAAATGTTGTTTTTAGCCCCCCTCCCCGCCGCACACACGCTACATTCTTCATGTATCGGTCAATCTTCCTCTTCTAACCACCTTAGGAAGCTATCAGTTTCCAACACTCGTTCATTCTTTCTCTCCATGTTTTGATCTCTAACTCTCTCAACTACACAACCCCCTTTTCCCACTCTGTTACCAAATGTATTTACCTCACACACCCGCCATTGCACCCCATGGCGAGATCTCTGTCTCCCCTCTCCCTCTCACCCTCTCGCGCTAAATACATGCATTGCCTATCTAGCCCCCCAACCTCTCGTGCGCACGCACACACGTTGTTTATCTAGGTCACTCCCTCGAGACTGTCTCACTCTTTCTTCCGCACGGTAGGACACACTCGCTCAATCTCGCTCTCTTTATCTGAGTCTCATTTAACCTCGTTTTCTTTCACACAAAAATCATATATCTCCCTGTTCGAGCCTCGATCGACACACTCTACACTCTCCCATGCATATTGTCTATCTAGGTCATTCCATCCAAGCCGCCCCCACTCTTTCGACCTCATGGCGGGCCACGCTCGCTCAATCTCTCCCTCTCTCTCTCTTTGCATGTCTCGATTGCCCTCCCTCTTTCTCGGACAAAAACGATATATCACCATGTTTGAGCCCAATTCGACCTATTCACATTTTATACTCTCTCATGCACATTGTCTATCTAGATCACTCTCTCCAACCCGTCTCACTCTTTTGATCGCACGACGACCCTATATGATCGATTGACCTTGCTTCCTCCCACGCACAAAATATATCTACACGTCTATGACTGGATCATCTCTCAAGCTCTATCTTACAACCCTCACCCTTGCCAAAAGGTCAATCGGACAATATCTCTCTAGAGCATATACATCTGTTCAATGAATGTCGGACCACGCTCACTTTGTCTCTCTATCTATATGTCTCTCGATTGACCTTAATTTCTCACGCCGTATCTTCCATGCATTGAAGCTACCACTCCATCCCTCGCAAAGCCAGAGCTATTTACATTGCGAGGGGCACTCCAACCTTGGACTAATTTGTGTAGGCATTTATTCCGGCCGGTTTAGATTATATTTTCGTAGCATTCGTCCCACAACTACTCCAAACACCGTTGCAACCCCCGAAATTCCCCTAGTTGATTTCCCTTTGGCTCACTCATCACTCTCTCGCACGTCCTTTCTCGCCTTCAACGTCGCACCATGGTATTATTGCAAAAAAACTCTGTTGTTCCCTTCAATTATTATAAATAAGCTACAAAACTACACACCGATAGTCCACTTGGAATGGAATAAATTTCGACCCACAAATTAAAGTGCTACAAACTACACACTGATGGGCCCACATGTCATGAAACAAATTTGGACCCATATACAAATTAAAAAATAAAGGATGAGGATCGAACATGCGACCAGGGCCTTCAAGCCGCACGTCAATAGGCAACATACGTAGAACATCAATGTTTGTTGCACCCCCCTTTGTTCACATAATGTTTTTATATTACCACAACCTATTTAATGGATAAGATGTAATCTTATTTTTAGTACTATTCGACTTCACTTACTGGTGGGTTCCATGTATGCTCTCTCTCTCTCTCCTGCCCTTCTGTGTTTCGACGCACGGGCAAACATGAAGAACTTGCGGGTGATGTTGTCGTTGACCATATCTGGACGCATTCACAAGTTATGGCACCAGTTTCACGTACTAGCAGCACTAGTCAGTGTGTACGTGCAACACACGTTAATTTGGAAGTACTCCCTCCCTTCCTAAATGTAAGTCATTTTAGAGATTTCAAATGGACTTCCACATATGGATGTACATAGACATATTTTAAAGTGTAGGTTCACTCATTTTACTCCGTATGTGGTCACTAGTTGAGATATCTAGAAATACTTATATTTAGGAATGGAGGGAGTATATTAAGTGCATGCGGATATTAAGTAGGATATTATTTGCGTGTTATTATGTGATTAGCACTATTTTTGGCATGAAATTAACTGTACGCTAAACGTGTTGAGCGCTCGACATTGAAGCAGTCCAGGTCGATGGATGACAAGGAATATATGTGGCTTGATGACGTTTTATATTTAATTTGATACGACTCTAGCAGAACATTCAATCGATCAAACCATAGATTTTGTTAAGTCCGACTCCGATATAAAATACACGGAAATGATAAACATTCGGATTTTAAGCATCCCAATCCGAATGTTTTTCATGGAAAATTTAGATTACGCGGCGGCGGCGGGGGCGTCTTGCAGTGGGAAGCGGCTCCTCTGCCATGCTCTATGTGCCGTCGGGCCACTGACCGACGATGACAATGGCGTCTTGCGCCGTTCTTGGCGTACTCCTGGATGTTGGCCTAGCTTCAAGGAAGGCCAAAATGTTCTGAACTTCGGAGCGAGTCAACTGGCGGGAGGAGGCGACTGGCGTTGGTGCAAGGGAGCGGTCGACGGCACCTGCGCGGGGACAGGAGCTGTCAACGGCGCGGCGGAGACATTCATGTGCACGGGCATCGGCACGGTCATGCATGTTAGTGCACGCGCAGGCGCATGCGCTACCAGGTGCACGGGCACCGACACGGGCGTGCGCGTCAATGCACGCGTAGGCGCATGCGCTGGAAGGTGCATGGGGCGTGAAAGTCGTCGGGGACCTTGTGGAACCCCGTGGCATCAAGCTCGGCGACAATGTGCGGCTCCCAGCCCATCAATGCCACGAGGATGGGTGCTGGCGGAGTCGAGGCGACGGGAGCCGGAATGGGAGTAGGGACAGGCGCGACGTCTTCCCGCAAGGCCAGTTCAAGCTCGTCCCAAAGCGCCCTTATGTTCTTGAGACTCCGGCTGGGTGTCTTCCTCAGGAAACTAGAACACTAAGGGCAGACCATCGTGATGTGGCATGGCGTATGTTTAGGTCAGGATAGTTGGAGGTAGACGACAGGAGAATCGGAGAGGAAGAGAGAAGATTGTAGCAATACCGGGTAGTGCCGGGTTGATTTTAAACTGAGGCGGCGGTGACATTAAAAGTGGGAGAAGTTGGGACGAAGGTGGGTGGCAGAGCCCGGTCAAAGGGCTCGCCTCCCGGTGAGCCTGCATAGCGGTCTGCTCACACGCCTACGTGTCAGTCGACGCAACGGTCTACTCGCATGCCTCTGTGTCAGCCGGCGCAGCGATCTGCTCGCACGCCTCCCGTCGAGTCACACGCTTGCTCGGACGGCACCTGCCGATGAGAAGCAGGACTAGTGGCGGCACGTAAACGCCCACGGTTTCAATAGTGAAAGCGTTCGCCTTAACGTGACAGGTCTTTGTTCCAAAATACCTTGGCTCTTCATTTGTGCAACTTGTCATAAGCAGCTTGTCTCAAATTGAAGAAAAAAATTACGAAGTAATATTTGTACCATATCACGTGACTATGCTCAGTTTCAACAATTTATGGTCACTTTTGGATCTTCTGAAATTTAAGATCCAGGATTCGAAACAATATCATAACCTGCATCATGCAATAAATTTTCAAGCCATACATCTGTCCTGTCGTATTTCTTAAGAAAGGATTTGGTCAGACATTTTGCTTAGTTAGACTTCAGACAAGTTATATATGCAGAGTAAAAGGATAATCGCTCAATACCAGTGCATTGCCTGATATATTAACTCAAGTACTAGGCACGAACAAACGAGCTCAATTCTGTGCTCATCCTGGTGTAGTAGTAGTAGTACTATGCAATGCAGTTGACGGGTGACCTTGGCAAGCGGCGACCGAGGGAACTGAACCGTGCTCGGCATGGTAGGTAACGTTTTCTAGTTACTAAAGCATCCCTCCGTTGTTCATCGGTAGTCATTATGGACCCGGGACATGAGAGGAATTTCCTAGGGCTGGAATTCTGGCCGCCAGATATTTTGACTTGAAACGCTGAGGCTCAACTGGTTGGGGTTGCCTAATGTGCATACGACGCATGCCACCAAAAGGACATGAGCTCGGTTTTTTTTATTTTTTTTATTTTTTTAGGATCAACACAAGCCAAGGTCTGGCTGGTACGCCGTTGGGTCCTACCATTCGAGAATATGAAAGGAACCTTTTAAATTGCCGAAAGAATCTATGTGTATTACAATGCCCGTATTTTCCTTGCAAATACTAATCTCAACATGGTAATTGATTTATGACAAGTTGTTGAATTAGAGTGAGTTTGTGATATAGTGATCTCAACGTGGATTTGACATTTCATGGTATCCCTAATAAGGTTTTCCATGAAAATTTAAATTTAAAAGATGAACAATATGGAGGTGACAAAACTTTGTATGTATCAAGCATATGACCACACACACAAAGAGACACAAACACGAACACAACAATAATGCAATAAGTATAGTGCATCTATCTTTCCAAACCATGCATGTATGACACGAATTCAAAAATACTCCTTCTATTCCTGAATATTAGTCTTTTAGAGATTTCAACAAGTGAGTACATACGGAGCAAAGTGAGTGAATCTACACTCTAAAATATGTCTATATACATCCATATGTGCCAGTCCATTTGAAATCTCTAAAAAGACTAATATTTAGGAATGAAGGGAGTAAAATGTAAGACATGCATGGTCCTTAGTTCACTATTTAAATGAACATGAAACCGAAACATGAATATTAAGTCTAGTACTACAGTACATGCAAATGTTGTGTTTAGGTGGAGCTATGATTGTCGGGGGTCAACCCCTCGACCTTAGATAAAATTGTGAAGCTCTGTTTAGGGTTGTTTAGATTATATTTGTCCCCACCCTCCCAACCACCGATTGGTTGTGCACCCCCACCCCTCCTCCCGGGAGAATATCATGTGCCCCCATACCTTAGATGCTATATGCCGATACGAGTTGCTTGGAGCTTGTAGATCTGAGATATAGCAGCTCACATGATGTCTTAATATTTTTACAGGAAACCTTGATGAGTTTGAGAATTGCACACAATTTGTACAAAAACTACTCAGATGCCCTTGGATCCCATATCCAACGACCTCGAAGCTCATATAACCGTAGCATCTAAGATGAAGGAGGACATCATATTCTCCTGTATGTAAGAATATCATGTGCTACCACACCTTAGACGCTTTCGTGATACAAGCTCTTCGGAGCCGTTGGATTTGTGACCCAACACCTCCTCGGTGGTTCGAATGGTTTTTGGCAGAAAAGCCCCCAAAGAGTTCGGCCACTACTTACAAGCACAAAGACTGCTCAGATGCCATTGGATCTCACATGAAACAACCTTGAAGCTCGTATCACCGTACAATCTAAGATGAAGGAGGACATCATATTCTCCTATATGTAAGAATATCATGTGCTACCACACCTTAGATGCTTTGGTGATACAAGCTGTTCGGAGCCGTTGGATTTATGACCCAACACCTCCTCGGTGGTTCGAATGGTTTTTTGTAGAAAAGCCCCCAAAGAGTTCGGCCACTGCTTACAAGCACAAATACTGCTCAGATGCCATTGGATCTTAGATCAAACAACCTCAAAGCTCGTATCACCGTAGCATCCAAGCTGCGAGAGCACCTTGTGTTTTCCCGCATGGGAGAATATGGTGATACTAGTTCACGGAGAACTAACAGCCCACAGTAGGAGGTTTGAATGTTTCTGCAATATACGACTGAGAGAGTTTGGGAATTGCACGGAAAGTACAAGTACTACACATGTGCCATCTGATCACTGATCATACGACCTAGATGCTCATATCACTGTAGCGAGTAATTAAGCTACGGGGAGCACCTAATATGAGGAACAGGGAGCCATTGGATCCAAGATGCAGTGGCACACACGAGGCCTGAATGTTTTATTTGCAAAAAAAACCTTTGGAGAGTTTGGAAATTGCGCATAATTACAAAGCCTACCCCAAGCCATTGGATCTCACTTCCAACGGTGTAAAAACTTGTATCATCGTAGCATCTAAGCTGCGGGGTGGATGTGATATTCTATTCCACTGTCATTTTTGCTCATAAACTTTCAAAATACGTGTAACTCATTTCGTTACTTGTCTAACCGTGCAAAGTGTTTGTTCAAAAAAACCGCCCTACGCTGAAATATCGGAACAACACGCGGGGGTCCCACTTGTCATTAATCAAATTTGTACTTTGGACCTAAAATTAACAAATCTGAAAGACGAGATTCGAACTGGCAACCTGGGCTACAAAGCATAAGTCGATAGCCTGAAACAACAACGGTTGTTGGCTTTGTCCCATAACTTGATTTTGAGTAGAGTAGAGGGAGTGTCTCGTCAACACGTGCATGACCGTTGACTCACTTACTGGTGGGTCCCAGGTCTGTGATCTCTCTCTTCTCTCCATCGCCTAACCTTTGCATGGGCAAACACAAAGAGCGGCGCTAGCTAACCATGGTGTTATTACAACTAAAAAAAGGTTGGAAAATAGAAGAATCGCCTAGAACAAGAGACGTTGTGGCTGGTCGAGACGGAGCTAACCACACCTATCCTCCGTGCCATGTTAGCATGATGAAGTCGTGTAGCTAGTGGGGTGTTTTCGACTGACTGGCTGGGTCCCGAGGTCAAACCATAGGTACTACGTCTGATATAGTATATTTTTACACACAGATTTTTCCTCTGTGCCGAGACGTGGCACACCCTACCGCGTGGTTTCAGGGTCCTCCCGGGTGGTGCACACATATATTCTTCCTGACGTGGGACGCCCTACCGCGCGTTTTCTGGGTCCTCCTCGGTCGTAGCGCTGAAGCAAGTAAATGAGTCATCAAATCACGAAAGACAACCTTTCCCGCCGAGTACATCAGTGAAGCACGGTGGCTAGCTAGTTGGGCTAGTTCGACCGATTAGCTAGGCCGCCGCCACATTTGTTTTTTCACCCCTTTTTTATCTACTTGCTGGCAGGTAAATTTAAATATCCATGGCAATGTTGCTCTGGTGTTTGGGCGTGGCAGGATTTTTAATTTTTTGATTGACGGGAGCAGGCGCCGCAGGATTTTTAATTTTTTGATTGACGGGAGCAGGCGCGGCAGCAATTAGTCACGATGACTTCGCCTGTAAAACCCACTATTCCCTAATGTGAGAAGTTGTCAACTGGTGTTTTACCATGGTGAAAACCAAAATATTCCCCGCTCCTCGGCTGGCTCCCTCTGCCTTGCCGTAGATTGCATTGCCTTTCAGCGGTTTTGCCCCCTTTGCATCCTCTCCCCATTGCTTCTACCTGGTGCCATGGCAGCGCAGCAGATCACGGAGTTCGAGGTGAGGCGCCTGACATAGGAGCTCCAGGCCAAGGATGCGGAGATCTGGGCCAAGGATGTGGAGCTTCGTGAGCTCAAGGAGGAGAGGTGTTCCATGCTCCTCCGTTATGTGCGGGAGTTCACAGAGCTTCAAAAGCGGTAGGCGTCCACCACAAAGATGCTCGAGGAATCGGCGGTTTTGCTGCAGAAAGTGGGAGATACCATAGGCTGTCAGGGGAGCGGCTGGAGCGCGAGCGGGCCGATCGTGACGAGGTCCAGGATCGCCTCAGCCACTTGGTGAACCAAGTTGCCACACACGTGTTGCGACTGCGCGATACCTACCGTCGTGCCAGCGCGACCATGCCAGCCATCGGGCTAAACCCGTTCAACCACCCGGTCGACTTCCACGAGCTGCGGCTTCCTGACCTGGTTTCCTTCTTCACCTATATCTCCGAGGAGCTGAGCCGTCTTCGCGCGATGGTGGGGGAGGAGCTGGACAAGGAGGGGTTGCGGGTTGCCGTTGCCATTGCTGGGCGAATCCTTTCAGGGCTCCGTCACCGGAATCCATTCATGCCATTGGACGCCGTCTTTGATGAGCTGGCTCCCGTCAACCGCGAGCGGGTGATACGTCTCCATCGTATCTACTTTTCCAAACTCTTTTGCCCTTTTTTGGACTCTAACTTGTATGATTTGAATGGAACTAACCCGGACTGACGCTGTTTTCAGCAGAACTGCCATGGTGTTGTTTTTTGTGCAGAAAATAAAAATTCTCGGAATGTCCTGAAACTCCACGGAACACCTTAGAAAAAATAAAGAAAAATCCTCGCAAAAGAGGAAGACCAGGGGGGCCACACCCTGCTCACGAGGGTGGGGGGCGAGGCCCCCCCCCCCCCCGGGCGCGCCCCCTACCTCGTGGGCCCCCTGGTGGCCCTCCGACGCCAACTCCAACTCCATATATTGGCTTTCGGGGAGAAAAAATCGGAGAGAAGAAATCATCACGTTTTACGATACAGAGCCGCCGCCAAGCCCTAATCTCTCTTGGGAGGGCTGATCTGGAGTCCGTTCGGGGCTCCGGAGAGGGGGATTCGTCGCCGTCATCATCAACGATCCTCCATCACCAATTTCATGATGCTCACTGCCGTGCGTGAGTTATTGCATTGTAGGCTTGCTGGACGGTGATGGGTTGGATGAGATTTATCATGTAATCGAGTTAGTTTTGTTAGGGTTTGATCCCTAGTATCCATTATGTTCTGAGATTGATGTTGCTATGACTTTGCTATGCTTAATGCTTGTCACTAGGGCCCCAGTGCCATGATTTCAGATCTGAACCTATTATGTTTTCATGAATATATGTGTGTTCTAGATCCTATCTTGTAAGTCTATAGTCACCTACTATGTGTTATGATCCGGCAACCCCGAAGTGACAATAATCGGGACCACTCCCGGTGCTGACCATAGTTTGAGGAGTTCATGTATTCACTATGTGCTAATGCTTTGTTCTGGTTCTCTATTAAAAGGAGGCCTTAATATCCCTTAGTTTCCAATAGGACCCCACTGCCACGGGAGGGTAGGACAAAAGATGTCATGCAAGTTCTTTTCCATAAGCACGTATGACCATATACGGAATAAATGCCTACATTACATTGATGAACTGGAGCTAGTTCTGTGTCACCCTATGTTATGGCTGTTACATGACGAACCGCATCCGGCATAATTATCCATCACTAATCCGGTGCCTACGAGTTTTCCATATACTGGTTCTCGCTTATTTACTTTTCCGTTGCTATTGTTACAATCACTACAAAATACCAAAAACATTACTTTTGATGTCTTTACTTTTGTTACCATTACCACCACTATCATATTACTTTGCTACTAAACACTTTGCTGCAGATACTAAGTTTCCAGGTGTGGTTGAATTGACAACTCAGCTGCTAATATTTGAGAATATTCTTTGGCGCCCCTTGTGTCGAATCAATAAATTTGGGTTGAATACTCTTCCCTCGAAAACTGTTGCGATCCCCTATACTTATGGGTTATCAAGACCTTTTTCTGGCGCCGTTGCCGGGGAGTATAGCTCTATTCTTTGAGTCACTTGGGATTTATATCTGCTGGACACGATGAAGAACTTGAAAGATGATCAAACTACTAGTTTGCCCTCAACTACGAGGGGAGGTAAGGGATTGCCATCTAGCCTTGCACTAGATTCTCCTTCTGTTATGAGTAAGTTTGTGACACATAAACCTGCTACTGCTATTGATTCTGATATGTCGCATGTTATTGATGATGCCACTTCTGCTATGCATGATACTTATGATGAAACTACTTCTATGCTTGATACTACCGTGCCACTTGGTGAATTTCTTGATGAGAAAATTGCTAGGTCTAGAGAAAGAGAAATTATTGAACCTGAACACGATGAAGTTAGTGATGATGACCCTATGCGTGCTATCCCTGAGGGTTATCTTTTTGATGCTAAATCTTCTGCAGGTATTCTTGCTTGCCAGGATAGACGTGAACTTAAGAGGTTGCTAGTTAAATGGAGTAAAGAATCTTTTAGAGATAGGATGAGACCCGACCCTGCTTTTGCTACTTCACCTATCTGTGTTCCTGATCAGGATTATTATGATTTTTCTGTTGATCCAGATATAATTACTTTAGTTGAATCTGATCCTTTTTATGGCTATGAATCTGAAACTGTTGTGGCACATCTTACTAAGTTAAATGATATAGCTGCCCTGTTTACTAATAATGAGAGATCGCACTACATTTATTTACTTAAGATATTTCCGTTCTCATTAAAGGGTGATGCTAAGATATGGTATAATTCTCTTGATCCTGGTTGTGTGCAAAGTCCCCAGGATATTATTTATTACTTCTCTGCTAAATATTTCCCTGCTCATAAGAAACAAGCTGCTTTGAGGGAAATATACAATTTTGTGCAAATTGAAGAAGCGAGCTCCCACAAGCTTGGGGGAGGCTTCTCAAGTTACTTAATGATTTGCCTGATCACCCTCTTAAGAAACTTGAAATATTTGATATCTTTTATAATGGACTAACTGATGCTTCCAGAGATTACCTGGATAGTTGTGTTGGTTCTCTTTTCAGGGAAAGAACACCAGATGATGCTGAAATTCTATTGAATAATATGTTCGCTAATGAAAATAATTGGGCACCTCCCGAGCTACCTCCTGAGCCAGTTCCTGAGCCAATTACTGAGCCTATTCCTAAACAAACTCCGAAGAAGAGAGGTGTTCTATTTCTCAGTCCCGAAGATATGCAAGAGGCAAAGAAATCTATGAAAGAAAAAGGTATTAAAGCTGAAGATGTTAAGAATTTACCTCCTATTGAAGAAATACATGGTCTTAATCTACCGCCTGTTGAAGAAGTATATGATCTCAATTACTTTTTTAATGAAGAACCTCCCGATATCCCGACACAGGTAGTAAAGGTAAATTCTTTCTATAGATATGATAAAGCTGAAGTCCCTCCTACTAAAATTGCTAGCCAGTGCTTGGATGAGTTTGATGACTTTATGTTTAAGCAAGATGACTTTAATGCTTATTTTGGTAGACAATTAAAACAGAATACCTTTATGATTAAATGCTTGGGTGATTATATGGCTGATATTAGAGGTGGACTTAAACTTGTTAGCAAACATGCTTCTATGGTTACCACTCAAGTAGAACAAGTACTTAAAGCTCAGAAAGAAGTGCTTGATGAAATGAATAGTAAGAAAAATGATTTTGCTATTAGAGTGGCTACTAGAACTGGTAGAATGACTAAGGAACATTTGTATCCTGAAGGCCACCCTAAGAGAATCGAGCAAGATTCTCAGAGAAACAATATTGATGTACCTAGTTCTTCTAAGAGGAAGAAAAAGAAAAAAGATAGGACTTTGCAAACTTCTAGTGAACCTATCGCTGAACCACCTGAGAATCCAAATGATATCTCTATTTCTGATGTTGAAACACAATTAGGTGATGAACATGAACCTAGCGATAATGTTCATGTTGATGCTCAACCTAGTAATGATAATGGTGTAGAAGTTGAACCTGCTGTTGATCTTGATAACCCACAATCAAGGAATCAACGTTATGATAAAAGAGACTTCGTTGCTAGGAAACATGGTAAAGAAAGAGAACCATGGGTTCAGAAACCCACGCCTTTTTCTCCGAAACCATCCAAGAAAAAGGATGATGAGGATTTTGAGCGCTTTGCTGAAATGATTAGACCCATCTTTTTGCGTATGCGATTAACTGATGTGCTCAAAACGAATCCTTATGCTAAGTATATGAAGGATATTATTACTAATAAAAGAAAGATACCTGAAGCTGAAATTTCCACCATGCTTGCTAATTATACTTTTAAGGGTGGAATACCAAAGAAACTTGGAGATCCCGGAGTGCCTACTATACCATGCTCCATTAAAAGAAGTTATGTTAAAACCGCTTTATGTGATCTTGGAGCCGGTGTTAGTGTTATGCCACTCTCTTTATATCATAGACTTGATTTGAATAAGTTGACACCTACTGAAATATCTTTGCAAATGGATGATAAATCAACTGCTATACCTGTCAGTATTTGTGAGGATGTGCTTGTTGTGGTTGCAAACGTTACTATTTTAACGGACTTTGTTATTCTTGATATTCCCGAGGATGATAGTACATCTATTATTCTTGGAAGACCTTTCCTTAATACTGCAGGGGCTATTATTGATTGCACCAAAGGCAATGTCACTTTTCATGTTAATGGCAATGAGCACACGGTACATTTTCCGAGGAAACAACCTCAAGTTTATAGTATCAATTCTATTGGAAAAATTCCATTGATTATATTTGGAGGTTTTGAATTTCCTCTCCCTATTGTCAAGAAAAAGTATGATATTCTTATTGTTGGGGATTTTCATATCCCCGTTGAGGTAACTTAGTGTCATTCGAAATTTCTCCGGTTCCGTGATTATTCGGAATGAGTTTGTTAACAATACTTGATCAACCTTGTCAGTTGGTTCATTTTGATGATCACGAGATGAATGAAACTAGAAGCACAACCTTCTGTACCCTCTTTATATTTTCTGTTATTTAGTAGAAATAAAGTAAAATAGTATTTTTCTGTCTGTTTCCTGACTTATCCGTGCAATATAAAAATACCCCCAAAATAAAAGTCCTCGGAATGCCATGCCAATTTAATATGATTTTTTCAGGAATATTTAAGAATTTACTGTGCAAAAATTACCACGAGGGGAGCTGCCACCTGGTCATGAGGGTGGAGGGCGCGCCCTCCCCCCGAGCGCGCCCCCTGCCTCGTGGGCCTATGGTGGCCCTCCTCCACTTATTCCTACACCCATCTTCTTCCTCTGCCTCACACAAACGCGAAAAACCAACTCAAGCACGAGTTCCAGCCCCCGTTGCTGTGATTTTTGATCTCCTTGCTCAAAGCACCTCTCGCAAAACTGCTTGGGGAGATTGTTCCTTGGTATGTGACTCCTCCATTGGTCCAATTAGTTTTTGTTCTAGTGCTTTATTCATTGCAAATTTGTGTTGCATAGGTGACCATGTTCTTCTTGAGCTTGCATGTCAAATTTATATGGTTCCAAGTAATTCTAATGCTTGATATAGGCCCTAGGCACTTGTGGGATTTGTCACTATCAATCTTATTGAAGTTGGTTCACTTTCATTTGAAGTTACTAAAACTTTCAGATTGTTTCAAAAATAGTGAAGAGACTTTTGAGAGGCTCGTCGAGCCGAAGCTCCAAGGAAAAACAAAAAGAAGAAGAGGAGAAGCCCAAATTTAATTTTCCTCGCACCGCAAAGGTCTGGCCGTGTGAATGGCCCTCCGATGACTTCTTGAGGAGAGCCGGGATTTATGAGGATTTCTATTTATTGATTGAGAACGCCGGCCTCACCGACTTCCTCCACGACCAATGTCATCAGTATCTCTTACTCACAAATACTTTTGTGCAAAACTTCTACTTTTTCCCTAAGAAATCACCTCCAACAGTAGAGTTTCATTTATATGACGTTGTTAAAGAGATGACATTAGCTGAATTCTGCGAGGTTTGCAGAATACCCTTTGAGGGCACCTTAGATGAACCCCACCGTAACAAAGTAGAAGCTTTTATTAACACTATCACGGTGGGATAAACCAGGAAGGTTTCTGATGCAAGGATCACTAGCATACATTATCTTGTTTTACGCTACTTTGGCTTATTTGCTAGTCGTTGCTTGATTGGACGCGGGAACTGTGGGAACCTTAGTATTCCTGATATTTTATTTTTCTCCATGTTTTATACCGCAATAACTCTGTTAGTATGGGTGGATTGTTGCTAGACGGTTAAGTCTGAACCGTAATAAGGGCCCCATCTTTGGAGGCATTTATGCTTCACGCCTAGCTGAACATTTTGAAATACCTATTAGGCATGCGGAGAAAGAAGAAACAACGCTGCCCCATGCTTATTTAGATTACAAGAGTATGATAGCGCATGACTTTCTTGTTAAGAGTCGCGATGGGGAAATCAAATATAAATTATACTTTGATAAACATCACCTTGAGACTATTACTTTCCCTGCTCCTTCTTTGTTTAACTTGTTTGCAGAACCTCACATCGTTCCGTGGTTGGCTGTTCAAGCCTTTTCGGCATTTTTCCGAACCCAAGAGACAGGCCATGGGAGAGGAACTAGCAAATTATTGGAGGCCGGATTTATCAGAGATATAAAACATCTGGACTGGCTAGCAAACCTGGTGATGGTACCAAAGAAGGACAAATCTTGGCGCCTATGCGTTGATTTTAAAGACCTCAACAAGGCTTGCCCAAAGGATCCCTTCCCCCTCCCCCGCATCGATCAAATTATCGACACTACCGCAGGACACGATTCATTGTGTTTCCTCGACGCATACTCCGGCTACCACCAAATTAAGATGCCAGAGCGCGACCAGGCCGCAACGACATTCATCACCCCTTACGGCCCATTCTGCTTCAACACAATGCCCTTTGGGCTCAAAAATGCTGGCAGAACATATCAGCACATGATTTAGACATGTCTGGCAAACCAGATTGGCAAAACAGTGGAGGCATACATAGACGATGTGGTCGTCAAAACCAAGCACGTCGAAACTCTAGTAGACGACTTGAGGCTCACGTTCGACAATCTCCGAACATATGACATTAAGCTTAACCAGGAAAAATGTGTTTTCGGCGTACCAGCCGGAAAGCTCTTGGGCTTCATTATATCCGGTAGAGGAATTGAAGCAAACTCAGCCAAGATCCGAGCTCTGTCACAATTGGATACCCCAAAGGACCTCAAATAAATACAAAAATTGATGGGATGCGTGGCGGCTTTAAGATGCTTTATCTCCCATTTAGGAGAAAAGGCATTACCACTTTATTGCCTCCTCCGACGCACCGAACACTTCGAGTGGACGGATGCCGCCACGGCCGGACTCGAAGAAATAAAAGCCATATTGGCAACAAACCCGGTCCTGGCCGCGCCCAACATAGGCGAACCAATGCTATTATATATCGCGGCAACTCATCAAGTGGTGAGCGCGGTGCTCGTTGTCGAACGAGAAACGGACAGGCACAAGTACCCCCTTCAAAAACCAGTTTACTACGTGTCCACTGCCCTGACTCCATGCAAGTCACGGTACCCGCATTATCATAAGATAGCGTACACGATGTTCATGGCATCCCGGAAGCTGCGACACTACTTTCAAGAGTGTTCGATAATAGTAGCCTCCGAAGTACCTCTTAATGACATTATAAACAACCGCTACGCGACGGGCCGGATTGCCAAATGGGCCATTGAGCTCCTCTATTTCGACATAACTTATAAGCCACGGCGAGCTATTAAGTCGCAAGTTTTGGCCGACTTCATTGCCGAATGGATTGAAGCCGAACTCCCTAAAGAGTACGGCGCATATTCCAACTGGATCATGCACTTCGACGGCTCTAAAATGTTGGCTGGTTTGGGGGCTGGCATCGTCCTGAACTCCCCAACCAGAGACACGGTTCAATACATACTCCAGATAATGTACACGGACTCCAACAACGCAGCCGAATACGAGGCCCTTCTACATGGCCTCCGGATGGCAGTCTCCATGGGCCTTCAACGCCTAGAGGTGCGCGGGGATTCGAACCTCGTGATATCCCAAATAAATGGAGATTTTGATGCCAAGGATTCGAAAATGGCAGCTTATCGCAACGCCGTCCTAAAAATGTCAGCTCAGTTTGAGGGGCTCGAATTTCACCATATAGCCCGGGATAACAACCAGGCAGCCGACGTATTGGCACGCATTGGTGCAAAGCGCGATGCCGTCCCCCCCCAATATCTTCCTAGAGAGGCTGTTCAAGCCATCCATACTACGGTAGGGGAATCCGGAAATAATAATCTGGACCCAACCGCACTGCCCGACACCGAACATTCTGACACAATCGGCGGTTCTGCCAACGAAGTAACATCCTCAGCCCACGTAATAATGGCAGTTATTGCCCCGTGGACGGAACCATTCCTAGCCTACCTAACCAGGCAGGAACTTCCCAAGGACCAAAACGAGGCCCGCTGCATAGTGCGGCGATCTAAAGGCTACAAGGTCCATGAGAGAGAGCTTTACAATAAAAGCACAACCGGAGTCCTTCAAAGGTGTATCTTCGAAGAGGAAGGGCGGAACCTTCTGGTTGAAATTCATGCCGGACTCGGCGGGTACCACACCGCAGCCCGGGCCCTTGTAGGCAAGGCCTTCCACACAGGATTTTATTGGCCAACGGCCCGGGTAGATGCTCAGGACTTAGTCCAATGATGCGTCGGTTGCCAACTATTTGCTAATCAAAGCCACATGCCGCCCACCGCCCTCAAAACTATACCCATAACCTGGCCCTTCACGGTCTAGGGGCTTGACATGGCTGGACCCCTTAAAGGAGGAACCCACAAGCAAAAATACCTTCTGGTCATGGTGGATAAATTCACCAAATGGATAGAGGCCAAACCTGTTAAGACGGCCGAATCCGGACCGTGATAGACTTCATATCAGGGGTCGTACACCATTAAGGCGTCCCCCATAGCATCATCACTAATAACGGCACGAACTTTACGGCCGTTGAGGTCAAACTCTGGTGCAAAAACATGGGCATCAAGCTCGACTATGCTTCAGTCTATCACCCTCAAACTAACGGTCAAGTAGAGCGAGCAAATGGTCTAATCATGAGCGGCATCAAACCCAGACTAGTGCGGTCCCTCAAGGAATCTAACATGCACTGGGTAGAGGAGCTCGACTCTGTACTCTGGGGGCTGCGGACCACTCCAAATCGCACGACCGGATTTACACCATTCTTTATGGTATACGGCGCGGAGGCAGTTCTGCCCTGTGACATAATTCATGACTCACCTCGCGTGCGCATGTACGAAGAAAGAGAAGCCGAGCTCGATCGGCAGGACAGTTTGGATGCATTGGAGGAGGAGCGTGACGTGGCAAAAGCTCTTTTCGCATTCTGTCAGCAGCAAGCTCGAAGATATCAAAGCAAAGAAGTACGGGCCAAAACTTACAATGTTGGCGAATTAGTTCTACGCTTGCCGGACAAGAAAAAGGACAAACTCAAGCCAAATGGGAAGGTCCCTTTATCATCGACCAAGTCCTGACCGGTGGAGCGTACCGTCTGCAAGATGCATCGGATAACTGACTCGAGCCGAACCCATGGAACACAGCCCGTCTCCGAAGATTCTACGCCTAGCGCCGGATTCTGAGTTCGTCTCCTTCCTCCGTCTATATTTTACATATTTGCTGTCTTTTTTTTTCTCCTTCTCCCCCCTTTCTTTTTTTTCTATTATAGCCTTTAAAAGCTGGTCCGTGCATTGTTCACACACACTTAACGCACTATCCGTGCTCATTATACCTGGGGGCTTCTTTAACAGAAGCTTATTTATAAGGGCTTCATGCCCAACACATGTGTCACACTTCCGCATGTACCTTTTATTCGCCATTATATGCATCGATATGACTTATGTTTTGGCCAAGCTGGGTTACCTGGCTCCTGTGCTTACCCCTACGTTCCCGATTGTTCGGCTAGGCGGTAAAGGGAGCGCCTCTGCGATTATTATTGTCGGGTCAGCCGGATGTGTTCCTTAGACTGGGTGAAGCCGAAAGCTAGCATTCTTAAGGGAATATTCGGTCGGTGAAGTATAAGACGATTTCTTACCTATTTATTCATCTGCCCCCAGATGTTTTTCTGCTTTTTTCGCAGTCCGGACATGCACCTTAGGGCATGCGTCCCAGGGAAAGGAACCCCTAACGGAACTATTCTCCCTGGAAGATGTTTCTTACTAACCATGTAATATAACATAACTAGTTGGGCACTTGTCTGATAAAGAACTAATGACCCCTACGCCTGGTCTCCATGCATGCCCCGGTTCTTATATAACCGCGAGGGTATTCAGACACACTCCGGACTATTGGGTCTAGTGGTTGAAGCAAAAAGGTCCGGTATGACGAACGATCTACAATATGGCTAGAAGGCATTTTACATGTCATCTTAAATTACATAGTCAACTTGACTGGGCATATTCCTCTTCAATGCCATCCAGCAGGCTGCCTAGTTTACAGTCCTATTGGGAATACTTTGCGGCCAATTCTACTTGGCCGTACACTAAGCTCACAGGGATCTCGTTCCCATCGGGCCCCTCAAGTCCGACCTCGGCCATGTGGTTTGGGTCTGCAGCCTTCGTGTACCGCGTCTTCACCATGGCCCAGGCCTCCCTGCGCCTTGATGGCAGGCCGATATCTTCCATAAGCGGAAGCGCTACCGTGATCCCTGAAGCCTCTCTGCAAGCTCTCCAAGGCCTTCAGGCAGGGAGACAGATGGCCACAAGGCCTGGGCAACGCCTTTCATCACCTGCCGAACTCGTTCGTGCAGTTGCAAGAGCTCGGGAAGCAGATCACCCGTAGAACCGGGCATCTCCTCTGCAGGACGACCTGTGAGCATACCTACAGACATAACTCTGTTAGACAACTTCCTCAGCGAACTCTTTTTCAAAATTCGTTCAAGCACTTACTAAAAATGCGGCGTCGAAGTCGCTGATTCTCCTTAACGGAGTCAGATAGCTGGGCACGAACATCCTTTAGTTCCTCACCCAGCTGGGTGTTTGCATCTTGGAGATTATTATTCTCCTGCCTCACCCTTGTAAGAACACTCTCGCCGCCTTTAACCGGCACATGAGCTGTTGCTTGTCCAGATCTATCCCGGCGCCATCTGCAATATTATTGTCAGACTTATACACATGCCGCACTTCACAAATTACTTGTCTTTTGAAGCATATATTCCCAGAGGGGGCCTCCTTGGCTTCCCCCGCTTCGGCTAGTGCGGCCTCAAGTTGGACTTTGCACTCCTCCAGCTCTTGGGACAGTTGGGTATTCTTTTCGGTAAGACCCTGCACAACAAATGATCCTTAAATCAGTTATTCTAACTATTTCAAGTCTCGGGGGCTACTGGCATATATAACAGTCAAATCTTCTCACCCGTATGTATTTTACATACTGCTCCTGGCTTTGGCTAGACCATTTTGAGTGGCACGGAGGTGCGCATCTCCCGAACTAAAGGCATCCAATGCCTCTGGGGAGAAACACGCATCACGAAGAGCTGTCCGGCGGCGCCTATGATTCATGGCACTCTCCACCTCAGAATTGGTGGCAGATAACCTGTCGGCATCCTCTGTTGGAGGAATATCTGACGCACGCCCCATGTTCGCCTCCACTTATGGACCTGGCTTTGGAGCCTGGCGAGCGGAGGACTGATTGGCAACCTCTCCGGATACAGTCCGGCGAGCGCTCTTCTTCCTGAAAAGGCACGAACATTAGTATGCCTCCCGGGAATAAAGCCGGGGAGTAAGGTGACACGCCATACCGTTGCACCGGAGTTTCGATCCGGACCGCACCTCTTTTTAGCCTGCTGGGCCGTGTTGCCCCTTGTTGGCTAGCCGCCGCGGGCTCGGCCCTCCGCCTCAAGGGCGCCCCCTGCGAAACACCATTAGTATACGGTGGTCAAAAACACGCACGGATGGGCCATTTCCAAAGTATTGGGACTTCGGTCTCAGTTACCTGCGAAGCGGGAAGTATTCCGGGGTAATCGGCCGTAATGGCGACCAAGGCATTATCGATGCTCAGTTGGTAAAATACCCCGTCGATCAGCTCCACCGATATGCCCGGATCCTATTGGGAGGTCGGATCGAGGAACCGTCCCCGATCCTCGGGTTGTGGAGGCGGGCTGGTTATATCCTTTACGGCCCGGCGCAGTTCCTGTGCCAAAATCACAGATTGAGGTACTTGACTATGGGAGTATGGATCGGATAGGCAAATATGAATGTCCACTTTCCCATCTTGGAGGATTGTTCATAGAAAATCCGCTCTGCAGATTGATGCAGAGGAATTCCTCCACTTCTCCCTTCTACAATGCGGACAAGATCTTCGTGAGACCAGCGACTGATCCAGGCCCCTTGCGGCCGCAGTGGGTGGCATCGTCCTCTCCATTGAAATCCCGCATGGGGTGGCCTCTATACTGAAGCGGCTGCACCCCCGCATAATGCATATGGCCATGACTCCGATCATGGTCAGTCCAGAATGAGCCAACAACCTTATCCGGCTCATCAGGTAAATGACGTCCCTGTCGTTTTCCCTCTGAGGGCTCCGTGGATGCCAGCTTAGGCATTTCTTCAAAGGAGCATTAGTAAACTCAGGGAGGCCGACCCGAACAGGGTCCGGCGGAGGGACGTCTTCTATATAAAACCATGCCGAAGGCCAGTCTTCAGACGCCTTCTTCAGGGTACCGGATAGATATCCGGTCCCGGCAATGCACCATAGTTCGGCTTCGCCCACTTGATATATTGACCCCTCTTGAGAACGGGGCACAAGACAGAACAGCTTCTTCCACAGCGCAAAATGAGGCTCGATGCCCAAAAACAGCTCGCAAAGGGCCACGAAGCCCGCGATATGCAAAATGGAGGCAGGCGTAAGATTGTGCAACTGGAGGCCATAGAACTCTAGGAGCCCCCGGAGAAACGGATGAATTGGAAATCCGAGCCCTCTTATCAAATAAGAGACAAGGCATACCCGCTCTCCTTTGGAGGGGTTGGGGACGCTCTCCGCTTGCTTTCCGCCCTTATAGGTGGCGAGTCCGGCTCGAACCGGGACCATGAAGGCTGGGGGAAGAAATCCCTTGGTTTGGAGTGCCACCAGCCCACTATGCGGGAAGGAACATCTCTCCCAATCTCCAGGCTGAGGGCTGGGAGGGCGAGAGGAGGAGCCACATCGACTGTCCATGATGGAATGGATTTTTGTCAGATGCTCTCTGATGAATGCTCGCGAAGGGAGGATGGTGTGATTCGGATCTAGATCCTCGTCTCTTTTATAGACAGCTCATTTGCGCAGCTAGGGGGGTAAACGTAAAGATACCCTAGCTTTTCACATTCGTTCAACATGTGGAAGATGGCCATTATTGGGCGTGGAAGCCGAGGAGCACCGTATTCACAGGAAGCCGGACGCTATTCAACAGGTACACAGGATTTGGAGAAGACCCCGCCTTGCAATGCCGAAGACAATCTACGCGCCGAACTCATCGCCCTTGATGCCTGGTTCGGGGGCTACTCAGGGTGTCCCGGACTAGGGGGTGTCCGGATAGCCGAACTATCATCTTCGGCCGGACTCCTGGACTATGAAGATATAAGATTGAAGACTCCGTCCCGTGTCCAGATGGGACTTCCCTTGGCGTGGAAGGCAAGCTTGGCGATACGGATATGTAGATCTCCTACCATTGTAACCGACTCTGTGTAACCCTAACCCTCTTTGGTGCTTATATAAACCGGAGGGTTTTAGTCCGTAGGACGAACAACAATCATACCATAGGCTAGCTTCTAGGGTTTAGCCTCTCTGATCTCGTGGTAGATCTACTCTTGTACTACCCATATCATCAATATCAATCAAGCAGGAGTAGGGTTTTACCTCCATCGAGAGGGCCCGAACCTGGGTAAAAACATCGTGTCCCTTGTCTCCTGTTACCATCCACCTAGACACACAGTTCGGGGCCCCCTACCCGAGATCCGCCGATTTTGATGATACCGGATTTTGTCACAATTATCGTCATAGAAGTTTCATAAGTATGACATAATTTTTGTTCATTCGCCCCAAAATGTCACGGTTGTGTCTTTTTTTTGTAGTGACTTATGAGTTATGTCAGGACCTGGCCAATAAAGCTGGCCAGACCAAATCGATCTACGGATCTAGAGGACGTGCACCAGCATGAGATGACGGCCACCAAACCTGGGGAAATGAACACCATCAAGTTCGAGGTTAGCACCGAACACAGATGTCATCCGAACTCCATCGCG
Source organism: Triticum aestivum (assembly GCF_018294505.1). NCBI lineage: Eukaryota > Viridiplantae > Streptophyta > Magnoliopsida > Poales > Poaceae > Triticum > Triticum aestivum. The sequence continues at coordinate 152,355,496 of NC_057807.1, forward strand.
ATGTAGCCAAGTATCGAGGTTCTGCACCAATTTCCGGAAGGGTTTAAACCCATAAACATCGAACAGTACGATGGACAAGAAACCCTGCCGTCTGGATTGAGGATTTCTTCTCCACATTCACATGGCTCGTAGAGATGACCTCCACCCCATTAGATACCTCCCATCGAAGTTGAAGGGACCAGCAAGGCACTGGTTGAATAGTCTCTGAGAGAACTCCATTTGGAGTTGGGAAGATTTAGATGACACATTCTGGGCCAACTTTCAGGGCACTTATGTCCGACCATCGGTTTCTGATGACCTAAGTCACATAGTCCAGCTACCCGGAGAGTCAGCTCGCAAACTTTGGAATCGGTTCCTCATTAAAAGGAACCAATCATGGACTGTCCAGACGCTGAAGCCTTAGCGGCCTTTAAACACAACATCCGTGATTAATGGCTCGCCCAACACCTCAGACTAGAAAAGCTGAAAACCATGGCAACCCTTACAACACTTATGACCCGCTTCTGTGCAGGCGAGGATAGCGGGCTAGCTCATAGAAGCAACAGTTCCAGCGACCCCGGCTCCTCTGAGGCCAGCGACGGCAATAGCAGGCCACACTGCAATAAAAACAACCACCAAAAACAACAACGACGACAAAGAAGACATGGCAGTTAACGCCGGATTCGGTGGTTCTAAACCCGGTCAGCGGAAAAAACCTTTCAAAGGAAACAGTGATGGTCCATCCAATTAGGACAAAATCCTCGAGAGGACCTGTCAGATTCATGGCACCCCGACAAGTTTATAGGTTTGTAGGATAGTAGCAAATTTCCCACAAATGGATGACCTAAGGTTTATCAATCTGTGGGAGGCTTAGGATGAAGATGGTCTCTCTCAAACAACCCTACCACCAAATAACAAAGAGTCTCTTGTGTTCCCAACACACCCAATACAGTGGTAAATTGTATGGGAGCACAAGTTCGGTGAAGAGATGGTGATACAAGTGCAATATGGATAGTAGATATATGTTTTTTGTAATCTAAAATTATAAAAACAGCAAGGTAGCAAGTAACAAAAGTGAGAGAAAACGGTATTGCAATGCTTCGAAACAAGGCCTAGGGTTCATACTTTCACTAGTACAAGTTCTCTCAACAATAATAATATAATTAGATCATATAACAATCCCTCAAAATGCAAAAAAGAGTCACTCACTAATAGCGGAGAACAAACAAAGAGATCATTGTAGGGTACGAAACTACCTCAAAGTTATTCTTTTCGATCAATCCATTGGGCTATTCCTATAAGTATCACAAACAGCCCTAGAGTTCGTAGTAAAATAACACCTTAAGACACAAATCAACCAAAACACTAATGTCACCCAGATACACCAATGTCACCTCAAGTATCCACGGGTATGATTATATGATATGCATCACACAATCTCAGATTCATCTATTCAACCAACACAAAGAACTTCAAAGAGTTCCCCAAAATTTCTACCGGAGAGTCAAGACAAAAACGTGTGCCAACACCTATGCATAGATTCCCAAGGACACGGAACCTGCAAGTTGATCACCAAAACATACATCAAGTGAATAAATAGAATACCCCATTGTCACCACGGGTATCCCACGCAAGACATACATCAAGTGTTCTCAAATCCTTAAAGACTCAATCTGATAAGATAACTTCAAAGGGAAAACTCAATGCATTACAAGAGAGTAGAGGGGGAGAACCATCATAAGATCCAACTATAATAGCAAAGCTTGCAGTACATCAAGATCATGCCATATCAAGAACACGAGAGAGAGAGAGAGATCAAAAACATATCTACTGGTACATACCCTCAGCCCTGAGGGTGAACTACTCCCTCCTCGTCATGGAGAGCACCGGGATGATGAATGGCACCGGTGATGGATCCCCCCTCCGGCAGGGTGCCGGAACAGGGTCTAGATTGATTTTTGGTCGCTACAGAGGCTTGCGGCGGCGGAACAACTGATCTAGGTTTATTTTTAGGGGTTTCAGTATTTATAGGATTTTTGGCGTCGGTCTCACGTCAGGGGGTCTCCGAGTCATCCACGAGATAGGGGGCGTGCCCATGGGGGTAGGGTGTGCCCTCCACCCTCGTGGATGGCTCGAGACTCTTCTGGCCCAACTCTTTTACTTCGGGGGCTTCTTTTGGTCCTTAAAAATTCCACCCAAATTGGCAGGTCAATTGGACTCCGTTTGGTATTCCTTTTCTATAAAACTAAAAAACATGGAAAAAACAAAAACTGGCACTGGGCTCTAGGTTAATAGGTTAGTCCCAAAAATCATATAAAACAGCATACTAAAGCCCATTAAACATCCAAAACAGATAATATAATAGCATGGAACAATCAAAAATTATAAATACGTTGGAGATGTATCAAGCATCCCCAAGCTTAATTGCTGCTCGTCCTCGAGTAGGTAAATGATAAAAAACAGAATTTTTTATGTGGAATGCTACCTAACATATTTATCCATGTAATCTTCTCTATTGTGGCAAGAATATTCAGATCCATAAGATTCAAAACAAAAGTTTAATATTGACATAAAAATAATAATACTTCAAGCATACTAACAAAGCAATCATGTCTTTTCAAAATAACATGGCCAAAGAAAGCTATCCCTACAAAATCATATAGTCTAGCTATGCTCTATCTTCATCACATAAAGTATTTAATCATGCACAACCCCGATGACAAGCCAAGCCATTGTTTCATACTTTTGATGTTCTCAAACTTTTTCAATCTTCACGCAATACATGAGCGTGAGCCATGGTCATAGCACTATAGGTGGAATAGAATGGTGGTTGTGGAGAGGACAAAAAGGGAGAAGATACTCTCCCTTCATCTAGGCATATCAACGGGCTATGGAGATTCCCATCAACATATATCAATGTGAGTGGGTAGGGATTGCCATGCAACGGATGCACTAGAGCTATAAGTGTATGAAAGCTCAAAAGGAAACTAAGTGGGTGTGCATCCAACTTGCTTGCTCACGAATGCCTAGGGCAATTTGAGGAAGCCCATCATTGGAATATAGAAGACAAGGTCTATAATGAAAATTTCCCACTAGTATATGAAAGTGATAACATAGGAGACTCTCTATCATGAAGATAATAGTGCTGCTTTGAAGCACAAGTGTGGTAAAAGGATAGTAGCATAGCCCCTTCTCTCTTTTTCTCTCATTTTCTCTCATTTTTTTGTTTTTTCATTTTTTTTATTGGGCCTTCTCTTTTTTTGGCCTCTTTTTTTTATTTTTTTTATTTTTTGTCTGGAGTCTCATCCCGACTTGTGGGGGAATCATAGTCTCCAGCATCCTTTCCTCACTAGGACAATGCTCTAATAATGAATATCATCACACTTTTATTTACTTACAACTCAAGAATTACAACTCGGTACTTAGGAAAAAGTATGACTCTATATGAATGCCTCTGGCGGTATACCGGGATGTGCAATGAATCATGAGTGACTTGTATGAAAGAATTATGAAAGGTGGCTTTGCCACAAATACAATGTCACCTACATGATCATGCAAAGCAATATGACAATGATGGAGCGTGTCATAATAAACGAACGATGGAAAGTTGCATGGCAATATATCTCAGAATGGCTATGGAAATGTAATATTAGGTAGGTATGGTGGCTGTTTTGAGGAAAGTAAATGGTGGGTTTATGGTACCGGCGAAAGTTGTGCGGTATTAGAGAGGCTAGCAATGGTGGAAGGGTGAGAGTGCGTATAATCCATGGACTCAACATTAGTCATAAAGAACTCACATACTTATTGCAAAAATCTATTAGTTATCGAAACAAGTACTACGTGCATGCTCCTAGGGGGATAGATTGGTAAGAAAAGACCATCACTCGTCCCCGACCGCCAGTCATAAGGAAGACAATCAATAAATAAATCATGCTCCAACTTCATCACATAACGGTTCACCATACGTGCATGCTACGAGAATCACAAACTTTAACACAAGTATCTCTCAAATTCACAACTACTCTACTAGCATGACTCTAATATCACCATCCTCATATCTCAAAACAAACATAAAGAATCAAACTTCTCATAGTATTCAATGCACTTTATATGAAAGTTTTTATTATATCCTTCTTCCATGCCCATCATATTAGGACTAAATTTATAATCAAAGCAAATTACCATGCTCTTATAGACTCTCAAAATAATATAAGTGAATCATGAGAGTTCATTAGTTTCTTCAAAATAAAACCACCACCGTGCTCTAAAAAGGATATAAGTGAAGCACTAGAGCAAACGACAAACTACTCCCAAAGATATAAGTGAAGATCAATGAGTAGTCAAATAATTATGTAACTACGTTAAGAATCTCTAACATTTAAGAATTTCAGATCTTGGGATATTAATTAAACAGCAAGCAAAACAAAATAAAACAAAATGACGCCCCAAGCAAAACACATATCATGTGGTGAATAAAAGTATAGCTCCAAGTAAAGTTACCAATGAACGAAGACGAAAGAGGGGATGCCATCCGGGGCATCCCCAAGCTTAGGCTTTTGTTTTTCCTTGAATTTTAACTTGGGGTGCCTTGGGCATCCCCAAGCTTAGGCTGTTGCCACTCCTTATTCCATAGTCCATCAAATCTTTACCCAAAACTTGAAAACTTCACAACACAAAACTCAACAGAAAACTCGTAAGCTCCGTTAGTATAAGAAAATAAAATCACCAACTTGCTACTGTTATGAACTCATTATAAATTCATATTGGTGTAATATCTACTGTATTCCAACTTCTCTATGGTTCGTACCCTCCGATACTACTCATAGATTCATCAAAATAAGCAAACAACACATAGAAACTGAATCTGTCAAAAACAGAATAGTCTGTAGTAATCTGTAATTCTCGAATACTTCTGTAACTCTAAAAATCCTACGAAATTAGGAAAACCTGAGCAATCTGTGTACCAATCCATCGTAAAAAGAATCATATCAAAACACGTTTTTGTGAATTACCAAAACTAATTTACTGGGTGCAAAAGTTTTTGAATTTCAGTAGGATCAACACAACTATCACCGTAAGCTATCCGAAAGGTCTTACTTCGCACTTTATTGAAACAAAAGCTATAAAACATGATTACTACAGTAGCTTAATCATGTGAACACACAAAAACAGTAGGGGTAAATATTGGGTTGTCTCCCAACAAGCGCTTTTCTTTAATGCCTTTTACCTAGGCATGATGATTTCAATGATGCTCACATAGAAGATAAGAATTGGAACACAATGGGAGCATCATGAAGCATATGACTAACACATTTAAGTCTAACCCACTTCCTATGCATAGGGATTTTGTTAGAAGACACCTTATGGGAACAAAAATCAACTAGCATAGGAAAGCAAAACAAGCATATCTTCAAGATTTTCAACACATAGAGATTAAACTTGATATTATTGCAATTCCTACAAGCATATATTACTCCCTCATGATAATTTTGAGTAGCATCATGTATGAATTCAACAACATAACTATCAAATAAAGCATTATTTTCATGATGCACAAGCATAGAACTTTTATTATTCTACACATAAGCAAATTTCTTCTCATGAATAGTAGTGGGAGCAAACTCAACAAAATAACTATCATGTGAGGCATAATCCAATTGAAAATTAAAATCAAGATGACATGTTTCATGGTTATCATTATTCTTTATAGCATACATATCATCACAATAATCATCATAGATAGAAACTTTGTTCTCATAATCAATTTGTACCTCTTCCGAAGTAGTGGATTCATCACTAAATAAATTCATGACCTCTCCAAATCCACTTTCATAATTATCACAATAAGATTCAACACCCTCCAAAATATTGGGATCATTGCTTACTAAAGTTGACACTCTTCCAAACCCACTTTCATCAATATAATCATCATAAATAGGAGGCATGCTTTCATCATAATAATATTCTCATCAAAACTTGGGGGACTAAATATATCATCTTCATCAAACATAGCATCCCCAAGATTGGGGCTTTGCATATCATTAGCATCATGGATATTCAAGGAATTCACACTAACAACATTGCAATCATGCTCATCATTCAAAGGTTGTATTCCAAACATTTTATTGCATTCTTCTTCTAACACTTTGGCACAATTACCGGAATCGTTATTTTCACGAAAGATATTAAAAAGATGAAGCATATGAGGCACCCTCAATTCCATTTTTGTAGTTTTCTTTTATATACTAAACTAGTGATAAAACAAGAAACTAAAAGATTCGATTGCAAGATCTAAAGATATACCTTCAAGCGCTAACCTCCCCGGCAACGGCGCCAGAAAAGAGCTTGATGTCTACTACACAACCTTCTTCTTGTAGACGTTGTTGGGCCACCAAGTGCAGAGGTTTGTAGGACAGTAGCAAATTTCCCTGAAATGGATGACCTAAGGTTTATCAATCCATTTGAGGCATAGGATGAAGATGGTCTCTCTCAAACAACCTTGCAACCAAATAACAAAGATTCTCTTGTGTCCCCAACACACCCAATAAAATGGTAAATTGTATAGGTGCACTAGTTCGGCGAAGAGATGGTGATACAAGTGCAATATGGATAGTAGATATAGGTTTTTGTAATCTGAAATTATAAAAACAACAAGGTAGCAAGTAACAAAAGTGAGCGAAAATGGTATTGCAATGCCTCGAAACAAGGCCTAGGGCTCATTCTTTCCCTTGTGCAATTTCTCTCAACAATAATAACATAATTAGATCATATAAAAATCCCTCAACATGCAACAAAGAGTCACTCCAAAGTCACTAATAGCGGAAAACAAACGAAAAGATCATTCTAGGGTACGGAACCACCTCAAAGTTATTCTTTTCGATCAATCCATTGGGCTATTCCTATAAGTGTCACAAACAGCCCTAGAGTTCGTAGTAAAATAACACCTTAAGACACAAGTCAACCAAAACCCTAATGTCACCTAGATAGTCCAATGTCACCTAAAGTATCCACGGGTATGATTATACGATATGCATCACACAATCTCAGGTTCATCTATTCAACCAACACAAAGAACTTCAAAGAGTGCCCTAAAGTTTCTACCAGAGAGTCAAGACGAAAACCTATGGCAATCCCTATGCATAGATTCCCAAGGTCACGAAACCCGCAAGTTGATCACCAAAACATACATCAAGGTAATCAATAGAATAGCTTATTGTCACTACGGGTATCCCATGCAAGACATACATCATGTGTTCTCAAATCCTTAAAGACTCAATCCGATAAGATAACTTTAAAGGGAAAACTCAATCCATTACAAGAGAGTAGAGGGGGAGAAACATCATAAGGTCCAACTATAATAGCAAAGCTTGCTGTACATCATGATCGTGCCATTTCGACAACACGAGAGAGAGAGAGAGAGAGGGAGAGAGAGAGAGATCAAACACATAGCTACTAGTACATACCCTCAGCCCCAAGGGTGAATTACCCCCTCCTCGTGATGGAGAGCACCAGGATGATGAAGATGGCCACCGATGATGGATCCCCCCTCTGGTAGGGTGCCGAAACTGGGTCTAGATTGGTTTTTTGTGGCTACAAAGGCTTGCGGTAGTGGAACTAATGATCTAGGTTTCTTTTCAGGGTTTATTTATTTATATGAATTTTTGGCATCGGTCTCACATCAGGGTGGTCTCTGAGTCATCCACGAGATAGGGGGCGCGCCCAGGGGTAGGGCACACCCTCCACCCTCGGGGATGGCTCGGGACTCTTTTGGCCCAACTCTTTTACTGCAGGGGCTTCTTTTGGTCCATAAAAAAGCCACAAAATTTTGCAGGTCAATTGGACTCCGTTTGGTATTTCTTTTCTGTAAAACTCAAAAACAAGGAAAAAACAGAAACTGGCACTAGGCTCTAGGTTAATAGGTTAGTCCCAAAAATCATATAAAAGAGCATATTAAAGCCCATTAAATATCAAAAACAGATAATATAATAGCATGGAACAATAAAAAATTATAAATACGTTGGAGACGTATCACCTGCCAACCACACAAATAGAAATTACTGGGTTTTTAAACTGGCCGATAAGTTTAATATAGAACACAAGGGGAAGGGACCTCCTAGCAAGGACGACGATGAGCCCCGTCAGCCGAACATTGGGGGTCAGAAACAGTCCCCCCCTCCCCGAAGTGAAAATAGTGAACATGATCTACGTCACTCACATACCCAAAAGAGAGCGCAAGCGCGCGCTAAGGGACGTTTACGCCGTAGAGCCTGTCGCCTCAAAATTCAATCCATGGTCAGCCTGTTCGGTCACCTTTAATCGCAGGGATCACCCAACCAGTATCCGTCACGGGGGTTCGGCCGCCCTGGTACTTGACCCTATCATCGACGGATACCATCTCACTAGAGTCCTCATGGATGGCGGCAGCAGTCTTAACTTGATCTATCAAGACACTTCCGTAAAATGGGCATCGACCTGTCAAGAATCAAGCCTAGTAACACTACCTTTAAAGGAGTGATACCTAGTGTGGAGGCCCGTTGTACGGGCTCATTAACAATAGAAGTGGTATTCGGATCTCCAGACAACTTCCCTAGCGAAGAACTGATCTTTGAAATCATCCCTTTCCACAGTGGCTATCATGCACTGCTCGGATGAACCGCCTTCACCCGTTTTAATGCGGTCCCACACAATGCTTATTTGAAGCTTAAAATGCCCGGACCGCATGGCGTCATCACAGTTAATGGAAATATGGAGCGCTCCCTCCGTACTGAAGAGCACACCGCGGCCCTAGCAGCCGAGGTGCATGGCAGCCTTATCAAGCCGAATAGTTCATCGGCCATCAAGACTAATGCCATTGCCAAAAGAGTCCAGTCCACACCTCATGGAGATAACCCGGTGGACCTGGACTTTGAATAGCAGTTCTGCTTCCACCGACTGCCCCATAAGGCCGCGGTATATGTACCGCGCGTACATAACTACGCACTTAAAATACCTTGGGCAATGCTGGAGGCACACTGCGGGAAAGGTCCATAGTATGATTCGACCCTATTCGGACATCATATACCTTTCTCTCTCTCTCTCTCTCTATTACTACAGGTTCTTTCGAAAACATACCAGTTGTACGGTTGCATGAGGTCTCCCTCCTAGAGCCCTCTTTCTCTTCTTTCCAGACAACCATCTAATCCTCCTATCAAAGGATTCACTACTAAGGAGAAACAACGCAGACATGCGGTTGTGCACCATTGGGATCTTCAAACCATTACTTTAAGGCCCTGTGTAAACCTTTCCCTTACGTAAATTTTTTGGCATGTAGCATGACCTCAATATTCATGGCATTATGTGTCTAAACACGTCTTGATGCATTAATAAGGATATAAAGGAAGCAAATGACCACCACCTTTGTTCTGTACTTATGTTATATTATCATCTGTATTGCCTCCTTTCTTCTGATTGACGTACGTGCTTTAGCCCGACCTTCACTTCGAAGGCTGTTTTTGGCCTTGCACATTCTAAAGTCTGAGCACCTATAAGGAACTCTTCGGCGTCCCGGATATTGCATTATATGCATCAGTTCCGATTCATGTCTTTGCTATACAGTTGGGTTGCCCGGCTCCTATGCTTACCACCTTACGTTCCGCCAGTTCGGCTAAGGTAGTAAAGGGAGAACTACTGCGATTGTATTTCTGGTTCATCCGGTTAAGTACCTCAGTAGAGAAAGCCGAAAACTGACCATCATGATAAGCGAGAGCTGGTCAGCGACCCGGTGACTTAGTGTTATACTACAAATCGTTAGCGATTCTTGCCGTGTCACACGAGGGCCTGGGCTTCGACCAGCCGTGTTGCAAAGGCACCATAATCCGGATGGCCGCACAATGCAACATGGGTTAGTACTTAGCCCCACCAATGGACTCCTATGGCTAAGTGAAGCTAATAAAGCCGCATAGTCTGATCGCCTAGTTCACCTCGCGGACGCCTCCTCTACGGACCAAGAAGTTGGATAAAGTGCGGCCATGAATTTACGAACCCCTTGTAAAATTTACATAGGGACAGAAGCCGACGTCTGGCAACCTTCAGAAATATAAACAATAAACGACCGCACAGGAGAATAAATTAACACGAAAGGTGTAATCATAGCGCGGATTCATAACATAGTTTCTTACACCCTGTCAGATTACGGGTTCCCCAAACCCTTAAGAGGTTCGAACTCTGGGGTGCGTGCGGAGATCTCAACCTACCCAGCTTGCCTACTCGCGACCCCCCTAAGCCTAGCACAACGAGCTCGAAGAGACAAAGAGACGCATGTCACGCCCAATATGCGTCCCTATCCTAAAGGAACTCGAAGGTCCCACTAAGGATATAAGCGCATATTGGAGATGCTTTTGCAAGGTGGATATCATTACATCATACCATTACATAATAGTTGGGGATACATACAAGAGGCATACAATGCCACACGGATACAACAACGTCATACACAAGAGCATCATCCAACTACGGATGAAACACAAACAGAAACTCAAACGACATCCACCCTACTAGCCTAGGCTGCCAACCTGGAACCTATCCCCTAATCGAAGAAGAAGCAGAAGAAGAACTCCAAAACAAGTAAACATCGCTCTCGCGTCATGATCATCGCATTACCTGTACTTGTAAGTGTTGTTGTAGTAATCTGTGAGCCACGAGGACTCAGCAAACCCACTACCATGGGTATCAATACTAGCAAAGCTTAAAGGGTATGGAAATGATAAGTGGTGAGGTTGCAGCAGTGACTAAGCATATATGGTGGCTAACATACGCAAATAAGAGCGAGAAGAGAAGCAAGGCAACTGTTGAGAATCTAGAAGTGATCAAGAAGGGATCCTGAAACTACTTACATTCAAGCATAACACAAACCGTGTTCACTTCTCGAGCACTCGAAAAGAGACCATCACGGTTACATACACGGTTGGGTATTTTAATTCGAATTTGATGTCAAGTTCTCTACAACTGGATAATAAAAACTCCCATCTACCACATAACCACGGGCATGGCTTTCGAAAGATCAAACCCTGTAGGGGTGTCCCAACTTAGCCCATTATAAGCTCTCACGACCAAAGAAGGATATTCCTTCTCCCGGGAAGACCCGATCAGTCTCGGAATCCCGGTTACAAGACATTTCGGCAATGGTAAAACAAGACCAGCAAGACCACCCAACTGTGCCGACAAATCCCGATAGGAGCTGCACATATCTCGTTCTCAGGGCACAACGGATGAGCAATCCATACAACTAAAACTGGACCTCAAGTTTCCTCGAGGGGGCGCTGCAATGGGCTCTAGTTTGGACTAAAACTCAGAGGAGCACTGGCCTGGGGGGTTAAAATAAAGATGACCCTTGAGTCTGCAGAACCCAAGGGAAAAAGGCTTAGGTGGCAAATGTTAAAACCAAGATTGGGCCATGCTGGAGGAGTTTTATTCAAAGCGAACTGTGAAGGGGGTCCCATACACCCGACCGCGCAAGGAACGCAAAATGAAGGAACATAACACCGGTATGATGAAAACTAAGGCGGCAGGAGTGGAACAAAACACTAGGCATAAGGCTGAGCCTTCCACCTTTTACCCAGTATATAGATGCATTAATTATATAAGAGATATTGTGATATCCCAACATAATCCTGTCCAACGTGGAGCAATCTTCGACTTCACTTGCAACAAACAACGCTATAAGAGGAGCTGAGCAAAGCGGTAACATAGCCAAGCAACGGTTTGTAAGGAAAGGTGAAAAAGGTTAGAGGATGACATGGCAATTTGGAAGGCTTGATAAACAAGTGATAGGTAGCGCAACATAGCGATAGAATGAAGCAACTAGAATAGCAATAATAGTAGTGAGATCCAGGGTGACTGTCATCTTGCCTGAAATCCCGCTAGGAAGAAGATCGAGTCCAGGAAGAATACGAACGGGCGTAGACGAACCAAGCGTATTCGAACAAATCCTCATGACCGCAACGAAACAGGAACTATCGAGAAGAAGCACAACCGGAAAGAAGCAAACAACAAGGTAAACACACAACACATAAAACATGACATGATGCTCAACAAAGTATGATGCATGACAAAGGCTATATGATGCTACTCATGGCAAGAGGTGATACATAAAAGAGCAACACATCAAAGCAAGTTTAAATGAGGCCGGAAACAACATAAAACTAATCCGGTAAGTCCTCATATGCAAATTTCGAAATTGGTCCAGAACTGAATAAACCTTAAGTTTAAGTTGTTAAATAGCAAGTTAAAATGCACCAAGATGATCTACACGAAATTCTAGTCAAGTTCCATATAAAGTTCATTTAATTCGGAGTTACGACCTAGAAGATATGAGCAAAACAAGTCAAACATGGCATTGATGCAAAATACATTGAAACATCAAGCAAAAACTCTCAAAACATGGATTCAACATAATAAGATGAAACTACATGCATAATCAAGCAAGTTTCATATAGAGCACGCTCAAAACGGAGAAATGGTGCAAAGCATACACTCCAAACAAGACATAACAATCTGCCCAAAACAGCAAGTAGGCATTTTGCAAACAACAAAATAACCTGCTACAGGAAGCAAATGAGCACAAACTTGACATTCAATTCATGTAAAGATAACATAATTCAATATCATTAAAGGTTCAGGTTCATCGGCATCAGGATTAAACCAATATGATCAATGCAAAATGCAACTTTATAACTCAGCAGCATATGCATGAGCAGAGTTAATATGATGGCAACGTGAGAGCAAGAAAGAGACAAGCACCAGCTAGTGAACATAGCAACCAGGGGCATGGAATCAAAGTACACCGAACAAATAGCAAATAACACCATGGAATCATATACATATGACTCATGGATTAGTGGGAACCAACGAGACAAGATTGAATGTTGAAACAGTTTCAGCAAGTGTAAAACATCAACATTATGATAGCATGTTTGCAAGCACGGAACAGAGGCATATGACATCCAAAATTAGCAAGCATGGCCTGTGAACAGAGTACTCATAGCATTCTTCAGAACTTGTAATTGGAATATCTCCATAAGATGCATGGATTAATTGGTAGCATCAAGCAAACATGGCAACATGATATAGCAGTTTCAGCGTTGATAGAATTAACAGCAAATGGCCCACTTCACAAGCTTGATTCAGTCACTACATGGAATATAAAAATACATGGATTGCACCACTATAAATATGGTATAAATACGCTCCTAAAACATGTAGACATCATGCCCATAGGATGCACACACAAAATGCAACAAAAATGACAAATCAGCAAGTTACAATAGTTTTCAGTAGTTAACAGTAACATACACTTCTGCAACAGGGATTAAAATATCAAGATGCACAATAACATGAACGCAAAGCATAGCAACATGTAGAGAATGCAGAGCAGAACATGTGCATATCAAGATCATCATCATAGCATCAACAGGGACAAAGTTGTGGCACTGACAAGATGCACAAATTATGTTGACAATCTGCATATTCCAGCAGATTATATTACTTAGCAGTTTTGCAACGAAGATTTAGACATGAAGATGAACTCAAACAAGAATGCCACAGTGGAATGAAATGAAGAGCATCTCACAATGAACATTTTGACATATCATACATGCAAATCGGTGCGACATGCAAGAAATTACAAGCAATCAAAGATGCGCACATATCATGAGTTTTCTGGGGACAGCCAAAATTCACCTCGCAAAAACGGGACAGAGAGGTCCCGGGACGAAGCGGAGCAGGACAGGGCATTTGGTTTGGCATGGTGGTGGATCTCATCTACCTTGCAGGTTCCGGGCTGGATCTCGCCAGATCCGGCCGGAGTTGGCGACGGCGCACCGGCGGCGAGGTCAGCGGGACCGGCGAACGGCGGCGGAGGGCGGGCTCCTGGCGGCGGTGTCGAGTCGCCGGTGGCGGGTGGAGGGAGCTGGGCGGTGCGGCATACGGTGGATGAGGCGTGGCGGGGCTACCGCTCCGGCAAGGGAGGAGGCACCGGGCGGCGGGGCACACGACGGCGGGAGGCGAGGCGACTCGCACGGAGCGCAGGCGGTGGTCGCTGGTGACGGAGAGCGGCGGGCGGCGCGGATCTCGGGCGACGTGGGGGCGCGCCCGGTCATCCCGGGGGCGGGCCGGGGATGGGCCTAGACGGGGCGGCGGCGGAAGAGAGGGAGAGAGAGCCGCGGGGGGACGTGGCGGCCTCCGATAGGTCCGGGCGCGGCAGCGGGCATGTCCGGCCGTCGGGTGGACATGTCTGGCGGCGTGATTGGGAGGAGACTAGGGTTTCATCGTCAAATTTAGTAGGGGGAGGCATATTTGTATGTAGAAGGAGCTAGGAGAGTCTAAATGAGGTTCATTTTTGCCCACACGATTGTGATCCAACGACGGAGAGCATGGAGGGGTTTTCGATGGGCTAGTTGGGCTATGTGAAGAGGAGCTAGGCTGCAAAGAGAAGGGGGTTTTGGGTTAACTCGGTTAACCGTTGGGGCATCAAACGACCTCCAAATGGAACAAAATTTGACGGGCGGTCTACCGGTGATATACCAAGGCCACTCAGCAAATCTTGGTCCATTCCGAGAACATTTTTCGGTGGCTCACAAAACAAGAACTGGGAGGTGTCGCGGGTGCAGGTGAGTGCGTTTGTGCTTAGAACGGACAACGGATAGAACTGGGAGGATCCAGACGGATGCAAATTTTGAAAAACATGCAGATGAAATGCAGATGATGACATGGCAAAATGCAACACGCAAGCAAATGACATGGCAATGACGCAAATAACTGGGAGACACCTGACGCATCGGATTCGAGCGTACAACTCTCCTCCACTAACAAGAGATCTCGTCCCGAGATCTTAAGAACAAGACGGAAGAGAAAGAGGAAGGGGTGAAATAAGACCAGGAGAAAGAAGAATAAGAAAGTCGAGAGAACTCTGGAAGAAAAGAGGAATGATGAGTATGAAGAGAATCAAAGCTCATGGAATAAGACAGACTCTGAAACCACTCCAGTTAGAACCGGATAGAAAAGGAATGAATAAAATAATTTGGGCAGCACTCTGACTGAAAATGGAAGGAATAGAACATGAACTTCACAAGATGGGATGACACTTGATGAGATGAACAAAGCAATGCCTCCGGAAGAATTGAAAGAATGGAATGAAAAGAACTTAGAAGGAAGGATTGAACGGAGTTGTTGAGAAAATCAACAATGAAAGAATAAGCTTGTTGTGGACTTATCAAAACAACTCAAAACATGAGGTGAAATTATACCACAACCAATGTCTGAATAGCTGAGAAGAACCAAGAAATGCAAAACTCCACTACAAAAGAATACGTAGAATTATTTGCACTTCGATACACGAGAAGAAAAGATACTTGAACTCCTCCATCAAGAATCTTGATGAACTCTTGAAGAATGAATTAAATCATGAAGAACCACCATGAAGAAATCCGGTGACAAAAGGATGATGAGATAGAATGAAGGATGAAAGAATAAGATGAGCCTTGCGGTGATTTAGATGGAGGTTCCGATGAAGTGGCGGAGGAAAATTTGAAGTCCGGAAATGAAAAGATGAAAACACTTGGAACTAGAAATTATTCATCAAGAACAAACTCCGAAGGAAGGGATTACTTGACGACTATGAAATAAGAATAAGAATTACGTTATGCTTACCCTCATCAAATTTAATTGATTATAACCGAATTTTGCATACTACTTATTCTTGTTGAAAAGGATTAAGGGTGATATAGCCCAAAACTTGAGAAAGTCTTCATGAACCACCGGTGGAATTGAAAAGACCGAATGAATTAATATGATGTCAAAGGAAAAGTAATCTGAAGGAACCACCATAAGAATTCGAAAATGACTGATGAAAGAGAATGAATCACCGGGAAGAATTAGAAGAAGAAATATGCTAGAGGGAATTTAGATGCAAAAGAACAAAGAGATCATGAAGCGTCGGGATAATTGGATAACGATAGCTGAAATGTGAGGACAAAGAATTCTTCTAGAATGATGGCCTCTGGTGAAAAGAAATGGAAAATAACTCCTGATATACTCCGGATGGGTAAGAAAAGGAATATCTGACAAATGGAATAATTC
This sequence comes from Triticum aestivum, assembly GCF_018294505.1. NCBI lineage: Eukaryota > Viridiplantae > Streptophyta > Magnoliopsida > Poales > Poaceae > Triticum > Triticum aestivum. The sequence goes on from NC_057807.1 coordinate 152,371,588, forward strand.
GAGAGGGTAGCATGAAACTAGAACCACGAATCTTTGAGAGAACGGGCAAGATTTAGAGGAAAAACTCTTCTTCGGTCTTCAAAAGTTGAGAATGGCGACGAGGAACACCACCAAAAATTGTTGAGACACTCCGGAAGAATGAAAAGAGGAAAAGTTGAACCAAAGATGAAAAGAATTTGAAAGCGATCTTGGAGATGGCATCTGACTGATGAAATTCATTCTTACATCAAACTCTAAAAAGAATTTGGAATAGCCCCGGAATAATTAGAAGAGTCAGGTAAGATCGTGGGAAAAGACCTGTGGGTTAGCGCCCGCTGAAAAGATAACACCGTTGGAAAGGATTGTAGAAGAGATAGATGATGCACCGGAAAATTGAAATATTTGAATGAGGTGACAACCTCGAATTAATTTGAACACAGACGAATCTCCTGACATGTCTTGAGCACTCCAGAATGATTAAATAGCGAGAGGCGAACGAGCAGGGAAAACACTTGATCCAAGGAAAAGAATATGATCAACCCGAAAAACTTGAATTGAGTCTACCGGAGAAGAAAAATAGATGAAGAATGTCAAACAAGACGAGAATTCACCGGTTCAAACAATTGACGAAAGACTAAAGAGGCTCCGCACGCACTACAAGAAATATGTCAACTTGTGACCTTGACTATTGGTCACTGAAAGGTCATTGTTTTTCATTTGTGACCTTTTTGTGACAAAAAACAGAAGGTCAAAAGCTGAGGGTCGTTAACTGACTATAGCAACCTTCTCTGTGAGAAGGTCGTGAATGTTTACGACCAAAATATTCCTACTGTGGCGTTTTGGTCACTAGCAACCTCCCCAGGCCACGTAGGCATCCAGCGTGGCAAGCTGATGTGGCACAAGATTCAGCCCGGTCCAATTCGTTTTTCTACATGGGCCTAGCCCAACAATTCAGCCCATTTATGATTTTTTTCCTGAATGTTTTTGGGCCTGTTCTATCATGGGCCTTTACCATTCCACATAGTCGTTTCCTTTTCGTTTCTCTTTTCTATTTGAGTCGAGGCCTGCCTATAGTTATTATGAATAGCTTGTCAGCTCAGGTTATTTTGGGCCATGGCATCTTAATAGTACAAGTATATTTGGGACGTGGCCCCAATCAGGTCCAGTAAGAACATTTTTCTGGAGAATTTACTGTTCAAGTAAAATGTACACAACACATTACAGGAAAATAGCACATACAACAGCAGATAAAATTTCATTACACTCCTACTACAGCTCACTACAACATAGACAGTACATGATACTTCATCCTTCAATTTTTTTACCAAGCACTAGACAAGTACATCTCACTGAAAATAAAAAGTATTGTTCTCGGAAGCAAAATACGCCACCACACGCCATGGTGCGCCATCTTACTCGATCTGGCCTCAAGGAACTAGCAGCGCTGCTTGCTCCTTTGGTTGAGAGCTCCTTGCTGTAGAGGATGGCTGAAACTCGGATGCAAAGCTCCCTGCACATGACATATTGTGTCAATTCTTGCAGCAACAAAAAGAACTCACCTACCATAGAACTTGCACAGTAATGTATCAACCACCAAACTGTATGAAACAAAAACAAATGAGAGGGGGAGGAGTTTATACCTGAACTTCTTGAGCCTCTCCCCAAGCAAAAGCATCATCCAAGGTAATCGTCTAAACAAGAACATTCCTTAAGAATCTGGAAATGGACCAACACAGTAGTAGTGAAGCTATGTGGGGATCTTTGTGAAGAAGTTTATCGCTTCTTGGAGACACCAACAGTCTTCCCTCTCCTACCGGTAGTCTTGGTGTGCTGACCACGGATACACACGCCCTAGTAGTGATGCAGACCACGATGGTTCCTGGGAAAGAGAGCAAGGTTTCAATCATAAGTGACGGCTCATACATCTATGCACTAAGGAAAAATGCTACTGCAACAGTGAAGTTTTAAGGAATCAGGCATCAACATACATCTATTGGAAACAAAGCATTGATATACAAATCAGCAGGGTCACATACAAGGTACACTAGAAGGGTATACATGAATACATTGACAATCATCAATACCAGATTGAAAGACATAACAATTATGTAGCTAAGCAAGTCGACAAGGGCATAGGGCAGGATATAAAATCTGGATACAAGTAATAGACAAACTACTATGTAAATACTACAGTGGCATTACTACTAGGACATCAAAAAAATACTATGTAAATATTACAGTGGCCAAACGCGGGTGGTGGATTAAGACCAACAATGTGCATCACATAGAAGAAATAAGATAGCAAAAATATGATGATTACTGCAGGTTATCAAGAATTCAGCATTGTACCCATAAGTGATGTCACTATAATAATTAGAGGCAGATAGCGATTGAGTAGTGTAGAGGAATTATAAAAAGGGATACACATCCTTAAGTTACTTTCTCAAACTAAATTATATAGATATAGAAATATAATGTAGAACATACAGTGTACTATCAAAGCAACCAGAACCTTGTTAAAGTTTTTGTTCATGCAGGCATTGGCATACACATCCGTACATGCAGGCTTATATAGTACCGCTAGAACAAAATACATAACACACAGTTTGCACACATGCCAAGGCAAAGGGTAGCATTGCTTCATTGCTTGATAGTTGATATATATGCCATCAAAAGAGCAGAAGAATAGCCAGTCTAAGTGATCTAGCCAAATATAGGTGCAGTGCAGTAGTCATCATTGCATTACAAAATACTCCAGTAGTAAATCGGCTAAAAAAGTGGAAGTAGCTCAAAAACAACCAGAACATCTGTCCAGGTGACCCGTCCGGAGTAGCACGTAGTAGAGCAGCTGCACCCTGCATCCGCGCACGTACGAATCAGTCAACGAGTCCATCAACAAGAAAGGGGTCGAGATTTCAATGTGGGGAGGAAGCAACTGACCGTCCAAAGAAGACAGACCAGTTATAGATGCAGAGTTAGGCACACTTGATTGTCGACGCCATCGCTGCTGCCGCTGCCCGGATCGGGGTGTCATGGAGGAAGCGATCTGAAGCATAAAAACTAAGCAAAATTAAAAGCATCAGTCGCTAGAAGCATGTAGGCAATAGTACTGGATAATATTTAGAGCAAAAGACGTATTATATTTTGAGACAAAGGGAGTATTACATAGTTCATCAAACCCATGTCAAGTTAATCAAAAAAATGAATTACTAAACCTGCCTGACTAAATCAAACTCAAGCCAATGCATCAATCGACACTAGCAGTAGTACACTGACGAAATCAACACTGAACGGAGGCAATTAATATGTACAGCTAGCACCCATTTGCCTATATTCTGCACTTGAATTCAAACCAATCACTCTATTCCAGAAGATGCATGTACATGCATGCAGCTAGCACGCACCGTCAGCAAGCAACGAGGCGAGGCTAGTTTGAAATGGAGGGGAAGCACAACAGAAAACCAGCTGCCCCTGAGAGCAGTATTTGGTAAACCGTGCATGCGTACGCGTGGACATCATGGACGTTGAGCAAGCACCGCGCTCCTGCCATGGACGTCGATCTAAACTAGCATCACAAATATGCCTCGCTGCAAGAACTAGCTAAACATGCATAACCATTAAGAAAAAAACTCCTGCAATGCATGAAAAAAACTCAGGCTGGCCACGACACAGCTCTCCGACCAAAGTCGTGCGACCTAGGCGACATCGACGGATGAGATCTAGCGCCCTAGCACCACACCCACAACGGAACGCGCCGATCCGGGGCCCGAGCAAGCATGAGGGGTGAAGAAATTTTCTGTCGACACTGCACCAAATCTGGGAGGATTCAGGGGAGGGGCGGTCGGAATGGGGCATCACCTCGATGTCGTGCTCCTCGAGCTGGGCGCGGAGCAGCTCCGAGGCATGCGTCGTGGTGCTCCTGCCATGGGTCGGGCGCACGAGGACGGTCGGGCTCCTCCCGCTTCTCCTCCAGAGGCCTCCGTCATGCGCTGCTCCCACCCGAGCGCTGCATGTCACCCAAGGAGAGGAGAGGAGCGCATATGTTAGGAACCGCAGGAGAGGGAAGGGAGGCGCGGAGTGTCGTGCGCGTACGTGGTCGTGGCAGGGCACGCCGCCATCCTGGCCGTGGACTTCCTGCCTGTGATCGCCGAGCCGGCGAGACGAGGCGCCGCGCGACAAAATCCCAAGGTTGGAGTGGTTGGTTGGCTCGGAGTGGATAAGGCTAGGGGAGAATGGGAGGGAGGGAGGAGTTCGATCTCGTCTATGGTGAGGGTTGTCGATGGTGGGCGGCGGCGGATCGAGATCCGAGGGAGGGAGGGAGGGAGATGGGGATCTGGGATCAAGGGGCGCGAGAGAGGGTGGAGCAGCAGCGCTTGGGGGGTGGGGGTCGAGCTCTGCCGGAAGGAGGTGGCCGACGCGCGCGGGAATGGAGATGGAGGCCGGGGGCTCTGACTTGGATTGGATCTGGGCGGCGGCGGCAATTGGGAGAAGGGGGCTAGGGTTTCGTGGGTGGACGAGGATGAGAGGGATACGGGGTGATTCGGGAGGGGGTGAGAGCGATGAGGGGGGTGTGGGCTGTCGTTGGATCCAGGCGCATCCGACGGTGCTTAAGCCATGATCTGCGTGAGCTGATTTTAGACCAATCAGAATAGAGTATCCCCTTTGATGATGTTAAGACCATTTAAATTGGTCATAATCGATTGAGAATAAGATTTTGAATCATGTCTGTTATTTCACTACCTAAGAAATTTATAGAAATATGGAAATAAAAAAACTTCGCATTGTGTCACCAAGTGTGAACTACTTTTCAGTAAAAATAACAAACTTTGAATATTATTAATATCATTAAAAAAAGTGTTCTAAGATATGAGTTTTTTGTAAGAGGATCATTTTTCGAGTGTCCAAAATGATATGTTTATAAATTTTATAATTCACAATCATAGCACATGTGGAGCACATCAAATACTTTTTCAAGCTTATGTAGTTGTGTTTTTCTATTTGTTTCTCTTGTGTTTTTTGCACAAGGGTGCATTTTGGAATGGCATAGTTCGTTCAAATTATCTCATATTATGCACAAGGGTGCATATTGGAATGACAAATAATGTTGCCTAAGTAAGTTTTCATTTTCTTTGGACGAAAAATCAATTTTCCATTTTTCGAGTGCCCAAAAGGAGGTTTTTTTTGTGAAGGAACTACCATATATTTGTTGCAAAATTGGACCAAGTCAATTTTATAAAATACTAGGCCATATTTAATGCACAATTGACCAAATGGTTGGGTGTAAAAAGTTTTGATCCACCTCTCGTGAAAAAGACAAATTTCCGCTGATTCAGCTGGAAGCGGGTCAAATTTGAACTATAGCTGCTTGTAGTTTGCTCTTTATTTTTTCCAAAAATCATTTCTAGGTACAAAAGTATCTTTTTAATAAGAGAAACACTAAAAAAATACCAAGATTCAACCACTAGCTAGGAACGGTCAAGCCCATCGTTTTGACCGCATTTCGAAACGGGCGTAAAAAATTACAAAAAAATCAAAAAATTGGAAAACCTTCGCATTGTGTCATTATATGTGGCCAAGTTCACAGGAAAAATAACGAACTTGTAATACGGCAATTATTTTAAAAAAGTGTTATTAGAAATGAGCTATCACGTATGGAGATCAATGGCTTTCAAACCAAATGATCAATCTTATGGCCACATTCATGGCATAGTTTGTTCAAATGATCTCATATTGTGCACAAAGGTGCATATTGGAATGGAAAACAATGTTGCCTAAGGAAGTTTTCATTTTCTTTGGACGAAAAAACCATTTTTTATTTTTTGAGTGCCCAAAAGGAGGTTTTTTTGTGAAGGACCTCCCAAATAATTGTTGCAAAATTGTTTGATGGCGAGACATCGAGGTTTGGACGGTGGCCGAGGGCCCCAACTCTAGAGCGCGTAAGCTCGCATGCCCGCCGCGTGGTCACCGCGTGACCGTGGCGTTTCCATGTGTTCTGGGCGGCCTAGGCATGTCTAGTCGGTTGGGCACTCCCCAGGTAGGTGCTAGGAAGAAAATCACAACATAAGATTCTCACGAGGAGACCGATCGATGCTCAAACATGAATTAGCAGCCAAGTGTTTTATTTGCGGTACGGGAAATGCACATGGCTAATGGGCGTGAGTTTTGGCTGAGGATGATCAATTACTAAGAAGACCGTCTTCACAAATTTTCACCTCAAAAGGAGGAGCCTAGGTGGTACTTGCTTTACAAACTACCACACTGGACATAAATACGAATGTTGAAGCTGGGCTCAAAATAATGAATGGATTGAGCTGGCATTTGGTGGAGGATGGTTATTTGGGCATAGGAAAGCACTGTAGAAAATGGATACCATTTGGACATGCCAAAGTGGTACTTCCTTCACAAAGTGCTGCTCTGATCAGAATAGGAAAATGAATATTTTTGAATTATTTTTGAACTAGGCATGGAAGGTTTTTACATATTTGATGAAGATATGACCCAAAGAATTTATGAGATTTGTTGGGAATTTTGGGAATAATAGAAATATAGGTTGCTTCACAACCTAGGGCAAAAACCGCCACATGGACATGACACATAGGCAAAACTGATGAGATGGCGCCTAGTCATCACAACTCACCACAATCTACAAGGCTATGACCATCTATATTGGTCATTAACAACTAGAAATAAGGCAGCGGACTAGCACTGTTTGCTTTGTGACCTTTTCGTGTAAGGAAATTATGACCTTTCTGACCAAAATGGTCGCAATGGTTTAGGGTTTGGAGCCCCTCGAACAGCTTTTGACCAATTGGTCTGAAATGGTCATAGATCTATGACTAATTCTTCCGGGGTCACTGACAAAAGGTCACTAGTTGACATATTTCTTGTAGTGACGAATGAAATTGATGATCAAAAGAGACTCAGACTCCGGGAAGAAAAAGGGTGGTTGGGCGGGAAAAACGAAGGCACCTGGAAGGGAGAACCAACGAATATCTTGAAGAGAAAACACCAGTTGAAAGAAAGCAAAGGCTTCACACGAGTAGGATGGATACTCAATTACGGACTCCGGCTCCGAGAAGAAAAGGGGTGGGCGGGTGGGAAAAAGAAAACAACTAAGGATTGAACTTGACAAAGATGAAGAGGCTCGAGTCAACTTGACGAGAAATGCACCGGATAAAAAGAGCTGAGAACCAACGCTCAGAAAACCAACCGTGTGATCCTAAAGAAGAATTTGAAGGGGAAGAGTAGTAATTTAAAACACCTATGTCAAGATTCCTCATCAGAGCGACGAAGGGACTGAGGAGTAAAAAGAATTCCTACTCTCTGATACAACTAGACTCCGAAAACAGTTTTCTTCTAGACTCGACAATGGCCAACTACGATCAATCAAGGGGGGGCTCCTATGGTCGGTCGAGGCTCTGATACCAACTTGTCACGCCCAATATGCGACCCTATCCTAAAGGAACTCGAAGGTCCCACTAAGGATAGAAGCGCATATTGGAGATGCTTTTCCAAGGTGGATATCATTATATATACCATTACATAATAGTTGGGGATACATACAAGAGGCATACAATGCCACACGGATACAACAATGTCATACACAAGAGCATCATCCGACTATGGATGAAACACAAACAGAAACTCAAACGACATCCAACCTGCTAGCCCAGGCTGCCGACCTGGAACCTATCCCGTGATTGAATAAGAAGCAGAAGAAGAACTCCAAAACAAGTAAACATCGCTCTCGCGTCATGATCATCGCATAACCTGTACCTGCAACTGTTGTTGTAGTAATCTGTGAGCCACGAGGACTCAGCAATCCCATTACCATGTGTATCAAGACTAGCAAAGCTTAAAGGGTATGGAAAGGATAAGTGGTGAGGTTGCCGCAGCGACTAAGCATATATGGTGGCTAACATACGCAAATAAGAGCGATAAGAGAAGCAACACAACGGTCGAGAAGCTAGAAGTGATCAAGAAGGGATCCTGAAACTACTTACGTTGAAACGTAACACAAACCGTGTTCACTTCTCCACCCACTCAAAAAGAGACCATCACGGTTACATACACGGTTGGGTATTTTAATTCAAATTTGATGTCAAGTTCTCTACAACGGGATATTAAAAACTCCCATCTGCCACATAACCGCGGGCACGGCTTTCGAAAGATCAAACCCTATAGGGGTGTCCCAACTTAGCCCATTATAAGCTCTCACGACCAACGAAGGATATTCCTTCTCCTAGGAAGACCCGATCAGTCTTGGAATCCCGGTTATAAGACATTTCGGCAATGGTAAAACAAGACCAGCAAGACCATCCTACTGTGCCGACAAATCCCGATAGGAGCTGCACATATCTCGTTCTCAGGGCACAACGGATGATCAATCCATACAACTAAAACCAGACCTCAAGTTTACTCGAGGGGGCGCGACAAAGGGCTCTAGTTTGGACCAACACTCAGAGGAGCACTGGCCCGGGGGGGGGGGGGTTAAAATAAAGATGACCCTTGAGTTTGCGTAACCCAAGGGAAAAAAGGCTTAGGTGGCAAATGTTCAAACCAAGATTGGGCCTTGGTGGAGGAGTTTTATTCAAAGCGAACTATGCAGGGGGTCCCATACACCCGGCCGTGTAAGGAACGCAAAATCAAGGAACATAACACCAGTATGACGGAAACTAAGGCGGCAAGAGTGGAACAAAACACCAGGCATAAGGCCGAGCCTTCCACCCTTTACCCAGTATATAGATGCATTAATTAAATAATAGATATTGTGATATCCCAACATAATCCTGTCCAGCATGGAGCAATCTTCGACATCACCTGCAACTAACAATGCTATAAGAGGGGCTGAGCAAAGCGGTAAAATAGCCAAGCAACGGTTTGCTACGAAGGGTGAAAAAGGTTAGAGGACGACATGGAAACTTGGGAGGCTTGATAAACAAGTGATAGGTAGCGCAACATAGCGATAGAACGAAGCAACTAGCATAGAAATGATAGTAGTGAGATCCAGGGTGACGGTCATCTTGCTTGAAATCCCACTAGGAATAAGATCGAGTCCATGAAGAAGACGAATTGGCGTAGAAGAACCAAGCGTAGTCGAACGAATCCTCACGACCGCAACGAAACAAGAACTATCGAGAAGAAGCACAACCGGAAATAAGCAAACAACAATGTAAACACACAACACATAAACATGATATGATGGTCAACCAAGTATGATTCATGACAAAGGCTATATGATGCTACTCTTGGCAAGAGATGATGCATACGAGAGCAACACATCAAAGCAATTTTAAATGAGGCCGGAAACAACATACAACTAATCCGGTAAGTCCTCATATGCAAATTTCGAAATTGGTTCAGAACTGAATAAACCTTAAGTTGAAGTTGTTAAATAGCAAGTCAAATGCACCAAGATGATCTACACGAAATTCTAGTCAAGTTCCAAATAAAGTTCATTTAATTCAGAGCTACGGCCTAAAAGATATGAGCAAAACAAGTCAAACTTGGCATTGATGCAAAATACATTTAAACATCAAGCAGACACTCCCAAAACATAGATGCTACATGATAAGATGAAACTAAATGCATAATCAAGCAAGTTTCATATAGAGCATGCTCAAAACGGAGCAATGGTGCAAAGCATACACTGCAAACAAGACATAACAAGAATCTTCCCAAAACAGCAAGTAGGCATTTGGCAAACATCAAAATAACCTGCTACAGGAAGCAAATGAGCACAAAATTGACATGCACTTCATGTACAGATAACATACGTCAATATCATTAATGGTTCAGGTACATATGCATCAATATTAAACCAATATGATCAATGCAAAATGCAACTTTATAACACAGCAGCATATGCATGATCAGAGTTAATATGATGGCAACTTGAGAGCAAGAAAGTGACAATCTATTGCAAGTGAACATAGCAACCAGGGGCATGGATTCAATGTACATAGAACAAAGAGAAAATAACACCATGGCATCTTATACATATGACTCATGGATCAGTGGGAACCAACAAGACAAAATTGAATGTTGAAATAGTTTCAGCAAGTGTAAAACAGCAATATTATAATAGCATTTTTGCAAGCATGGAACATAGGCATATGACATCCAAAATTAGCAAGCATGGCATGTGAACAGATTAATCATAGCATACTTCAAAACATGTAATTATAACATCTCCAGAAGGTGCATGGATTAATTGGTAGCATCAAGCAAACATGGCAACATGATATAGCAGTTTCAGCATGGACAGAAAGTTAACAGCAAGTGGCTCACTTCACAAGCTTTATGCACTCACTACAGGGCATATAAAAATACATGGATTGCACCTATGTTAGGATGGTATAAATAAGCTCCTAAAACATGTAGACATCATGCCCATAGGATGCACACACAAAGTGCAACAAAAATGACAAATCAGCAAGTTACAGCAGGTTTCAGTAGTTTACAGCAACATGCACTTTTGCAACAGAGATTAAAATATCAAGATGCACCCTAAAATGAACGCAAAGCACACTAATGTGTAGAGAATGAAGAGCAGAACATTTGCATATCAATATTATCGTCATAGTATCAACAGGGACAAAGTTGTGGCACTCACAAGATGGACAAATGATGTTGACAATCAGCAGATTCCAGCAGATTATATTACTTAGCAGTTTTGCAACCAAGATTTAGAGATCAAGAACTCAAACAAGCATGCCACAGTGGACTGAATTGAGGAGCATCTCACAATGAACATTTTGACATATCATACATGCAAATCGGAGCAACATGCAAAAAATTACAAGCAATCAAAGATGCACACATATCATGAGTTTTCTGGGGACCTGGCCAAAATTCACCTCGCAGAAATGGGACGGAGAGGTCCTCGGACGAAGAGGAGTGGGACGGGGCGTTTGGTTCAGCATGGTGGTGGATCTCATCCACCCTATAGGTTCCGGGCTGGATTTCTCCTGATCCGGCCGGAGTTGGCGACGGCGCACCGGTGGCGAGGTCGGCGGGACCGGCGAGCGGCGGCGGAGGGCGGGCTCCCAGCGGCGGGGTCGGGTCCGCTGGCAGCGGGTGGAGGGAGCCGGGCGGTGCGGCGTATGGTGTCGGAGGCGCGGCGGGGCTACGACTGCGGCGAGGTAGGTAGCACCGGGCAGCGGGGCACACGGCGGCGGCGGGAGGCGAGGCGGCTCGGGGCCGCCGGCAGTGGAGAGCGGCTGGTGATGCGGGGGCACGGCCCGGTCGGCCCGGGGGCGGGCCGGCAATGGGCCTGGATGGGCCGGTGGCGGAGGAGAGAGATAGAGCTGCGGGGGGGACGTGGCGGCCTCCCATTGGTTCGGGCGCGGCGGCGGGCGTGTTCGGCCATCTGGCGGACATGCCCGGCTGCGGGATGGGGAGGAGACTAGTGTTTCATCCGCAAATTTGGAAGGGGGAGGCATATTTATAGGTAGAAGGAGCTAGGAGAGTCCAAATGAGGTGCGGTTTTCGCCCACACAATCGTGATCCAACGACGGAGAGCATGGAGGGGTTCTGGATGGGCTAGGTGGGCTGTGTGAAGAGGAGCTAGGATGCAAAGAGAAGGGTGTTATGGGTTAACTCGGTTAACCGTTGGGGCATCAAACGACCTCCAAATGGAACGAAATTTGACGGGCGTGATGACCCACAAGTGTAGGGGATCAATCATAGTCCTTTCGATAAGTAAGAGTGTCGAACCCAACAAGGAGCAGAAGGAAGTGATAAGCGGTTTTCAGTAAGGTTTTCTCTACAAGCACTGAAATTGTAGGTGATAGATAGTTTTGTGATAAGATAAATGGTAACGAGCAACAAGTAAATAAAGTTCACCAAGGTGGCCCAATCCTTTATGTAGCAAAGGATAAGCCTAGACAATTTCTAATAATGATAAAGGAGCTCCCGAGGACACATTGGGAATTATCGTCAAGCTAGTTTTCATCACGTTCATATGATCCGCGTTCGGTACTTTGATAATTTGATATGTGGGTGGACCGGTACTTGGTTACTGCCCTAACTTGGACAAGCATCCCACTTATGATTAACCCCTATTGCAAGCGTCTGCAACTACAAAAGAAGTATTAAGGTAAACCTAACCACAACATTAAACATATGGATCCATATCAGCCCCTAACGAATCAACGCATAAACTAGGGTTTAAGCTTCTGTCACTCTAGCAACCCATCATCTACTTATTACTTCCCCATGCCTTCCTCTAGGCCCAAATAATGGTGAAGTGTCATGTAGTCGATGTTCACATAACACCACTAGAGGAGAAGACAACATACATCTCATCAAAATATCGAACGAATACCAAATTCACATGACTACTAATAGCAAGACTCCACCCATGTACTCAGGAACAAACGTAACTACTCACAAAGCATATTCATGTTCATAATCAGAGGAGTAATAATGTGCATAAAGGATCTGAACATATATGATCTTCCACCTAGTAAACCAATTAGCATCAACTACAAGGATTAATCAACACTACTAGCAACCCACAGGTACCAATTTGTGGTTTTGATACAAGATTGGATACAAGAGATGAATTAGGGTTTTGAGAGGAGATGGTGCTGGTGAAGATGTTGATGGAGATTGACCCCCTCCCGATGAGAGGATCGTTGGTGATGACGTTGGTGATGATTTCCCCCTCCCGGAGGGAAGTGTCCCCGACAGAACAGCTTCGCCAGAGCCCTAGATTGGTTCCGCCAAGGTTCCACCTCGTGGTGGCGGAGTATCGTCCCGTAAGCTTGCCCATGATTTTTTCGAGGGTAAAAGCAATGATATAGCAGAAGATTGTCGCCGGAGGCCCACCAGGGGGCCCAGGAGATAGGGGGCGTGCCCTATAGGGGGGTGCCCCTGTCTCCTGGACAGGGTGTGGGCCCCCTGGCATATTTCTTTCGCTCAGAAACTCTTAATAATTCCAAAAGGCTGTTTCGTGGAGTTTCAGGACTTTTGGAGCTGTGCAGAATAGGTTTCCAACGTTTGCTCCTTTTCCAGCCAGAGTTCCAGCTGCCGAAATTCCCCCTCTTCATGGTAAACCTTGTAAAATAAGAGACAATAGCCATAAGTATTGAGATATAATGTGTAATACCAGCCCATAATGCAATTAATATTGATATAAAAGCATGATGCAAAATGGACATATCAACTCCCCCAAGCTTAGACCTCGCTTGTCCTCAAGCGGAAGCCGAAATCAAAAAATATGTCCACATGTTTAGAGATAGAGGTGTCGATAAAAATAAAATACGGACATGAGGGCATCATGATCATTCTAATAACAGCAACATATATAGATTTTGGCATATGATTTCCTATGCTCAAGTAACAAGCAATTCACAATGTCAAGTATGGTTCAAGAACTTCATTGGGAACTAAGAAACTATAATCTCAGTCACTGAAGCAATTGCAATTTATCGTAACATCAGAAAGAGTCAATAATAGAGCTTTCCAGCAAGCTCACATACTCAACTATCTCGTAGTATCCTACAATTGCTAACACTCACGCAGTACTTGTGGTTATAGAGTTTTAGCCGGACACTGAGAAAGATAGGGGCTTATTGTGTTGCCTCCCAGCGTATTCACCTTTAGGTGATGTCAACAATAATAGCCCATGCTAACTTACATCCAATTGGATATATATATCATGATCTTTCAAACACGAAGAGCTTGCCAGAGGATAGAATGAAAAAGGGAAAGGTGAGGATCACCTCGACTCAAGCATAAAGTAAAAACATAAAGTAAAAGATAGGCCCTAGAAGCAGAGGTTGTCATGCGCGTTTAGGGTTGATGCACAAAATCTTAATGCAAAAGAACGTCACTTTATATTGCCCCTTGTATGTGGACCTTTATTATGCAGCCCGTCGCTTTTATTACTTCCACAACAAGTTCGTACAAAGCTTATTTTCTCTGCACTAATAAGTCATAAATATTTAGAGAGCAATTTTTATTGCTTGCACCGATGACAACTTACTTGAAGGATCTTATTCAATCCATAGGTAGGTATGGTGGACTGTCATGGCAAAACTGGGTTTAAGGGTATTTGGAAGCACAAGTAGTATCTCTACTTGGTGCAAGGAATTTGGCTAGCATGAGGGGGAAAGGAAAGCTCAACATGTTTGGAAGGTCAATGACAATATACTTTAACTGAGATGTCGGAAAACATAAACCATTACGTTGTCTTCCTTGTCCAACATCAACTCTTTTAGCATGTCATACTTAATGAGTGCTTCACAATTATACAAGGTGTCCAAGATAATGTATTTGTATGTGAACCCCTCTTTCCTTATCACTTCCTATTAATTGCAACGATGACGAAGGCTACGTTCGTCAACTCTCAACAATTTTTATGCCTCATACTTTCTACGTGTGAAGTTATCACTATCCATAAGATCAATATGAACTCTTTTATTCTTTCTACTTTCTAAAGATCATAGCAACATAGCACATCCCTTGAGTCAACACTAATCTTTATTATAGATAACTCAAGGACTCAATTACAAAAAGAGATCACAATGCAAAACTCAAAACTACTTGATATCAAAACTTGAATCTACTAGATCAAGATACTACTAAAAGGATCGAACTAAATAAAACGGTAAAGATAGGAGTGTGATGGTGATACAATACCGGGGCACCTCCCCCAAGCTTGGCAGTTGCCAAGGGGAGTGCCCATACCCATGTGATTATGTCCTCGGAGGTGGTGATGGTGGAGTTGTTGCCTTTTTCTTCTCTAGCTTGTGTCTGAGGCTAAAATTTTCCTCCCTCGGATCCTCATTCTCAAGCTCAAGTTTCATTATCTTTTTGCATAGTGCTGCCTTGTTGTCCTCCAAAAAACGTGGTGGGATAGATTGGACCTTAGGGAGGCCTGACTTCTTGAACTCCACATGCATATCACCAGGTTGAGGTAGTGGATCGTCCTCTTCATCGGAGCTTGTATCCTCCTTCCCCTTTGGATGATAGTCTTCTTCTTCCTCCGCGGTCCAGCCATAATGTTCCACATCCCCATATGCTTTTGGGTTTGCGATATAATCAACCATGTAGCTCTCCCCCTCCAAATCTTGGGACGACATCTTGCTCTATTCTGCAACAGGAACAGCTTGAAATGAAAACAATGGATATTTGCGTGATATGGTGGTCAAAACCTTCGGGAGTATACATAATGAATTTTAACCGACCAAAATACGTAATGTGCAAGAAAACGGAGTCTGGGAGGCACACGAGGTGCCCACGAGACAGGGGGGCGCGCCCTACAGGGGGACGCACCCTCCACTCTCGTGGGGGCCTCGTGTCCCTTTCAAACTACTTCTTTCTTCCTAAAATTCTTAAGTATTCCAAAACTGATAAAAATTGCCATTGGAGTTGTTTTGGAGTCGGTTTACTTACCGTACCACATACCTATACCTTTTCGGAGTCCACAACGTTCTGGAAAGTGTCCCTTATGTATTCCTCAGGGGTTATGGTTTCAATAATATTGGTTTCAACATTGATAAGATTACCTGAAATATAGTGTTTAATTATTTGACCGTTTACCACATTCGGATTTGTGCCTTCGAAGTTGTTGATTTTTATGGCACCAGAACGATAGACCTCCTCGATAACGTAGGGATCTTCCCATTTTTAGAGAAGTTTTCCTGCAAAAAATCTTAAACGAGAGTTGAATAATAAAACATAATCTCCTACATTAAACTCATGCTTTTGTATCCTCTTATCATGCCAGCGTTTGACTTTTTCTTTGAAAATCTTGGCATGCTCATAGGCTTGGGTTCTCTATTCATCAAGTGAGCTAATATCAAATAACCTCTTCTCACCGGCCCATCACTGTCCAGCAAGCATACGATGGAATTACTCACGCACGGAGGTGAGCATCATGAAATTGGTGATGGAGGATGGCTGATGATGACGACAGTGACGAATCCCCCTCTCCGGAGCCCCGAACGGACTCCAGATCAGCCCTCCCGAGAGAGATTAGGGCTTGGCGGCGGCTCCGTGTCGTAAAACGCGATGAAACTTTCTCTCTGATTTTTTTCTCCCCGAACGTGAATATATGGAGTTGGAGTTGAGGTCGGTGGAGGTCCAGGGGGCCCACGAGATAGGAGGCTGCGCCCTAGGGGGGGCGCCCCCTGTCTCGTGGACAGCCTGTGGGCCCCCTGGCATTGATTCTTTCGCCAAAAATTCTTATTAATTCCAAAAAGTGCCTCTGTGGGTTTCCAGGACATTCCGAGAACTTTTCTTTTCTACACATAAAACAACATCATGGCAGTTCTGCTGAAAACAGTGTCAGTCCAGGTTAGTTTCATTCAAATCATGCAAGTTAGAGTCCAAAACAAGGGCAAAAGTGTTTGGAAAAGTAGATACGTTGGAGACGTACCACTCCCTTTCTATCAATAATATGCAAGTCAAATTCTTGGAGCAAGAGAACCCATCTAATGAGTCTAGGCTTAGCATCTTTCTTTTCCATAAGATATTTAATAGCAGCATGATCAGTGTGAATAGTAACTTTGGAATCAACAATATAAGGTCTAAACTTATCACATGCAAACACAACTGCTAAGTACTCTATTTCAGTAGTCGCATAATTTCTCTGGGCAGTATCAAGAGGCTTACTAGCATTCTGGATAACATTCAATTTCTTATCGACTCTTTGCCCTAGAACAGCACCTACAACATAATCACTTGCATCGCACATAATTTCAAAAGGTAAATTCCAATCAGGCGGCTGAACAATAGGTGCAGTGATCAAAGCTTTCTTAAGTACTTCAAATGCTTCTACACAATCATCATCAAAGACAAAAGGAATATCTTTTTGCAATAAATTAGTTAGAGGCCTAGAGATTTTAGAAAAGTCCTTAATGAACCTCCTATAAAAACCGGCGTGACCAAGGAAACTCCTTATACCTTTTAGGTCCTTGGGACATGGAATCTTTTTAATAGCATCAACTTTGGCTTTATCAACTTCAATACCTCTCTCGGAGATCTTGTGCCCCAAGACAATGCCTTCATTAACCATAAAGTGACACTTTTCCCAATTCAGGGCGAGACTAGTGTCTTTGATCTCTGCAAAACTCCATCAAGGTTGCTCAAACAATCATCAAAAGAGGATCCATAAACGGAAAAGTCATCCATGAATACCTCACAAATCTTTTCACAAAAATCAGAGAATATAGCCATCATGCATCTTTGAAAGGTAGCAGGTGCATTACATAAACCAAAAGGCATACGTCTATAAGCAAAAGTACCAAAAGGCAAGTAAAAGTAGTTTTAGATTGATCCTTCACCGACACAGGTATTTGAGAAAAACCAGAATAACCATCTAGAAAGCAGAAATGTGTGTGTTTGGATAGTCTTTCTAGCATTTGATCAATAAAAGGTAAAGGGTAATGATCTTTCTTAGTAGCTTTATTTAACTTACGGAAATCAATTACCATCCTATAACCTGTAATAATTCTTTGCAGGGTCAATTCATCTTTATCATTAGGAACAACGGTAATACCTCCCTTTTCAGGAACACAATGGACAGGACTTACCCATTCACTATTAGCAACGGGATAAATAATACCTACCTCAAGGAGCTTTAGTATCTCCTTTCTTACCACTTCTTTCATCTTGGGATTTAATCGTCTTTGAGGATCTCTAACTGGTTTGGCATTGATACGTCTCCAACGTATCTATAATTTTTGATTGTTCCATGCTATTATATTACCTCTTTTGGATGTTTATGGGCTTTATTTTACACATTTATATCATTTTTGGGACTAACCTACTAACTGGAGGCCCAGGCCATATTGCTGTTTTTTTACCTATTTCAGTATTTCGAAGAAAAAGAATATCAAATGGAGTCCAAACGGAATGAAACCTTCGGGAGCGTTATTTTTGGAACAAATCTGATCCGGAGAGCTTGGAGTGCAAGTCAAGAAACCTCCAAGGGCCCCACGAGATAGGAGGGCGCCCCCCTGTAGGGCGCGCCCCCTGTCTCGTGGGCCCCTCGAGCGGCCACCGACGTACTTCTTCCTCCTATATATACCTACGTACCCCGAAAACATCCAGAAGCACCACGAAACACAATTTCCACCACCGTAACCTTCTGTATCCGTGAGATCCCATCTTGGAGCACTTGCCGTCAATCTGCCGGAGGGGGAAGCAACCACAGAGGGCCTCTACATCAACATCCTTGCCCCTCCGATGAGTTGTGAGTAGTTTACCACAGACCTACGGGTCCATAGTTATTAGCTAGATGGCTTCTTCTCTCTTTTTGGATCTCAATACAATGTTCTCCCCCTCTCTTGTGGAGATCTATTCGATGTAAACTCTTTTTGCGGTGTGTTTGTCGAGATCCGATGAATTGTGGGTTTATGATCAAGTTTATCTATGAATAATATTTGAATCTTCTCTGAATTCTTTTATGTATGATTGAGTTATCATTGCAAGTCTCTTCGAATTATCAGTTTGGTTTGGCCTACTAGATTGGTCTTTCTTGCCATGGGAGAAGTGCTTAGCTTTGGGTTCAATCTTGCAGTGTTCTTACCCAGTGACAGAAAGGGTTGCAAGACACGTATTGTATTGTTGCCATCGAGGATAACAAGATGGGGTTTATATCATATTGCATGTGTTTATCCCTCTGCATCATGTCTTCTTGCTTAATGCGTTACTCTGTTCTTATGAACTTAATACTCTAGATGCATGCTGGATAGCGGTCGATGTGTGGAGTAATAGTAGTAGATGCAGGCAGGAGTCGGTATACTTGTTATGAACGTGATGCCTATATACATGATCATGCCTAGATAATCTCATAACTATGTGCTTTTCTATCAATTGCTCGACAGTAATTTGTTCACCCACCGTAATATTTATGCTATCTTGAGAGAAGCCTCTAGTGAAACCTATGGCCCCCGGGTCTAGCTCTTATCATATTTGCTTTCCATCTACTTTATTTGCATCTTTAATTTTTGCATATATCTTATAAAATACCAAAAATATATCTATCTTATCATACTATCTTTATTAGATCTCACTTTCGCAAGTGGCCGTGAAGGGATTGACAACCCCTTTATTGCGTTGGTTGCGAGTTCTTAGTTTATTTGTGTGGGTGCATGGTACTTTTGAGGAGCCTCCTACTGGATTGATACCTTGGTTCTCAAAACTGAGGGAAATACTTACGCTACACTTTGTTGCATCACCCTCTCCTCTTCGAGGAAAACCAACGCAAGCTCAAGACGTAGCAAGAAGGATTTCTGGCGCCGTTGCGGGGGAAGTCTTCCCTCAAGTCAAGACATACCAAGTACCCATCACAAACCCATCTCCCTCGCATTTACATTATTTTCCATTTGCCTCTCGTTTTCCTCTCCCCCACTTCACCCTTGCCATTTTATTTGCCATCTCTTTCCCAATCTCCTCCTCTCTCTTTCGCTTGCCTTTTTTCTGTTTGCTTGTGTGTTGGATTACTTGTTGCCATGGCACAAGATAATACCAAGTTGTGTGACTTTTCGAATACCAATAACAATGATTTCCTTAGTACTCCGATTGCTCCTCTTAATGATGTTGGCTCTTGTGAAATCAATACCGCTTTGCTGAATCTTGTTATGAAAGATAAATTTGCCGGGCATCCTAGTGAAGATGCCGCTACTCATCTAAACAATTTTGTTGATTTGTGTGATATGCAAAAGAAGAAAGATACAGATAACAATATTGTCAAATTGAAGTTATTTCCGTTTTCACTTAGAGATCGTGCTAAAGTTTGGTTTTCGTCTTTGCCTAAAAATAGTATTGATTCTTGGAACAAGTGCAAAGATGCTTTTATCTCTAAGTATTTTCCTCCCGCTAAGATCATCACTCTTAGGAATGATTTGATGCATTTTAAACAACTTTATCATGAGCATGTGGCCCAATCCTGGGAAAGAATGAAATTGATGCTTCGCAATTGCCCTACTCATGGTTTGAATTTATGGATGATCATACAAAAATTTTATGCCAGTTTGAACTTTGCTTCTAGAAATCTGATAGATTTGGCCGCGGGAGGCACGTTTATGGAAATTATGTTAGGAGATGCTACAAAATTGCTTGATAATATTATGGCTAATAATTCTCAATGGCACACCGAAAGATCTTCTAGTAAAAAAGTGCATGCTATAGAAGAAATTAATGTTTTGAGTGGAAAGATGGATGAACTTATGAAGATGTTTGCTACTGAAAATACTCCTCTTGATCCCAATGATATGCCTTTGTCTTCCTTGATTGAGAATAATAATGAGTCTATGGATGTGAATTTTGTTGGTAGGAACAGTTTTGGAAACAATGCTTTTAGAGGAAATTTTAATGCTAGACCGTTCCCTAGTAATCCCTCTAAGAATTATGGAAATTCCTACAATAATTCTTATGGTAATTTTAATAAGATGCCCTCTGATTTTGAGACTAGTGTGAAAGAATTTATGATTTCTCAAAAGAATTTTAATGCTTTGCTTGAAGAAAAATTGCTCAAAGTTCATGATTTGGCTAGGAACATTGATAGACTTTCGCTTGATGTTAATTCTCTTAAACTTGGATCTTCTTCTCCTAAGCATGATATCAATGAGTCTCTCAAAGTAATGAGAATTTCCATTGACGAGTGCAAGGAAAGAACCGCTAGATTGCGTGCTAAAAGAGAAAGCTTTATAAAAGTGTGTTCTTCTAGTCTCCGTGAAAATAATGATGAGGATCTTAAAGTTATTGATGCGTCTCCAATTAGATCTATGTTTTGCAATACGAATTTTGATGATTATGGGAGTGAGGATGAATCAACTTTGCCTAGAAGGCATCCCAAAAATTCGGAGTCTTTAGATCTTGATGCAAAAATTGGTAGAAGTGAGATTGAAGAATCCTCTACTTCTAATAATATTGAACTTACTATCTCAGATTTCAAGGAATTTGATGATGATAATGGCTCTTTCAAAGGTTGTATTTCCTTGTTGCAATCTGTGGTTAATTCTCCTCATGCTTATAGTCAAAATAAAGCTTTTACCAAACATATTGTTGATGCCTTGATGCAATCTTATAATGAAAAACTTAATTTGGAAGTTTCTATACCTAGAAAACTTAATGATGAGTGGGAACCTACTATAAAGATTAGAGTTAAAGATTATGAGTGTTTTCCTTTGTGTGATTTGGGTGCTAGTGTTTCCGCGATTCCGAAAACTTTATGTGATATTCTAGGTTTCCATGATCTTGACGATTGCTCTTTAAATTTGCACCTTGAGGATTCCACCATTAAAAAGCCTATGGGAAGGATCAATGATGTCCTTGTTATTGCAAATAGAAATTTGGTGCCCGTAGATTTTATTGTTCTTGATATAGATTGCAATCTTTCTTGCCCTATTAGTCTTGGTAGACCTTTCCTTAGAACGATTGGTGCGAATATTGATATGAAGGAAGGGAATATTAGATTCCAATTTCCATTAAAGAAAGGCATGGAGCACTTTCCAAGAAAGAAAGTCAAATTACCTTATGAATCTATCATGCGTGCTACTTTGAATTTAGTGCCAAAGATGGCACTCGTTAGATCTATCTTTGTTTTTATGCCTAGCTAGGGGCGTTAAACGATATCGCTAGTTGGGAGGCAACCCAATTTTTATTTATATTTTTTTTGTTTTTGCTCCTGTTTAGTAATAAATCTTGCATCTACCTTCTGTATAGATGTGTTTTTATCTTTTAATTAGTGTTTGTGCCAAGTAGAACCTATAGGATAACCTACGATGATAGTTGATTTGATTCTGCTGAAAAACAGAAACTTTGCTCGCATGAATATAATTTTGTTAAATCACAGGAACGTGATTTTGCGTTGATTCTTTTTTCTTCTGTTCAGAAACAAATTTTCCAGGACTTCCTATTTTGGTAGGATTTTTAGAGTTCCAGAAGTTTGCGTCAGTTACGGATTGCTACAGACTGTTCTGATTTTGACAGATTCTGTTTTTTGTGTGTTGTTTGCTTATTTCAATGCATCTATGGCTAGTAAATTAGTTTATAAACCATAAAGAAGTTGGAATACAGTAGGTTTAACACCAATATAAATAAATAATGAGTTCATTGTAGTACCTTATGTGGTGGTTTTGTTTTCTTTCACTAACAGAGCTTATAAGATTTCCTGTTGAGTTTTGTGTTGTGAAGTTTCCAAGTTTTGGGTAAAGCTTTTATGGACTATGGAATAAAGGGTGGCAAGAGCCTAAGATTGGGGATGCCCATGGCACCCCAAGATATTCAAGAATAGCCAAAAGCCTAAGCTTGGGGATGCCCTGGGAAGGCACCCCCTCTTTCGTCTTCGTTCATTGGTAACTTTAGTTGGAGCTATATTTTTATTTGCTACATGATATGTGTTTTGCTTGGAGCGTCGTGTATTATATTAGTATTTGATTTTTAGTTTACCACAATCATCCTTGCTGTACACACCTTTTGGGAGAAGCCTATTTGATTAGAATTTGCTAGAATACTCTATGTGCTTCACTTATATCTGTTGAGCTTGATAGTTTTTGCTCTAGTGCTTCACTTATATCTTTTAGAGCACGGTGGTGTCTTAATTTTGAAGAAATTGCTAGTCTCTCATGCTTCACTTATATCATTTTGAGAGTCTTTTAGAACAGCATGGTATTTGCTATGATCATAAAGTTGGTCTTAGAATGATGAGCATCCAAGTTGGTTATAATAAAAACTATCATAGAAAGTGAATTGGATGCTATGATCAATTTGATGCTTGATAATTGTTTTGAGATATGGAGGTAGTGATATTAAAGTCATGCTAGTTGGGTGATTATGAATTTAAAGAATGCTTGTTTTGAAGCTTGTGATTCCCGTAACAAGCACGTATGGTGAACTGCTTTGTGATGAAGTTGGAGCACAATTTTATTTATTGATTGTCTTCCTTATAGGTGGCGGTCGGGGACGAGCAATGGTCTTTCCTACCAATCTATCCCCCTAGGAGCATGCGCGTAGTACTTTGGTTTTTGATGACTTCTAAATTTTTGCAACAAGTATATGAGTTCTTTTGATTAATCTTGAGTCCATGGATTATAGGCGCCGTTTCACCCTTCCACCATTGCTAGCCTCTCTTGCACCGCGCAACTTTCACCGGTGCCATACACCCACCATCTACCTTCCTCACAACAGCTACCATACCTACCTATTATGGCATTTCCATAGCCATTCCGAGATATATTGCCATGCAACTTTCCACCGTTCCGTTCATATCACATGCATTACTTTAGTCATATTGCTTTTTGCATGATCATATAGTTGACATCGTATTTGTGGCAAGGCCACCTTCATAATTTTCATACATTTCGCTCTTGATTCATTGCTATCCCGGTACACCGCCGGAGGCATTCATATAGAGTCATATCTTGTTCTAGATTTGAGTTGTGAATCCATAAAAGTGTGATGATCTTCATTATTAGAGCATTGTCCTAGTGAGGAAAGGATGATGAAGACTATGATTCCCCCACAAGTCGGGATGAGACTTCAGACTTTACAGAAAGAAAAAAAGAGAAAAAAAGGAAAAAGAAGGCCAAAGAAAAAAAAGAAACAGAAAAAATGAGAGAAAAAGAGAGAAGGGACAATGCTACTATCTCTTTTTCCACACTTGTGCTTCAAAATAGCACCATGATCTTCATGATAGAGAGTCTCATATGTTGTCACTTTCATATACTAGTGGGAATTTTTCATTATAGAACTTGGCTTGTATATTCCAATGATGGGCTTCCTCAAAAGTGCCCTAGGTCTTCGTGAGCGAGCAAGTTGGATGCACTCCACTTAGTTTCTTTTATTGAGCTTTCATATATTTATAGCTCTAGTGCATCTGTTGCATGGGAATCCCTACTCACTCACATTGATATCTATTACTGGGCATCTCCATAGCCCATTGATACGCCTAGTTGATGTGAGACTATCTTCTCCTTTTTGTCTTCTCCACAACCACCATTCTATTCCACATATAGTGCTATGTCCATGGCTCACGCTCATGTATTGCGTGAAAGTTGAAAAAGTTTGAGATTATTAAAGTATGAAACAATTGCTTAGCTAGTCATCGGGGTTGTGCATGATTAAATACTTTGTGTGATGAATATAGAGCATAGCCAGACTATATGATTTTGTAGGGATAACTTTCTTTAGCCATGTTATTTTGAGAAGACATGATTACTTTGATTAGTATGCTTGAAGTATTACTATTTCTTATGTCAATATGAACTTTTATTTTGTATTCATTTGGATCTGAACATTCATGCCACAATAAAGAAAATTACATTATGAATTATTCCAGGTCGCA
Source organism: Triticum aestivum (assembly GCF_018294505.1). Classification (NCBI taxonomy): domain Eukaryota; kingdom Viridiplantae; phylum Streptophyta; class Magnoliopsida; order Poales; family Poaceae; genus Triticum; species Triticum aestivum. The sequence continues at coordinate 152,395,871 of NC_057807.1, forward strand.
TTCCACATGAAAAATTTCTTTTTTATCATTTACCTACTCGAGGACGAGCAGGAATTAAGCTTGGGGATGCTTGATACGTCTCCAACGTATCTATAATTTTTCATTATTCCATGCTACTCCCTCCGTTCCTAAATGTAGGGTGTATAGTTTTTGGCACGAAAATTAAAGAACGCACGTCAAGGCAAAATTTCACAAGTTTTGGGTAAGTTTACACCTGACTAATTGACATGAGAAAATAGAGGAGCTTGCATGATATAAGGAACTGTAATCAAATCCTAAAAAAATTATCCAAACAAGTGTTGCAATGCAATACACCTAATATTTTGGATTTTTTTTCAAAAATCTATACACCTTATATCAAGGAATGGCCGGAGTATTATATTACCCCTTTTGGATGTTTATGGGCTTTATTTTACACATTTATATCATTTTTGGGACTAACCTACTAACCGGAGACCCAGCCCATATTGCTGTTTTTTTGCCTATTTCAGTATTTCGAAGAAAAGGAATATCAAACGGAGTCCAAACGGAATAAAACCTTCGGGAGCATTATTTTTGGAACAAATCTGATCCGGAGAGCTTGGAGTGCAAGTCAAGAAGCCTCCGAGGGCCCCACGAGATAGGAGGGCGCCCCCCCTCTGTAGGGTGCGCCCCTATCTTGTGGGCCCCTCGGGCGGCCACCGACGTACTTCTTCCTCCTATATATACCTACGTACCCCGAAAACATCTAGGAGCACCACGAAACACAATTTCCACCGCCGTAACCTTCTGTATCCACAAGATCCCATCTTGGATCCCTTGCCGGCAATCTGTCGGAGGGGGAAGCAACCACGGAGGGCCTCTACATCAACATCCTTGCCCCTCCGATGAGTTGTGAGTAGTTTACCACAGACCTACGGGTCCATAGTTATTAGCTAGATGGCTTCTTCTCTCTTTTTGGATCTCAATACAATGTTCTCCCCCTCTCTTGTGGAGATCTATTCGATGTAAACTCTTTTTGCGGTGTGTTTGTCGAGATCTGATGAATTGTGGGTTTATGATCAAGTTTATCTATAAATAACATTTGAATCTTCTATGAATTCTTTTATGTATGATTGAGTTATCTTTGCAAGTCTCTTCGAATTATCAGTTTGGTTTGGCCTACTAGATTGGTCTTTCTTGCCATGGGAGAAGTGCTTATCTTTGGGTTCAATCTTGCGGTGTTCTTACCCAGTGACAGAAAGGGTTGTAAGACACGTATTATATTGTTGCCATCGAGGATAACAAGATGGGGTTTATATCATATTGCATGTGTTTATCCCTCTACATCATGTCTTCTTGCTTAATGCGTTACTCTGTTCTTATGAACTTAATTCTCTAGATGCATGCTGGATAGCCGTCGATGTGTGGAGTAATAGTAGTAGATGCAGGCAGGAGTCAGTCTACTTGTTATGGACGTGATGCCTATATACATGATCATGCCTACATAATCTCATAACTATGCGCTTTTCTATCAATTGCTCGACAGTAATTTTTTCACCCACCGTAATATTTATGCTATCTTGAGAGAAGCCTCTAGTGAAACCTATGGCCCCCGGGTCTATCTCTTATCATATTTGCTTTCCATCTACTTTATTTGCTTTTTTAGTTTTTGCATCTATCTTATAAAATACCAAAAATATATCTATCTTATCATACTATCTTTATTAGATCTCACTTTCGCAAGTGGCCGTGAAGGGATTGACAACCCATTTATTGCATTGGTTGCGAGTTCTCAGTTTGTTTGTGTAGGTGCGTGGGACTTTTGAGGAGCCTCCTACTGGATTGATACCTTGGTTCTCAAAACCGAGGGAAATACTTACGCTACACTTTGCTGCATCACCCTCTCCTCTTCGAGGAAAACCAACGCAAGCTCAAGACGTAGCAGGCATCGTCCTCCAATATAATTTTGTGTTGACATAAAGTGGGACTAACGCCCTTAATATCACCCAGAGTATATCCAATAGCTGCTCGGTGCTTCTTCAGAGTTTTCAATAATCTTTCTTCTTCTTTCTCTGAAAGGTTAGCACTAATAATAACATGATATATTTCTTTCTCATCAAGATAAGCTTATAAGATTATCAGCTAAGGGTTTAAGTTCAAACACGGGATCACCCTTGGGTGGAGGGGATCCCCAAGAATTTCAACGGGAAGGTTATGTTTCAGCATAGGTTCCTGTTTAAGGAACACTTCATCTATTTCCTCCCTTTCCTTCATAAACATATCGTTTTCATGGTCTAGAAAATATTTTTCTAACGGATTAGTTGGATGAACATCAATGGAAGCAAGACCAATAATTTCATCATTACTAGGTGGTTCCCTTTCATGAGGTTGTCTACTAAACTTAGCGAAATTAAACTCATGAGACATACCATCTATGCCAATAGTGACAATATTATTTTCACAATTAATCTTAGCACTAGCTGTATTCAAGAAGGGTCTACCAAAAATAATGGGACAAAAATCATCTTGTCAGGAACCAAGAACAAGAAAATCGGCAGGGTATTTAACCTTCCCGCACAAAACTTCGACATCTCTAATAATCCCAATAGGTTTAATGGTATCCCTATTAGCAAGCTTAATAGTAACATCAATGTCTACTAATTCAACGGGTGCAATGTCGTGCATAATTTCTATATATAGTTCATAAGGTATCGCATGAGCACTAGCACCCATATCACATAATCCATGATAACAATGATCGCCTATTTTAACAGAAATAACAGGCATGCCTACGACAGGTCTACGTTTCTTAGTATCAGGTCTAGCAATATTAGTAGTCTAACCCAAGAAAGAAATAACATGCCCATCTAAGTCCTCATCCAAGAGATCTTTAACCATATCAATACTAGGTTCAACATTAATTTGCTCATGAGGTGTATAAGTCCTAGTATTACTCTTACGAACAACAGTCGAAGTCTTAGCATGATCCTTTATCCTAACAGGAAAAGGAGGTTTTTCAACATAAGTAGTAGGAACAATAGGATCACTATAGGTAATAGTCTTTTCTTCGACTGAAATAGGTGCAACTACTTTCACTTCAACAGGAGGATTATATTTAAACCACTTCTCTTTAGGGAGATCAACATGAGTAGAAAAATATTCACAGAAAGTAGCTACTATCTCAGAGTCAAGTCCATACTTAGAGCTAAATCCACGAAAAGCATCGGTATCCATAAAAGATTTAGCACAATCGAACTTAGGTGTCATACCTGGCTCCTTACCATCGCCGGAACCCCAATCTTCAGAGTTGTGTTTAATTATTTCCAATAAGTCCCATTAGAAATCAATAGTCTTCATCATAGAAGAACCAGCACAGGAAGTATCGAGCAGGTAGCGATTAACAAGAGAAAGCCGAGCATAAAAGTTCTAAATAATCATTTCCCGAGAGAGCTCATGATTGGGGCATGAATGTAACATTGACTTAAGCCTCCCCCAAGCTTGAGCGATGCTTTCTCCTTCACGAGGCCAGAAATTATATATGTAATTACGATCATGATGAACAAGATGCATAGGATAGAACTTCTAGTGAAATTCCAGCTTCAATCGCTTATAATTCCAAGTTCTCGTATCATCACATAGCCTATACCATGTCAATGCATCTCCCTTAAAAGATAAAGGGAATACCTTCCTTTTGACAACATCATTGGGAATACCTGCAAGCTTAAATAATCCACAAACTTCATCCACAAAGATAAGGTGTAAATCGGGATGCAATGTTCCATCTCCTGCAAATGGATTAGCTAACAGTTTCTCTATCATACCCAAAGGAATCTCAAAGTGAATATTTTCATAAAGTTCAGTAGGTTGAGGAGCAACTCTTTGCTCTTCTGGTTCTGGTGAAGACACCCCAAACAAGCCCCTCAAAGGATTAGTTTCCATAGTGACAAGTAACAGAAAATTTCAGCACACTATATAAATATTTCCTTACCAAGTTCCACTCACCAAAAGCGCTACACTACCCGGCAACAGCGCCAGAAAAGAGTCTTGATGACCCACAAGTGTAGGGGATCAATCGTAGTCCTTTCGATAGTAAGAGTGTCGAACCAAATGAGGAGCAGAAGGAAGTGATAAGCGATTTCAGTAAGGTTTTTTCTGCAAGCACTGAAATTGCAGGTGATAGATAGTTTTGTGATAAGATAAAGGAGCTCCCGAGGACACATTGGGAATTATCGTCAAGCAAGTTTTCATCACGTTCATATGATTCGCGTTCGGTACTTTGATAATTTGATATGTGGGTGGACCGGTACTTGGGTACTTCCCTAACTTGGACAAGAATACCACTTATGATTAACCCCTATTGCAAGCGTCTGCAACTACAAAAGAAGTATTAAGGTAAACCTAACCACAACATTAAACATATGGATCCATATCAGCCCCTAATGAAGGAAGGCATAAACTAGGGTTTAAGCTTCTATCACTCTAGCAACCCATCATCTACTTATTACTTTCCCATGCCTTCCTCTGGGCCCAAATAATGGTGAAGTTTCATGTAGTCAATGTTCACATAACATCACTAGAGGAAAATACAACATACATCTCATCAAAATATTGAACGAATACCAAATTCACGTGACTACTAATAGCAAGACTCCACCCATGTCCTCTCAAACAAACGTAACTACTCACAAAGCATATTCATGTTCATAATGAGAGGAGTAATAATATGCATAAAGGATCTGAACATATGATCTTCCACCAAGTAAACCAATTAGCATCAACTACAAGGAGTAGTCAACACTACTAGCAACCCACAGGTACCAATTTGTGGTTTTGATACAAGATTGGATACAAGAGATGAACTAGGGTTTTGAGAGGAGATGGTGCTGGTGAAGATGTTGATGGAGATTGACCCCCTCCCGATGAGAGGATCGTTGGTGATGACGTTGGTGATGATTTCCTCCTCCCGGAGGGAAGTGTCCCCGGCAGAACAGCTCCGCCAGAGCCCTAGATTGGTTCCGCCAAGGTTCCGCCTCGTGGCGGCGGAGTTTGGTCCCGTAAGCTTGCCCATGATTTTTTCAGGGTAAAAGCGATGATATAGCAGAAGATGGACGCCGGAGGCCCACCAGGGGGCCCAGGAGATAGGGGTGCGCCCTATAGGGGGGGGGGCCCTGTCTCCTGGACAGGGTGTGGGCCCCCTGGCATATTTCTTTCGCTCAGAAATTCTTAATAATTCCAAAAAGTTGTTTCGTGGAGTTTCAGGACTTTTGGAGCTGTGCAGAATAGGTTTCCAACGTTTGCTCCTTTTCCGGCCAGAAATCCAGCTGCCGGCATTCCCCCTCTTCATGGTAAACCTTGTAAAATAAGAGAGAATAGCCATAAGTATTGAGATATAATGTGTAATAACAGCCCATAATGCAATTAATATTGATATAAAAGCATGATGCAAAATGGACGTATCAGGGCGGTCCACCGGTGATATACCAAGGCCACTCGGCAAATCTCGGCCCATTCCGAGAAAGTTTTTCGGCGGCTCACAAAACAAGAACTAGGAGGTGTCGCGGGCGCGTGCGAGTGTGTCTGTGCTCAGAACGGACAGTAGAGAGAACTGGGAGGATCCAGACGGATGCAAGTTTTGAAAAACATGCAGATGAAATGCAGATGATGACATGGCAAAATGCAACACGCAAGAAAATGACATGGCAACGACGGTGAATAACTGGAAGACACCTGACACATCGGATTCGGGGCGTTACAATGCAGCAGTTTATCCTGGTTCGGGCCACCTTGTGGTGTAATACCCTACTCCAGTGTTTTGGTGGATCGCCTCGAGGGCTGAGGATGAACTAGTACAGTGGATGAACTGGCCTCAAGAGGTGAGGTGTCCTTGAGCTCAAGAGAGCTGGTGAAGTGGTCGGGTGAGAATGGATCCGATCCCCCTCTATGGTGGTGGCTAAGTCCTATTTATAGTGGCCTTGGTCCTCTTCCCAAATGTTGACAGGAAGGGATCCCACAATGGCCGAATTTGAAAGGGGACAAGTAGTACAACTTATCCTGACAAAAGTAGTCTTTTCCTGCGAAAGCCTCTGGTCGTGACACTGCGGTGGGCTCGTCGATGACCTCCATCCTGCCGTCCTGGCGGTCTTGGTCTCGTTGCACCGAAGAGGAAACCTGCGCTCTGCACCTGCCTGGTGCCCGCCTGGCCTTGGTCGTATGGCTCCTGTCAGCTGAGCCTCATGAGGTAAACCATGCATAGAACTCTCTGCCCCTCGGGAGCCAGCCTGAGGAGGCAGATCCCCTCGGGGGTCTTGGCGTCGTCTGCCTCGCGAGGCTTGGCCCCTTGCAAGGGTCTTGAGTTGTTGATGTTGAAGCTGGGCCGTACCAGGCCGTCGATGGAGCCATGTGGTGGGACGCAGGCAGGCAGTGCTGGATACCCCCATATCCTGGACGCCGACAGTAGCCCCCAGGCCCAAGGCATGCTCGGACTTTGCTTCCATCGAAGCCAAAGGGCAAGTGCGGAGCGCCGCGGGCCCTAACCACCTGCGGCCTTGATGACACGTGGCGGTTGATGGGACGTGGGCGACTCCACTTCCCCATGCCGCCTTTATATCTGGCAGGCCTAGTGGTCGCCCGTTGACAGTGCATCTCGCCCTTCGCAGATTATCACGCTCGGCCCTTGTTTCTTCCTTTCCAATCTTGCCGCTCCATCCGTAGATCCGGCGCCGGCACCTCGCCCCTCCTTTGGCGCTCGCCATGGCTCCCCAGCCGAGGAAGAATAAGGGGAAGCCACGCGCCCTGGCCGGTCCTCCACCGGCCTTGAAGCCAGCCCTCGAATAGTCGACGGTGATCAACCGGGAGGGGCTGGACAAGGTCTGCCACGCGCTTACAGCCGATTCCAATGAGTGGAGGGCGACAACCGTCTGCCATGCATCTTGGCGAGTGAATGAGATGAGTGCCACCGAAATCCCCATCTATCTCCATGCTCTTCTCGCGGGGCTAATTCCTCCCTTCTCCCCCTTCTTCAATGTTGTGACATCGCATTACTAGATCCACCTGCTGCAACTGGACCCCCACTCTGTTATCCTTCTCGTCGTCTTTGCCTTCCTCTGTGAGGCCATGGTCGGCATTACTCCTTCCATGGCACTAATTCGCCATTTCTTCTTGCTTCGGTTGGTCGACGCCCGCCAATGCTCTGGGTGCGTGACCTTCGAAGCTGTGGTTGCAACTACTGGTTCAGGAATCGACTTCGAGCTCTCGCCTGCTGCAAAGGGATTCCGGAAGCAGTGGCTGCTTATGGATGCCGGTGCATTCAGCCCCCTGCACTTGACTCCTGAGGCACCGGCCTCGCCTAGCTCCGGTTGGTGCCACGAGAAGCTCTCCGACCGGTGCCTTGCTTTCTTCTGGAAGAGGTTGGCAAGGTTACAAGAACTGGAAGTGACGGCGCCGATGGTGGTGAAGGAACTCGTGAGGCAGCGCATCGCTCCCCTCCAGCGCCATTCTCTCCCAATGTGGGACCTTGCAGGCATCGAGGATCCAATGAGGCTGCAGAGGCCATCACTGGTTGCTGGTACGTTGAGCATGGTGCTCAAACTCCTGACGGGTGAACCCGAGCCTGCTGACCTTCCGGGGGTGGCTGCCTTCTTTATCAGTGCTTGAACAAGGCGGCCTTCGCTGGGCAGATGCCCCTGTTCAACGAGTGGGGGTTGCTTCCGGAGGGCCTTGAGTGACCCGCGAGAACCCCATCTTCATGGCTCCCCTTCTACTCGATCCTGCCGCGTGCGCCCCAAGTGTGGAAGCAGGGGAGCGCTCGTGGCCCGCTACTGTTGAGGGCTCTTCCGGAGGCTTGGTGCCAATGAGGGCCCAGGAGATCGGGGCTCCTAAGGTCCTAAAGGGGGGCGCCACGGATCTGGCACGACCCCGAGCTCTGGAGGCGGGGGCCCTTGTCGTCCGGGGCGATGGCGTCGAAGTGGCTACTGACAACGAGGAGTCCAGGATCCGGAGCCATAAACCAGAGGATCCTGTCGGGCGCCTCAGCCCCTGGGGTCCTTGCTCCGACTGCCCCGCAAAAAGCTCCTCCTTGCGAGGATCGCCCGTCGGGGTCCGGTCGGCCCCGCCTGTGCCTTGAGTTGCTCTTGAAGAGGAAGACGTCCCCGTGCCGCAACGATGGCACCCGTCGCCCGCTGAAGCCGAGGAGATACGTGGTCGCTGATGAGTAAGTAACTTTGCTCTTGATTTCTTCCGCGCCGCGTCTTCTTATAAGCAGGGTCTTGCAGGGCTCCCGCGAAGGCGAAACCTCGGGAGGAGGGTGCCCCCAAGGATTCCTGCTTGACGCCCGCACGCAGCCCCTAGCGCCCCGGTCCTGCGCAGGGCGTGGGGCCAACTCCAGCTGTCGTGATGCCGCGAGGGTGCCCCGGAACCAGGCTCCTTGCTTACTCTCTCCGTAACTCGGCCCGTGAGATAGGGGATGCACCAGCGATCCTTCCTCTTGTCATTGCTGGCAGGGGGTGTTCCTCGGGCGGCCTTCGTCTTCTGGTTGTGGGGCTACGTCGGCCAGCCCCAGGCTGGCGGCTGGCGGGGCGCCCAACGCCTCCCGCGCGGCCTCCGAGGCAGATGAAGGTCTTGGCGACGTGCTCGCACTTGTTCGTGGGCACAGTTCCGTGCGCTTTGAGCTCTTCGATGAGGCGATGCATGCGATGATCCATCTTGGTGGGGAGCTCGCCAACGTCGACACCAGGCTTGAGGCGGAAAACTGCTGCCTGGAGCATGAGTGGCAGCAGCTAATGGTTGCCATCAACCTTGGGAGACTTCAGTGTGACAAAGCCGATGCGCGTGCGGCGGCCTCGCTTGTGACTTCTCGTGAGGCTTGCGCCCGCGCCATGGAAGAGGTCAAGGCAACCAATCGTTGTTGTGAGGCGACCGAGGAGTGGGAGCGAGAGCTTCTGTCTTCTAATGCGGCCCTTGAGCGCCAAGTCAAGGAGCATCGCGCCCTTCTGGCCTCCTCATCAGGTGAGGCGACCTTTTCCGAGGCAGAGCTCCTGAGGTGCCACGAAGACTTGACGTTGGAGGCCGCGGAGCACAACATGGCGTTCGAGATGCTGGAGGTGAGGGAGCGCCAGGCTACCGCGGCCGAGGATGCCTTTGCCGCCCGGGAAGCCCAGGTTCAGCTAGAGGTTAAGGAGAGCGTGGCGAAGGCGCGTGCTGGCTTGGCTGAGGGGCACCGCCTAGATCTGGATCTGCTCAAGGCCGAGTTTAAAGGTAGGACCTCTTCCCTGAAGGCTAAGTTGCAGTCTGTGGAGCAGCGTGAGAGCGCTACTTGAGAAGTCCTGAGCTCCTCCGAATCTGCCTTGGCCTTCGCCCGAGCCGAGCTATCTTCCCTTGAGCAGCAGATCAAGGCCACCGCGTCCCTAGCGGAGAGGACCACAAGCGAAGCGAATCGCCGCCAGATGCTACAGTGCGAGCACGCCTCGATGCTTTAGGGCCTCATACTCAGAGCTAATTCCGCCTTGGGCACCATCTATGATGAGAGCACTCCTCACCCGCACGAGAACAACTACGCTAGCCACCTCAACTTCTTCACCGACATCATGACTTGCCTGGAGGCTCGGCCGCAAGGTCTCGCGAGCTTGTAGCGGAGAGGAGCCGGGGTCTTCTGGGGCGCGCGTTCTCTCGTGTCTTTAGCCACCTCCTCAACCGTGACCCCGTGCCATTGGTTGTTCAGGAAAACCTGACCGGGTGGATGGACGACCATGTGGACGCCCTGGTAGAGGAATTTGCTACGGAGGACGACGCGGTTGTGATTGCGGCCGGAGGAGACGGCGCGGGCAGCGATAATGAGGAGGACGGACGCCATGACACAAGCAGCGCAGACGGAGGTGACGAGGAAGGCGCATCCAGCTAGGCCCGCATTTCTTTTTTCTTCGACCTATATGACAAAAGCTTGAACGCATCCTCATGACAGCATTTTAAGAAGGGGGGGCTCTTATGATGTATGAAACCCCGAAATGCTTTTGAAGTAGCGCCCGGAGCAGGACCCTACAGGGCAGTGGGCCATTAAGCGAGGTAGTTGTTTATGACTTATCTTTGGTTTTGTGGATCTCGACTGAGGCCTGATGCCGCGGCGGCGCTTCTTATCCTGAGGCGAGCCTGCCACGGGCTTGCGAGGTTCTGTGCCTCCCGAGGGACCTGCTGGCCTGTCATAGAGTGCATCGTGAGGAACCAACTGCTAGACCGTGGCGAGGTGGGCGCGCAGGGTGGCAACACCCTTGAGCCCCCCAAGGGGGGGGGGGGGCGATCGGCACCAGCGTGCGCACCGTATCGAGCCCCCACTTGCGAGGCACTTGAGGGCAGGGCAACAGTCATGAACTCCAGAAAGGACGCAAGAGCTGAAGGCAAGAGAGCGACACAAGACGAGAAAACTCCCCCCATTTTTATAAAAACACGAAAATCAAACTGCTTCAAGAAGTCGACGAGCAAGTACAGAAAGGAGGCAAAAGCAAATGGCCGCATCCTGCGTCTAGCTAGTCTTCAAGTCTTCTCACCAACGCGGAGATAAGTACTTCCATTGGCTGGGCATAGTCATTGGGGACCGTGTCGACGGCCAGTGCGCAGCATGGTGCTTCCACTAGGACGTGGGCGGGATCCCCCATGAGGCCCCAGGGCGGCACTCAGGAGACTCCGGGGCGTGTACAACCCCACTCATTATTACGTGAGAGTGTCACGAGCGGAGACCTTCGCGGGTCATAGCCTTGCTTCATGTCGCCCGATGAGGACCCCGCCGTGCGCCGCACCTGACCACCATTGGCGAGACCGGAAACCAGGACAAGACCAAAGGGCCAGGGGGACGCTGGCTGCATCCTCGATGACCGCAGGCCCCCCACCGGGGAGAAGGGCTCGTTGGTGCCTTCCCCAGCAGGGAACCTACCTCCAGGTAGGGCCCTGCTAAGTGCAGCACGAGGAGGGCCCTACTGCTGGGCTTCCCCCGTGCTGCTCCCAATGTCCTTCGTGTTCGTGCGGGAGATCGGCTGTCCTGAGGGTCCTGGTGGCAGCTGCGCCCTGGTTCACCTGCGATTCATGGTCTGCGTAAGCGTGCCCCTGCGGCGTAGCTGTACCCAGAGGTTGTCGCCATTGGAGACATTGGCGGGGCTTGGTGGCGTCTCGAAGGAGAGCTCAGCCTTCTGTCTGTCGCCCAGCCTGGCGTGGGAGATCGGCTGGGGCCTTCTCCCAATGTGTGCCTTGGATCCATCACGACGGGGACGTAGGCTTCCGGGCTAGGCGCACCAGAAACGCCGCTCGGCTGCCTCGCGTTCCCACCTTCATCAGTCGCCCTTCGGTCCTATCGTACTAGGGCTGGTACTCTAGCGCGGCCCCTGGTGATGTCGCCCGGAGCAGCCCCACGCTGAGGTAGCACGTTCGGAGGGGTGAGGGCTGCTCCGCGGGGCTGGTCGGCGCCGGGGAGCTCTCTTGGGGCCCTGGGAGGGGGCACAACGTTGTGTCGGGGATGGGCGTGCGCCCCCACCACCGCCTGTGGCGTGCGTAGGGTGCAGAATGGCGTCACCCCCCTGCACACCGCATCGAGCAGCTCGGCGACTCGTTCCAGCAGGGCGTTGCGGCCACTTTCCAGCAGCCTGCACTGTAAGAGCTCCCGAGCCACGATGATCGCTACCCGCATGTTTACCTGTTCCTTGCACGTGTGTGGAGCGGTTGCTACAGCGTAGTTTGCAGATCACGCGGCGGCGCAGTTGCGGTGCGGCGCCAGTGGAGAAGGTTGCGCCGCACGCCCCCCAGAGCTGGTCACCCCTAGAAGAACACGGGCCATGAGCAGAGCAGAGTGGAGGTCTTCCGCATCTGCAGGCGCTGGCGAGGAGGCTTGGACAACCGAGTGCTCGACGTGCACCCTCGGGGCGTCGGTGGAGCGGCGGAGGACGGGTCGACGGAAGAGAAGATCCGACGCACCCCTAGCTGGCGCGCTAAATGTCGGATTACGGGTTCCGCAAACCCTTGAGAGGTTCGAACTCTGGGGTGCATGCGGAGATCTCAACCTACCCAGCCTGCCTACTCGTGATCCCCCTAAGCCTAGCACGACGAGCTTGAAGAGACAAAGAGACGCAGCAGTTTATCCTGGTGCAGGCCACCTTGCGGTGTAATACCCTACTCCAGCGTTTTGGTGGATTGCCTCGAGGGCTGAGGATGAACTAGTACAGTGGATGAACTGGCCTCAGGAGGTGAGGTGTTCTTGAGATCAAGAGAGCTGGTGAAGTGGTAGGGTGAGAATGGATCCGATCCCCCTCTATGGTGGTGGCTAAGTCTTATTTATAGTGGCGTTGGCCCTCGGGAGCCAGCCAGAGGAGGCCGATCCCCTCGGGGGTCTTGGCGTCGTCCGCCTCGCGAGGCTTGGCGCCTCGCGAGGGTCTTGAGGTTTTGATGCTGAAGCTAGGCCATCTCAGGCCGTCGGTGGAGCCACGTGGTGGGCCGCAGGCAGGCATGGCTAGATACCCCCATATCCAGGACGCCGACACACCCGAATATATCAACTCAAACATAACATCCTTTTATCACTGGACCTCTACTATTTGGTCCCCTTCTAGGACATCTTCAAAGTACCTCTCTGGCTTCCGATGATCTTTGCCCTCGGGCGGACCCGTGGTCGCCACTTCGGTTGTCTTCATCTTCGCCCATTGCATCTTGACGCGGCAAAGGCCATCCGGGCACCGTCTATGCAGGCAGACCACTTTATGGATTCGATCCAAGGAAACATGTTAACGAGCCGCTTCACGAGGCTGAAGTAGCTGCTGGACATGGGCTTGGCTGGCCAAAGTCTGACTATTAAATACTTCATGGCCAACTGGCCACCCAATGCAGCTCGGTCAGCAGCTTCAGCTGGTCACTCAGAGGAGTCGGATGCTCTAGCGCGAGATACTGCGACCAGAACAACTTTTCAGTCGAGCTCCCCTCTTGGGCTCAAAAGAACTGCGTGGCGTCGGCGACACTCCTTGGAAGATCTGCAAACGCGCTTGGAGAACTCCAAACTCGGGTCAGCAAGATGTACCTCCTACTTCAAAATGTACTCTACAGAAGAAAGGCATTACCAGCCGCTATCTGCCCCGCCTGCTGGATCTCCTCGCGAGCGCTCTGGGACCCAACCCAGGACTCTCTGACATCCTGGGAGAGCCTTGGCGAGTTTGGATTCTTGGTCCGAAGTCTTCTGCTCCAAGAACTTGCACTTGGTGATGGCATCCTTGAGCTCCTGCTCGACTTCGACCACGCGAGCTGCATGCTGGCGGCGGGCGGTTTGCTCCCCCTCCAGCTCCTTAGCCGCCTTGTCAGCGGCTGCCTTGTTTGCCTCCGCCTCCTCCTTGGCTTCGGCAAGCGCACCCATGAGGGATCGACCTCGGCTGCACCAACTGTGATCATAATCACAAGATCCAATGAATTAAAAGACTCACTATACATATCACTTCTGATATTTAACTTCCCCATACCTTGTGTCTCCTCTAACCGCTTGTTGATGTGGTCGAGCTCCTCATCGGCCACTCGTAGCTTCTGATTAAGCCTCCAACATGGATGCCTGTTACACACATTAGCACAGTATATTAATGTCCGAATTGTAATGGGATCCCCTGTCCAGATTATTCTAATCCAGACAGTCTCAGGGGCTACTGTCTATATAAGGGTTCATCATATCATATGAAAAATCTTTTAGAGAAATATGTCGCATACCTCAAAGCCCGTTAGTAGGCCGTTGAAGGCTTCGTTCAGTCTGCTTTTTGCAGACTGAACCTTCTCCATAACCGCACCCATCAGGGTGCGGTGCTCCTCCACGACGGAAGCGCATTGCACCACTTCCTCCAGAGCATGAGCAGCCTTCGGATTAACGGAGGCCGCTGATGGAGCTGCTGCTCCTCCCCCCTCTCTCGAAGGAGGCTGTGCATCCCTCCCCTGAGCCGTGTGGGTCTCCGGAATGGTGTGCACCGGGGGCACGGACTGATGCGGCTTCCCGTTGTTTGTGGTCATGTGGGTCACCTCCCCCAGGTCTTCGGCGATCGAGGTGTCAACCTCAGGCGGCTTCTCAACGACCTTGTCTGCCCCTCCTCGGCCTGGAGAGGTCCTTCGGGATAGCACCTCGGTGCCCTCCATGGCAGTAGGCGAGGGGTCTTGTGACGGCACATCGCTCTCCTCCTGCTCAGGCGGCAGGGAGTTCCCCTCCGATGAGGAGGTGTTCGGAATCTCATGGGGAGGGCCGAAAGATAAACAATAATATAACTTACATGACAGAGGCAGATAAGCGGAAACTTAACAAGTAAGATTTCGGATACTTACGATTCGGCCAGGGGCTTCACCCTGGGGGCTCTCTTGGGGATGTGTTTGGACTCTGAGTCCGAACTGACTGAAAGGGTTATCTTCCCCCAATTCGGCGCCACCCCCTCCGGGTCTTCGGAGACCGTCCTTTTCTTCTTCCTCCCATTGCGGGGGGAATCTCTTTCCACCTCCTCCTCCTCCTCTTCTTCCTCGTCTCCATCATGGGAGGAGGCGATCTCAGTCTCTTTGGACACAGTGTCTGAAGGGCCTCTATGGCGGAGGCCACACTTGGTCTCCTTGCCCTTCTTCTTGCCCTTCTTCTCCGGCACCTGGTAGGGCACAAGGACCAGCATCTCCATCAGTTGCGGAGTGGCTGGGTCTTTTGGCAGCGGAGCCGGACTATCGAACCGCTCCGCCTTTGTTGTCAAGCCCTGTAGGAAAGTGAGCTGATAAGATTTCTATTGATTAAAGAATTGACTGAATACGTCTTCAGGAAAGTTAATAATTACCTCTGAGGCCGGATTCTCGATGTAGAGCTCAATGTCCTTGGTCTTCATGCCAGCTCTTTTGGGCCTTGAAGAATAGCTTCCATATCTCTTTGTGCGTAGGGCCGAAGAAGCGCTTCAGGGTCCACGGCACCTCCAGATTGAACTCCACATGTGGGAGGCCCAGCATTGGCAGGGGAGGATGCGGCGGAAGAGCATGATCTATACCACATTAGTGTGGCCGATGTTTTTGCCCATCACGTTGGTGATGCGCTTCTGCAACATCCGTATCTCTGTCTGGTACCCCCAATTGATGCCCTTAGCGGTACACGTGGTGAGCCTCGTGGGGGGTTCGGCTCTAAACTCCGGAATTGCCACCCAGTTGGCGCGGCGGGGTTCGGTGATGTAGAACCACTCTTGCTGCTATACCTTGACGGTCTCGATGAAAGCCCCTTTGGGCCATGTGGCATTGGGCAACTTGCTTACCATGTCCCCGCCGTAGTCTGCATGCTGTTTGTCGACCACCTTTGGCTTCACGTTGAATACTTTGAGCCACAGGCCGAATTGTGGTGGGATGCAGAGCAGAGCCTCGCACACGATGATGAACGCCGATTTGTGGTGGAAAGAATTCGGGGATAGATCGTGGAAATCTAGCCTGTAGTAGAATATAAGGCCGCAGACGAAGGGGTGGTGGGGAAACCCCAATCCTCTCAGAAAATGTGGGAGGAAGACGACCCTTTCGCTGGGCACCGGAGTGGGGATGACTTGGTCCTTGTTGGGGAGGCTGTGCGCAATGTTTGTGGCCAAGTTCCGCATGCTTCGGAGTTCCTTCATGTCCTTCTTCGTGACAGAGGAGGCCTCCACTTGCCTTTCGAGCCTGACCCGGCCATCGCTGGAGAATTTGGTGGCCGTGAGGAAGACGAGAGCGTTTTCGAGCGCTGGAGCTTGCGAGATTAAAAGCCAGAGGCTGGAAGAACGCGTGGGGAAGAAAGGAGGAATCTTTTGCCCTCTTAGAGGCGGTGAAAATGCCAACCGTCCCCCCACTTATGCCTTAAAACTCGCCTATTCCCAATGAGAGCATGCGCCGTGATCCGTTGGGTTACCCGAATCCCATTGATGAGAATCCCGTAATAAGTGGGCACAATCTCTGTTTTGACAAGACGGGCCAAGGGGGCTCGACCTCGAAACATGAAACGAGGAGTGTGAAAACGATTCAAAACACTAAAGAGCCAAGTCTAACGCTTCACCGGAAAAAGTTGTCAGTAAAGATGCTATTCATGCTTTTTATATTTTACCTTCACGGCTAAGAGTTGTGTTAATTATGCAGAGCCAGATACAGTTCTTTTATGAAGGAAAGCTGATGTATGGTATTCAAGGAGAGGAACCCGCCTTGCAATGCCGAAGACAACCCATGCGCCAGACATGTCATCATTGAAGACTGGTTTAGGTGCTACTGAGGGAGCCCTTGACTAGGGGTCCTCAGGCGTCCGGCCTATTCAATATGGCCCGCATTGATGGGCTGTAAAGATAAAGGAAGAAGACCACCTCCCATGTCCGTTTAGGACTCATGTATGCATGAACTTCAAGATTAGGTGTTCGGATACGCTATTTCCTTTCTCTATAAACCAACTCTGTACAACCCTAGGCCCCTCCGGTGTCTACATAAACCGAAGGGTTTAGACCGGAGGAAGGATCATAATAGTCACAGGCTAGACAAGCTAGGGTTTAGCCATAACGATCTCGAGGTAGATCAACTCTTGTAACCCCTACACTCATCGAATACAATCAAGCAGGACGTAGGGTTTTACCGCCTGTAAGAGGGCCCAAACCTGGGTAAACACTGTGTCCCTTTGTCCATTGTTACCATTGATCCTCGGATGCACAACTTGGGCCCCCATACCCGAGATCGGCCGGTTTTGACACTGACACCCGCCACCCTCAAGGGCCTCTATGGTGACAACCTCTTCGACACATTGGTGGCCCTGCGACTGCCCACTGTTGTGCCAGAGAATGTCCACCTCATGGTAGCGCTCGCCGCGTAGTGCTTGCCGCGGCATGACACCATCGACATAATCACCCACGACTATGCGCAAATCGTCCACAAGGACTACTACATGCAAGAGGAGGATGATAGGACGCTGGCCTTCTTGGACCGCAGGGCAACCTTGGATGGCATTGTTCAGAAGCACATTGAGCTCACCGCCAATGCCGCTCCTCCTCACACGTCGGTTGGTGACCCCGGGCACTAGGGTATCAGGATGTTGTTGATGTATCCATATGTATCTTTATATTTCCGTCAAATCCATGTAGTAGTATATTGTACTAGTATTTATCTTACCTTTCGCATCAACTTCATAATTTTCATACGTACTCCATGCATGAACCGCGCCAGAACCAAACTTCTCATTACACAAGGGAAAATCGTTATTTCTATCTATCGGCCGCGCCATGGAGAAGAACCAAATTTTACAAGTTAAAAGTTCAAAAGGAAGAGACTGCCGTGTTCGCATTGCACCCCCACACGGTTGGTCTGGCACGCCGCTCAAGGGGGAATGCATGCTGTGTTGCATTTTCACTTACAAGTGGGACCGCAGTTGAGAAAACGGACTATCGGCAAACCCCCACCACACCCACTACGCGATGGCTGAGAAAACAGGAGGGAGAAGAGATGGATGTAGCACGGACTCCATGAAAATTGGTGTCAGTTGGGACTCGTGCGGGTGGTGTGTGTCGTACTACTAGACGTGAATGATAGTTATGGCCCATGCCACCCACTATATCGAGGTGCTGGTTATGTAGAGCGAACACATTAGCTCTCCAGGAGTACGATACACCACTAGTACTACTCACATTGTTGCGAAATTTCCTGGAGTCTGTGCTCAGCCCTCCTCTCTCTCTCTCTTCTCAGCCAGCCAGCAGACGTGCAGAGCCTATCATATGTTTGCTCACTTGCGGTCCCACATGTTAGTGAAAACGCAAGACAACCCGCTGAACCTGCACATCTTTCACCTCGATGTGCTGGTGATGAAAACCAAATCCAATAAAGATCTTTGGTGGCCGATTTTGGAGTTACTCAAGAGTAAGATTCTATTTACAGTTTAACCCAAGATGCACATCACGTGGCTTCAACTAGCACTCCATTTTCTTGCATGACACGACCTGGATGCTGGATGTCCCACATGTCGGCAAAAGGAGGAAGAACTCGACCAAATATTCTCCACATTTAGACTGGAGGAGTAGGAAACACGACAAGCCTTGTGTCTACATCATACTATGTACAAGGCCACCTCACACAGTCACGCTATCACCATATTTCTCGGCCTCCGTGCGACACCTAGCTCTAGTTGATCTAACTAGAACTAACTATTGTGCTAGCATACTCCGCTATTAGGTTGGCTCTATGTGATGTGGCAACTTCATCTAATCGGATGCTGGCTATACTACAACGGTACTCACACTCGCAGAAGTGACTCAAAAACCATTCATAAAGTGAGTTAATGACATGCATATGCAAATGTACCATTCATTACATACAACAAGTCATCAACACACGACGACAACGAGGATACATGTTGGATTATATATTATTTCCAACAAAACATTCTAGTAAATACTAAAGTTTTCATCACACAAAAAATAACAAGCAATGAAATGAACTTCAGCTCAACCAATCCTCGGCGTTGGAAACGCTTGCTTTGAACCATAACTAAGCCTCTGGGAAGGGGGAGCTATTGTCAATATCGAGACCAATGCAGGACTTATCATCCAGGCTAAAGCAGACTATATGAGGACGCATATTGTGATAGCGAGGGTAGGGAACCATAGCAATGTCTGAGGTATAGATACAGTTGCTTCCCATAAATGGTAGTAACATTGTGTCAACAACAATTGATCGCCTTTCACCATCATTGGATAGTTTTTTTGACTGGGAACTGTGGGGAAAAACCCCCACAGCAGATCAAAACTTTATTGATAAAAGTATAATTAGTACAACAGGATGATTACAAGGAGTAACCAGGGTACAAGGTAAAACAGAAAAGGGGGCTTACAAAACTAGCTTAGGGGGGGAGAAAAGAGATCCATCTAAGCAGTTCATCCTTGTAAGCAGATTTGATTTTGTGCTGCATTAGGCTAATATCATGCCTAAAAGCAAACCTCCATATATTGAAACTAGCTCTCTCATTTCTAAATAGTTTGGCATTTCTGATGATCCAAATATTCCAGCAAGCAATGTAAACCACTTCAGAGAAGAAGGGCTTATCAAAACTTCTTCTAGCCTGAGTAACCAACTGCATCATGGATGTGCCAGTAGACCAATCAATCTGCAGATAATTCCAGACCCTGACACAAAAATTGCAGTTGAAGAACAAGTGATCTCTGGTTTCTCTAACCTGCAAGGGACAAAGTGCCAGGACCCTGACTCAATGCCATATCGATCTAGCATGTAACACCTCATATCACTTTGCGGCCTCACGCACGGTATCCCCACGAGTGTCGCCTTACCTTTTCCCGGGACCGTTTGCGCCTTTTGGCACACGTATATGATAGTGTCTCTAGCATCCATATGATAAGGAGCCCGGGATGACATGGCTAGTCGTAAACCCAAGGTGGCACAAACTTATAGGGACAGGCATCCATGACCCAGCATCGAACGTGTCGGTCATCAGCGAGTGAATCCAGGCTGTAGCACTAGGCTAACAGGACTCCGGTGAACCGGGCTGTAGCGGGCTAGCAGGACTCCGGTATTCATCGCGTGACATTTCCCCGAAGGGACAGACACAGGAACGAAGAAGGACACATGCCGGCCAGCCTAAGTGTTCCGGAGCAGTAGCAAGCTAGCATGGCTAAGCGGAAGCACTAGGAGACATTTCCCGGTAAGAGAGGCTACTAAGGAGAAACAACTAGATAGTCAGATCCCACACATACCAAGCATTTCAATAACATACACACAATATGCTCGATATGTGCAAATACAACATGGCATCACAACATGACTCTACAACTCAAGTATTTATTCAATAGGCTCCGAGGAGCAAGATATTACAAACATGGGTCTCATGACCCAACATTCAGAGCATACAAGTCAAAGCACATGCGGAAGCTTAACATGTCTGAGTACACACAACTACAAATGAAAAAGGCTGAGAAGCCTGACTAACTATCAGATCCTGCCGAGGGCACAAGATCGTAGCTGAGGTAACAAGCTAAACGTCGAAGTCCACACGGAACTACTAGTGAGACTGAAGTCTCTCTGCAAAAACATAAAATAGGCAAACGTGAGTACAAATGTACCCAGCAAGACTTACATCAGAACTAACTACATATGCATCATTATCAACAAAGGGGATGGTGGAGTTTAACTGCAGCAAGCAAGCTTTGACTCGGTGGCTATCCTGAACTACGACTGCATGTAACTCTTTTGAGGTGGCGCACACGAGTCCACATATTCACCATATCATTACACCACTATGGATCCGCTCCCGTCTCCCTATGAGAACGCCATCCATAGCACTCACGCTTATCTTGTGTATTTTAGAGTATCCACTTTCACTTGTCTATGAACTGAACAGGCAACCCAGAAGTCCTTTACCGCGGACACGACTATTCGAATAGATAATGTTAACCCTGCAGGGGTGTACTTCTTCACACATGCTCTCGCCACTTACCGCCATGTACACGTCATGTATCTCTGCAACCTTCAAGCGGAAGCCTGGCGAGGGAGTCGGCCACGACCTGACTAACCACACAAGTCTCTAGTCCAGGTTTATCGCCTATTCGGGTTCCATCCGCAAGGAGATCCGGCCGGGGTGTCTCTCACGGCCGCAAACGATGTGTGCAGGGTTCCCAAGTCCACCATCCGGGTGCCACTTGGTACACCGGGCCACTGTGCCTAGTCTGTCCCAAGCCCACCTGTACCGGGTTTCACTTTGTAGACTACTAACACTACCTACAAACACCAGAAACTAGTTGCAACTCCTGGACAGAGATCATGTAGATTAATAAGTCGAGAGGGGTCGAGTTACCGGAACCCAATGTGTGGTAGTAGCTGTTCATGGATCACAAACACAGAACTCAGTTCCTAAGGACGGTTTCAATGAGACAACCCACCATGTACTCCTACATGGCCTCTCAATGCTACCTTTACCAAATCGTGTTCACACACTTAGCTCACACACAGTAGGACATGTTCACACACCTCCAATTCATCCCCGATGAATCAGACCTGACACAACTCTAAGCAATAGCAGGCATGACAAACAAGCATGAATGAGTAGGCACAACAGGGCTCAAACAACTCCTACTCATGCTAGTGGGTTTCATCTATTTACTGTGGCAATGACAGGTCATGCAGAGGAAAGGGGTTCAACTACCGCAGCATGTAACAGTTGAATCGTTGTTGTCCTAATGCAGTAAAAGAGAGCAGGAGCGAGAGAGTGGGATTGTATCGGAATGAAAAAGGGGGTTTTGCTTGCCTAGCACTTCTGAAGATAGTATAGCTCTTGATCGGTGTCATCGAACTCATCGTCGAAACCACGTCTATCGAGAGGGGAGAAAAACCGGCAACATAGAAGGAAACACAATCAATGCAATGCACAATATGATGCATGATCATGACATGGCAAAATGAGTGTGTTGGGCTAATGCAACTACAAACAGATGGGTTTGGGTCACTTTGAACCAAAGGTTCAACCCCAAATTCAAATTATGAATTTAAATAGTGCCTTATCATGTTCTGATATAAACAGCAGGTTTAAGTTGCTTTATCATGCATGAAACCAGTCCATATGGATAGATTGGATTTTTCTGATCATTTTTCATATATAACTTATTTCATTCTGAGGTACGGTTGATTTTATATGATTTTTAGCAGTTTATACTATTCTCTGGAATTTCCTGGATATTTTTAATCCAGAAAACAATTAACTGCGTCAGCAATGTGTAAGCATGATGTCAGCGGGTCAAAGGGGCTGGTCCAAGTCAAACCTGACAGTGGGGCCCGGGTCAACGCTGAGGTGGCGGGGTCAAAGCATTAGCTTAATTTAAGTAGGGAAATAACCATGTGGTTAATTATGGGGTGGGGCCCGGCTGTCTGTGATTCTAGGGTTTGATTAGGACGTGGTTAACGCCTAATTAACCTTGCCATGTCAGCACGGCCAGGGTTAGACCACCGGCGACCATCCAGCGCGGCGGAGGCATGCCGGAAACGCGCTACGGGTGTCGGCAGCACGTGCCGAGGGCACCAGGGCGCAGCCCTTGCTTACCCGCATCGAGGAGCAGGGGGTTGGACGCGGGGGTCGCCGGAATCAACGCCGGCGACGAGGTTTGCGGCGGCCGTGGTTCGGACGTGCTCAAGTTCCTCGCTAGGGTGTTCGGGAGGAGGAGCTGGTGGTGTCTACGGGTGCGCGAAGACACGTTGATCACGGTGGTGCGCTCGGTTGCGGCTCTAGGTGATGGTGGCCATGGCGGCGACATGGCTGGGCGGCGGTGAGCTTCGAGCATGGCGGCACTAGCGCTAGGGGACGTGCAGGCGACGGGGAAAAAGGGAGAACGGAAGAGGAGCTCACAGAGGACACACAGAGGACACGCAGCGGGGTCGGGGAAGCGTCGGAGTTGGCGGATCGACGAGCGGCGTCCGGCGGCCGTGCGTGAAGGAGACGGCTCGATGGTGGCGATGCAGGGCGTCCGAGGTTGCTTGACTCGGCGGAGAGGATGAGGGCGAGGTAGCCGAGCTACTGGGCACGCCAAGGGGTCGAGGGGGAGGCTCTGGGTGCGGCAACGGCGGGCGGCGGTGATGAGCTCCGCTTGGGCTGCGCGAGAGAGAGAGAGAGCAGAGGAGGGGGAAGGGTCCAGGGAGAGTGAGAGAGGGGCAAGGGGTGTCGTGGCGTCTCCAGGTGCATCAGAGCAGCAGCGGGAAGCAGGAGGTGGCGCGCGCGTGTGCACGCACGACGGCCACACACTCTGCCTACTGGCTCGGGGAGGAAGACGACAGGAGGCGCCAGGTGGGCTGTGCCAGCAAGCTGGGCTGCGCAATGCTGGGCCTCTGGGCTGTAGGTAAGCGCCAGGTAGGGTCAGGTAAGCCTCTGTTCTTTTCCTATTTTTATTTTCTGTTAATTTGTTTTGATTTAGTTTGATAACTAAATCAATTTAAAACTTTCTGTAAATTTTTGTGTGAGCTCAGAGAGATAGTCCAAGTCCACATGCAAATTTACAAAAATATTTGAACATTATTTCTTATATAGCAGAAATAATTCCAACCCAAATATGTTATTGATTTAAATCAAAGGCCCAAAATAAATTATTTCTGTGCCTCCAAAAATATTGGTTTGAGTTTTACCTCATGCCAATATTTTCACAGAATAACAGGAACATTTTCTTGGACTCATTTGATGAGATTTAAATGTTGGTTATTTTTAGAGGTTTTTCCGAGGCTTTTGAAAATTCCTCAATTCAAGTTTCATTTGAATTTAAACATGATGCTCACATGGAAACTAGCCTAGGTCTGACCAGAATTAGGGACGTGACAACTCACCCCCACTAAACAAGAATCTCGTCCCGAGATTCAAGCGTAGGGTAAGATTAAAGGGGAACACAAACTAACACAATCTTCACGATCCAGGTTGCACTTCATAAGAACGTTGATTCGATCACCATCATTGTCTCGATTTCCTGCTCTGAGAACTCCATCTAACATGACAACGAGAGGAAAGGGACAACTCCATAAGAATCGATCTTCTCAAAGATCGAGCAACTCAGGGTCAACTCATGGAGTGAGGCATTGAAACATCTCTTGAGCTGACACACAAAACACACATCAAGAGGGATGGAAAGATGACGGAGGTTCAATTTGGTAGGCAACAATTCCACGCTGAAGTAGGATGGTGCATGGTTTCAATGTAGCGAGGAGTTGAGTTGCCATGAAACCATAACGGGGCACCTTAGGGAAGGTGACTCGTAGAAATATCCCCTGAAGTGGCAAAAAGAATTATCTTTGATTCAGAGATCATTGAAACTCTTTATACCAGCTTAAGGCAAATTACAATCGATCATTTGGAGAAGTTTGAAAGAATGGCATACTCAGTTTGGAAAGGAAACTAGAGTTATAAGACAACTTGACAAACCGAAGGCACATTCCAATTGATACCGAGAATACAACCTAGTGGTGGAGTGTGCCCTCAAGAACTTGAGCATTTCCATACTCATCAAGATTTACCAACATCCGTGTCAAGGGTGTTGATAACACAACATACTAACATGATGAATAGCGATGGATGATGCAGATGCAAAGGAAGATGACACTTTCTCAGATTTCACCTTACCAAGGCCAAGTGGACAAAATCTAGATGATCGACCGAGAGACATTTAGCACTCCGCTTCTAATGTTCTCCTTGATGTGCTAGCAACCCCATTCGTTGAAATGGTTTGGTAACTAGACCATCAAGTAAAAGGTCGGACTTCGGGAGCACAAAAATCCATAAGGAACAACTAGGGAGTAAATCCTATGAAATCCTTATGGGGAGGTGGCCAACTTCCTCAAACAAGATACTACAATAATAGGTCTTCCGGTTGGGTGTGTTGGCCACGACATCCACTTTACCGGTTATCGCGAGACCAATATTATAGTTCTTGGGAAATGTTCCAACCATCATATCTGCCTGAGATTCAGATCTGGTTGGTGTCAGAATAATCCAGACTCATCGGGTCTGGAAAGAAGAATGAAAGTTTGCAACACAAATCGACGAGATGACGTTGCGAGATTCTCGGGAAATGAGCTATGGTAGTAAACTCCAAAACATGAGCCGGTTCTGCTACACACGTGTGAACACGCTGTCCTAGACAAGCATGACCACGTAGTAGTCTTATAATAAAACACTACCGAGTTCAGATTGGGAACCATCATTGGGGATATCGAAGTCCTTGTATAAGCCCCGGGTCTTAAGAAGGAGCTTCTTCTCCTAGAAAAAATCAGCCAGTGGCTTGGTGTGCTAAGGATACATATAGAATGAAGGTTGCAAGTCTCCAAACCACAGAATACTTCGCACGTATGCATGACCGACTTGGGATGATTCCAAAGGAAGCAACATTGACTTTCTCGGATCCACGGCGGCAACTTGCATCAAATGCACATGAATTAGAGGAAGCCGCTTCTTTCATCCGAACATATGCTTCATGAGCTAGCATGAAGAAATGCTTTCAAAAATTTCCAACACTAGCTTAATGTTCAACAAAATTATGGAGAAGACAAGGATGTTGTCGATGGGCTCAACAACAATTCATCCAGATTCCCATGGAGATTGAATTCCATAACTATGTGAACAAGGTGATAGTATTGGTCAGACCCAAAAGATGTAATGGTGTATGCTCGACGGATAACCGCGCGTAAGACAACATTACGGACATCGTTGGTTCTGATTTGTTTTGACAATAGCCCATACTCAAATCAAAGTTTTTATAAGATAATAGGTCCAACAACTGATCACAGGGACCATTCGATGAAGATATCATCTTTCTTCAACTAACACACCAACACCAGGATATCCCTTGAGGATGAACTGAGTCGGACAAGCTTTTATCTTCCAACTCTCCAAGTTGTTGTCTAGCTCAACCAACTAGCTCAGGGATATCCAACACAGATTCCTGGAGAAGGAGTGATTTATAAGAAAACCAACTTGATCACGAACTCAACATAGCGGCCAGGTGACAACCTGGTAATACTTCCGAGAAGATATTCGAAACATCACAAACCATCGATATGTTACTAAGATCATGAACAATCTTGCTTTTCAGGGCAAGACGATATGATCAATAGAGCGAAGATTTGAAATAATCCTAACTCATCGATCGAGGAGTGCACCAGGAGAATGGACTAGGCAGCACAATTTATCTTAGAATGATGATTCAAGAACCAACACGCTAAGAATGAGAATATTGTCCATTAGCTACTAAGAAACAAGGTTGTTAGGAGTATTGATTTCACACATCACGGTTCACTTGTCGGCATTCCGGTTGCCACAACATGAGAACCGAGGATGGTGTGCAATTCCCATGATATTCCTGATATAAAGATGCTAATACTTCAAGGTAGAACAGACCAGAAGCTGGATTAGCAATTTGATTTGCGGAATACAACTGCTTTCACCCAATCCCAGAGATGAACGAGGTACTGGAGTTAGTTTCTCCTAGTCATTCCGGAGTAGAATGGCTTGGCGGAGCACAAAATAATAGGAATCGATAACACGAATGCACGCCATAAACTTGGCTATCAACTGATAGACAAGGATTGGAATACAACTACAGAGGGACAGATCAAAGGAACATATATCTTTCTGAGTTGTGGGTGCATAGATTAGCATGTCGGACGAGTTCAACATATTTCTTCCGGATAACCCATGCAGAAAGATAGGACTGGCAGAGCCACAATATAGAATGGAGAACTCGTCAAGAGCACTCTGGTTGTGATCGTTTGGTTCAACGATGAACTGCTGCCATAAGTAGTTCATGGTTTTTGGAAGAACGATATACCACGAACCTCGAGGCTATCACAAGGTTACTAATATCCTAAAGGGACTAGCAAACACTATCAACATGGAGTAGGTGGAGTGAATCTCGAGTTCAAAACCCAAGGAGTAGAATACCTACTACTAAGTGGCATCACGGGATGCTTTCGAGAATAAAGGCCAGAATCATCACACTGGGAACACAAATCATGGCTAGCTTACTAGGTGGTACTCTAAGACACCGAGGGTCATAATACTAGCTCCAACACATACATCGAGGCAATAGAGTACCTCAACTTACTGATTAGTATGGGTAATCTGGCCCAAAGGGACATCAAACGGGAGGAAGGGATTTGCAAATGCTTCAGACTATTTAGAAACCTGGGATGACTCGGACAACATAACGGTTGTAAATGCTCAAAAAGATTTGAGACATCCTGCAAAATAGTGGCATGACCACTCAACATCACAATACCAAGGTTCTGAGACCAACTATGAACACACGGAAGTAATAGGAACTGAAACAAGGCTTAAGTCCAACAATCTTATGAGTCTACGGATTAGTAACGCGTGATCCTGATAGAAAGAAGAGAAGGCCTAATTCTTAACACCGTAGGAAAGATATGATGACTCAGATCAGAAGGCCATAAGTTATAAGGAGTAAAAAGAGCCTTACGTTCCATCCCACAATCAATTCTCTTATATAACTAAAGAATTTCTAGACTCAACTTCGACCAGCTTGGCTTGGTAATCCTACATGCAGTCAAGCTCTGATACCAAAGCTGCCAGGACCCTGACTCAATGCCACATCGATCTAGCATGTAACACCTCATATCACTTTGCGGCCTCACGCACGGTATCCCCACGGGTGTCGCCTTACCTTTGCCCGGGACCGTTTGCGCCTTTTGGCACACGTATATGATAGTGTCGCTAGCATCCATATGATAAGGAGCCCGGGGTGACATGGCTAGTCGTAAACCCAAAGTGGCACAAACTTACAGGGACAGGCATCCATGACCCAGCATCGAACGTGTCGGTCATCAGCGAGTGAATCCAGGCTGTAGCACTAGGCTAACAGGACTCCGGTGAACCGGGCTGTAGCGGGCTAGCAGGACTCCGGTATTCATCGCGTGACATTTCCCCGAAGGGACAGACACAGGAACGAAGAAGGACACATGCTGGCTAGCCTAAGTGTTCCGGAGCAGTAGCAAGCTACCATGGCTCAGTGGAAGCACTAGGAGACATTTCCCGGTAAGAGAGGCTACTAAGGATAAACAACTAGATAGTCAGATCCTACACATACCAAGCATTTCAATAACATACACACAATATGCTCGATATGTGCAAATACAACATGGCATCACAACATGACTCTACAACTCAAGTACTTATTCAATAGGCTCCGAGGAGCGAGATATTACAAACATGGGTCTCATGACCCAACATTCAGAGCATACAAGTAAAAGCACATGCGGAAGCTTAACATGTCTGAGTACAGACAACTACAAATGAAAAAGGCTGAGAAGCCTGACTAACTATCAGATCCTGCCGAGGGCACAAGATCGTAGCTGAGGTAACAAGCTAAACGTCGAAGTACACACAGAACTACTAGTGAGACTGAAGTCTCTCTGCAAAAACATAAAATAGGAAAACGTGAGTACAAATGTACCCAGCAAGACTTACATCAGAACTAACTACATATGCATCATTATCAACAAAGGGGATGGTGGAGTTTAACTGCAGCAAGCAAGCTTTGACTCGGTGGCTATCCTGAACTACGACTGCATGTAACTCTTTTAAGGTGGCGCACACGAGTCCACATATTCACCATATCAATACACCACTATGGATCCGCTCCCGTCTCCCTATGAGAACGCCATCCATAGCACTAATACTTATCTTGCATAATTTAGAGTATCCACTTTCACTTGTCTATGAACTGAACAGGCAACCCAGAAGTCCTTTACCGCGGACACAGCTATTCTAATAGATAATGTTAACCCTGGAGGGGTGTACTTCTTCACACACGCTCTCGCCACTTACTGCCATGTACACGTCATGTATCTCGGCAACCTTCAAGCGGAAGCCTGGCGAGGGAGTCGGCCACGACCTGACTAACCACACAAGTCTCTAGTCCAGGCTTATCGCCTATTCGGGTTCCATCCGCAAGAAGATCCGGCCGGGGTGTCGCTCACGGCCCCAAACGATGTGTGCAGGGTTCCCAAGTCCACCATCCGGGTGCCACTTGGTACACCGGGCCACTGTGCCTAGTCTGTCCCAAGCCCACCTGTACCGGGTGCCACTTGGTAGACTACTAACACTACCTACAAACATCAGAAACTAGTTGCAACTCCTGGACAGAGATCATGTTGATTAATAAGTCGAGAGGGGTCGAGTTACCGGAACCCAATGTGTGGTAGTAGATGTTCATGGATCACAAACACAGAACTCAGTTCCTAAGGACGGTTTCAATGAGACAACCCACCATGTACTCCTACATGGCCTCTCACTGCTACCTTTACCAAATCGTGTTCACACACTTAGCTCACACACAGTAGGACATGTTCACACACCTCCAATTCATCCTGATGAATCAGACCTGACACAACTCTAAGCAATAGCAGGCATGACAAACAAGCATGAATGAGTAGGCACAACAGGGCTCAAACAACTCCTACTCATGCTAGTGGGTTTCATCTATTTACTGTGGCAATGACAGGTCATGCAGAGGAAAGGGGTTCAACTACCGCAACATGTAACAGTTGTGTCGGTGTACTAGAGTAGGGGTACCCTAGTATCCCGAACTTGTGCACGGGCAGTTGCAGCACCCCGCAGCAAGGCTCGCCAGGTAACCGCCAAGATCCTCCGTGGCTCCTCAGGAGACAAGACCCCGACAAGAGGAGCTTGCCGGGAAGCCATTCAAGAACAAAGTATTCAAACCAAGAAGACAAGGCCCCGCCAAGAGGAGCTTGCTGGGAAGGCCAGCCAAGGCGTCTCAAGAAAGCTTGCCGCGACGCGCCGTGCGTCCCGGCAAGGCTCGGTGAACGACAAGCTCCCGAGCCCGACAAGACAACGACCGCGGCGAGGCACTTGCCGCGGCGAGCGGTCACACCGCACCCGCGCTCCAGCACATCCGCCCACGTGTCGCTCTAGGGCCCTTCCAAGCGCGCGTGGCAAGAGGCTGTGCAGCCAGGGGTGCGCGGTGGCAAGCGGCGCTGATGAGAAGGCCATCGTGGCGATCGCTGGCGCCCCTGACGGTCTCTGCTTGCACTGTTTGGGCGACATAGACGAGCATTAAATGCCCTTGTCCCCTGCTGTCAAAGTTAGGTATAATACACTGTGTCTACAGTATAGGTAGATGTGCCTACCACATTCTTTTTCCATTTTGCCCCTTTTGTCTGTGTTGCCATCTGTCGGTGACCCCTTGAGCATATAAAAGGAGGCCCATGCGCAACGTAGAGGGGGTTCGACTCATTCGAAGCTAGGGACACTCCCACGCTCGGTTTGGTAGTGCTGATCGCTCCTGAGCAAGAACTCAATATACACTTAGATGCAGCAGTAGGAGTATTATCTCTCCGGAGAGCTCCGAAGCTGGGTAAACTGCTCGTGTGCACTGCCTCGATCTGCTCTTCGTGCGACCTCCGCCCTCTGCCGAACCGAAAGGGGCTCGGTCCGCCGGTCCCATAGGTGTTCGTGGATCAGTTTCCCCGACATCTTTGGCGCGCCAGGTAGGGGGCGTCGAGATTGTGTGAACCCGATCCGGCGTGCACGCGAGCTAAATCTTCATCATCTTCATCGACATGCCACCGAAGAAGAAGGATTCGGAGGCAGCAGTTCCGTCCGCGTTGATTCCACCGCCATCGGAGCAAATGGGTGGTGGAGTTGACGCCGACGGAAGAACGGGCGTCGACGAGGGGGCTCACAGTGCTGCGAAGTCCAAGGACAAGGCAGCATAGACCTCGGCGTCCGTACGCGCACCGCGCCTGTCTCAGGAGGCGCGGGACCAACAGCGTCATGGCGTTCGCAGTGCCATACGTCCGCTGGGCCAAGATTAAGCTGGTGGATCTCGCGGAGTTCAAGACCAGCATGCACACCAGCATGCTGGCCCGAGCGAAGTACGATCGCCTAGACGGGATACTGCTCCTTCTAACATAGTTAGAAGTCCGAGCATATCCCGCTCCTCGCACCGTTCGCCACTGCCGCCCACCACTCCAGCAGAAGCCTTGGTGCGAGCTCTACTGCTTCTAGATTACCCTCTGACGGCGGACAAGACCGACGAGTGGAGGGCCACCATTCAGAGTCTCATTGGCTTCGCCAACGGCGACACCGCGCGGAAACCGAGCACCTCGCTGCCGCGGCAAGACTGCCGGACGCGAGCCGATGGTGACAAGACCGATGGGGTTGCAACTTCCATGCATTCTCCACCACGAAGGCCAAGATCGCCGACTCGTCGGGTCCACCTCGACGGCGACTCCACCGCGTCATCGGATCCACGAGCTCGTCGCGATCAGCGCCAAGTTCTCCATGAACGACAACAAGAGGACGCTCGTACTTGCATCGAGCGCCGAAGAGAAGCGCGGCGTCAATCTGACTAGCGCGCTGGGCCCACTGTTGACATGCATGCACCAGGGGAACCTGGAAACTTGCCGTACGCGGTAGGTTGCCCTGCGTTTACTCGTGAGCTGCGGCAAGTCCAGTGGCCCAGCAAGAAGAATTTCAAGCCAGATGTACCAGAGAAGTACGACGGCAAGTCGCATCCGTCGGAGTTCCTCAGCATCTACACCATTGCGGTGCAGGCTGCCGAGGGACGAGACGACAAGATCCTTGCCAACTACTTCCCGCTGGTGCTCAAGCCTAACGTCAGATCCTGGCTCATGCACTTGCCGGACAACTCCATTTCCTCTTGGGCAGATCTATGCCATCAGTTTGTCGGCGCCTTTACAGGCGGCCACAAACCTCATGGCCAAGAAAGTGATCTTCATCTGCTCGCCCAGAAGGAAGGAGAGCCCCTGCGCAAGTACATTCAGAGATTCAGCCGTGTACAGCACAACATCCCAGATGTCCACCCTGCCGCGGTCATCAGCGCGTTCCATCAGGACGTGCGAAACCGCAGGATGCGGGAGGAGATGGCCATGTGCAAGATCAGGGACGTCAGCAAGCTATATGCCCTGGCCGACAAGTGTGCACGTGCTGAAGAGGGGAGGAAGCTCCCCGGAGAGAATACAGGAGCAGGAGGGTCTGACAGTGAGGATGCTGCCCCGGCAAAGAAAGGCCGGCGGCGGAACAACAGGAAGAAAAAGGGAAAAGAAGTGCTAGTTGTTGAGTAGTCCGGCAACGGAGGTGGCGCCAAGAAAGCTAAAGTTGGAAGCTCTGGCAAGGAGAGCCAGGCTGTGGCGGCCGCCGACAAGCAGGACAGCTCCGGCAAGCAGTACTGCAAGATCCACCGCACCAAGGGCCATGACCTCCAGAGCTGTAAGAAGGTTGAGCAGCTTGTTGAGCAGCACAAGGCTGAGTACGAGCGACGCGACAAGGAGAAGGCCCAGGAAGGTGCTGGAGGAGCCAGCAAGAAACGCCCCGGCCGGGGGGGCGCCGCGGCAAGGCCAAGCAACGGCAAGGAGACAGGCCTCCCCGTGGCCGCGATAAGGACGAAGACGACGATGACTCAAGCAATGGATGCGAGAAGTCAATGCAGCGGAACCATCCATGGAGTCACGCAGGCCTATGAAATGGTCCAGCACGCCTATCATCTTTGATATTGAGGATCACCCTGATCGCATAACTGCGGTCGGATGCTTGCCGATGTTGGTTTCACCAACTATCCGCGACCTCAAGGTCACAAAGATGCTAGTTGATGGTGGGGCCGGCTTGAACCTGATCTCCTTCGCAGTCCTCCAGAAACTCCAGATCCCTGACAGCGAGCTTGAAGAGACCGACACATTCCAAGGAATCAACCCGGGAAGGAGCAAGCCGAAGGGAAAGATCACGTTGCCGGTCACATTTGGCAGCGAGTTAAACTTCAGAACTGAGAGGGTCACTTTTGACGTTGCTGATTTTCCATTACCCTACAATGGAATACTCGGCCGCCCCTGCGCTCGCCAAGTTCATGGCAGCCTCTCATTATGCATACAACATGCTGAAGATGCCAGGCCCGATAAGTGTCATCTCTGTCCCTGGCGACAAGAAGGATGCCCTTATCTGCGCCGACAAGATTTACCAGGAGGCAACAGCCGCAGCTGATCACAAGTCACTTGCCACTGAAGCCCCCGGGGGGAAGAAGAAGACGAAGTCCGGCAAGAGCTCTGATGCCCACTCTTCGGAGTGCTGCGCTACCGTCGAGGATGCACCATCGAGCTCCACCGACAAGTGTAAGAAGGCAATGGCAGCTCCACCAGAGACCAAGAGGGTGTCCGCCAAGGAGGATGGTACTGGTGGTACTTTCACCATCAGTGCCACTCTTGACCCTAAATAGGAAAGCGTGCTCATTGCTTTCCTGCGGGCGAACGTCGACGTGTTTGCATGGCAGCCGTCTGATATCCCCGGTGTTCCTAGGAAAGTAATTGAGCACCACCTAGCCGTTTGTCCTCATGCGCGGCCTGTCAAGCAGAAAGTCAGGAAGCAAGCAGTGGAGTGTCAAGAGTTCATTGCAAAAGAAATCAAGAAGTTGGAAGCTGCAGGCCTTGTCAGAGGAGTGCTCCATCCCACATGGTTGGCCAATCCTGTAGTTGTGGGCAAGGCCAATGGGAAATGGAGGCTTTGTATTGATTTCACCGATGTCAATAAAGCTTGTCCCAAGGACCCATTCCCCTTGCCGCGCATAGACCAGATTGTTGACTCCACGGCTGGATGTGATTTGCTTTCATTTCTTGATGCATACTCAGGATACCATCAGATCTTCATGGCAGAAGAGGATGAGGAGAAACCCGTATTCATCACCCCATGTGGCACATACTGTTTTGTACGGATGCCTTTTGGTTTGAAGAATGCTGGTTCCACATTTGCTAGAGTAGTCCATGTCGCTTTTGAGCCACAGATACACAGAAATTTGGAAGCCTACATGGATGATATAGTGGTCAAGAGCAAGGACAAGGCGACCCTGATTCAAGATTTAGATGAAACCTTTGCAAATCTGCGCAAGATCAACCTCAAGCTTAACCCCGAGAAGTGCGTATTTGGAGTCCCTTCCGGCAAGCTTCTCGGGTTCTTTGTGTCTCAGCGGGGAATTGAAGCCAATCCCGACAAGATCAAGGCCATCGAGGAGATTGAAGCATTGAAGCGCGTCAAGGATGTACGAAGGCTTGCCGGTTGCGTCGCTGCTCTCAGCAGATTCATCTCTCGCTCTGCTGAGCGCGCCCTGTCGTTTTTCAAAATATTGAAAAAGGCAGGTCCAATGAAATGGACTCCGGAAGAGGAGGCTGCGCTGCAGGACTTGAAGAGGTACCTGTCCTCCACTCCAATACTTGTCGCACCTAAGCCACAAGAGAAGTTGCTGCTGTATCTAGCGGCAACCAATCAAGTGGTTAGTACTGCGTTAGTAGCGGAGAGGGAGGCGGATAACGAGCCAACAACCACGGCAGGCACATCCAGCGACAAGCAGGGGGCTTCACCGACAAGCTCTGGTCCCGACAAGGATGGATCTGCGCAGGTGCGCGAGGAGGTGCAGAAGAAAATGGTGCAACGCCCAGTTTACTTTGTCAGCTCCCTTCTGCAGGGGGCTAGGTCAAGGTACTCTGGTGTGTAGAAGTTACTTTTCGGCCTTCTCATGGCCTCGAGAAAGCTGCGCCATTACTTCCAGGCACATGAGATCACAGTTGTCACTCGCTTTCCACTAAAGAGGATACTGTAGAATCCAGAAGCAACAGGCAGGATTGTCGAGTGGGCACTGGAACTGTCAAGCTTTGGCCTCAAGTTTGAGAGCACTTCAATGATCCAAAGCAGAGCAATGGTAGAGTTCATAGCAGAGTGGACGCCAACACCAGACGAAGAGATTCCAGAAACGAGCATCCCCGTAAGGAAGCAAGCAAAGAGTGGCTGATGTACTTTGATGGTGCCTTCCCGCTGCAAGGCGCCGGTGCTGGCGTGCTGCTTATCGCACCCACCAGAGAGCACCTCAAGTACGTAGTCCAGATGCACTTTCCCAAGGAGCAAGCAACAAACAATACTGCAGAGTATGAAGGCTTGCTTGCCGGCCTCAGGATCGCGGCAGACCTTGGGATTAAGAAGCTCATTGTTAGGGGTGACTCGCAGCTTGTCGTCCACCAAGTGAACAAGAACTATCAGAGTCCATTGATGGAAGCTTATGTTAATGAAGTGAGAAAGCTAGAAGAGCACTTTGACGGCTTACAGATGGAACATGTTCCAAGAGCTCAGAATGACGTTGCTGATGGCCTGTCAAAGTGCGCCGCACTAAAGCTACCTGTGGAACCAGGAATCTTTGTGCTCAAGCTGACTCAACCATCCGTGACACCATCAACTGGACAGAGTAAGAAGAGGAAGTTGGTTTCCGGTGACTACTTTCCGGCAGAGCTTCCCGAAGCCGCCGCCAAGAAGGTCCCCAAAATCAACGCCAAGAGTGCTGAGGAGCAGTCTGCTCCGGCAAACCTTAGGGTTTGTTCCGTCGAAGCAGATGCTCCCGACAAGTTTTGCTCCGGCAAGCTTGCCGGGGAACATCAAGCTCCGGCGGGGCCGCAGGCCCTTGCCCTCGAAGCGGGTGTTCCCGCAGCAGCAGATGTGCCTTTGGTCCTTGTTATCGATCCGCAAGCTCCAGCATGGGCGCAGCAGATTGTCCGTTTCCTTCAGACATGAGAACTTCCCGAAGAGCAAGAAGAAGCGGAAAGAGTAGCCCGGCAGTCAAGTATGTACAAGTTTGTCGACAACACACTGTACAGAATAGGACTCAACGGTGTGAAATTGAAGTGTATTCGCCGGGAAGATGGACAACAGCTGTTGGCAGAGATACATGGAGGCATATGTGGTCACCACATTGGCGCATGAGCACTTGCCGGCAAAGCGTTCCGGCAAGGTTTCTTTTGGCCGACAACCCTCCAGGATGCAACTGCACAAGTAACCAAGTGTGAAGCGTGCCAGTTCCATTCCAAGCAAATACACCAGCCAGCTCAAGCTCTCTAGACGATCCCTTTATCCTGGCCATTTTCGGTCTGGGGGCTCGACATCCTCGGCCCCTTCCCCCGAGCTGTCGGGGGCTTTGAGTTCTTGTACGTCGCCATCGACAAGTTCACAAAGTGGCCGGAAGTGGAACCAGTGAGGAAGGTGACAGCACAGTCAGCAGTCAAGTTCTTCAGGTCGATTGTTTGCCGTTTTGGGATCCCTAACAGGATCATCACCGACAACGACACACAATTCACGAGCCGCACTTTCATGCAGTACGTCCAAGATCTTGGCGCCAAGGTCTGCTTCGCTTCTGTTGCTCATCCAAGAAGCAACGGTCAAGCGGAGAGGGCAAATGCTGAAGTGCTACGAGGCCTCAAGACCAGAACTTTCGACAGGCTGCGCAGGTGCGGAAGAAACTAGATCGAGGAGCTGCTGATGGTTCTTTGGTCGATCAGAATGACGCCAAATCGAGCCACTGGCCAGACACCTTTCGCTCTAGTCTATGGAGCAGAGGCAGTTCTCCCCACGGAACTCGTATACGGGTCGCCTCGAGTGCTCACTTATGATGAGCTTGAGCAAGAGCAGCTGCGGCAAGATGACGCACTGCTCCTTGAGGAAGATCGTCTTCAGGCTGCTATACGAGCTGCTCGATATCAGCAAGCTTTGCGTCGCTACCATAGCCGCAAAGTTAAAGCCAGAAGTTTCGAGGAAGGCGACCTTGTTCTTCGGCGCGTTCAGTCCGCCAAGAATTCCAACAAGTTGACGCCGAAGTGGGAAGGCCCTTACCGGGTGAAACTAGTCACTAGGCCTGGCGCTGTCCGCCTTGAGACCGAAGATGGCATTCCGGTGAGCAACTCCTGGAACATTGAGCATCTTTGTAAGTTTTACCCGTAGGGCGCTGTTGCCGCTGTACAAGTCTTGCCGCTGTTGCATGTAATCTTTCGTACAAAGCCGGGCGCAGACCCCGTGCATAAATAAAGTTCATGTGCCTCGCACAACTTGTCAATTTCATGCTTTCTTTCTTTTCGCATGTATCGTCTGACACTTTGTGCAGCACCTGCCCCCGGTAAGCGATAACAAGCCGCAAGGCTCCATATCTTTATTTTCTTTTCTGTCTCTTTCTCAAAGGAAGGAAGGTTCCCTCGCCCACAAGGTTTGACGGGGGGAAAGGAGAAGATAATGGTGTGGACCGGGCCGTTCAAGAAAGTTTCGCCTTGCCGGGAAGCAAACGACAGAAAAGCTAAGTTGCCAAAGTTTGAGCAATCAGTTTTTAAATTTTTAAGTTATCTTCCTTGAACGACCGTGCTTTGTATGGAAAACCTGTGCGCAGAGGAACCAACTCATAGCTAGTTGCGCCCTTACTTTGTTTCGAGTCCGCTCAACAATTTAAGTGAGCTGCGACTAGCTGCGACAAGGTTTCTTGTCGGTAGCGGCACCACCAGCAGGCTGCTGACGTTCCGCACTCAGCGCTCGCGGCAAGGGTGCCTGCACCGGCAAGTTCCCTAAAATCATAGGGCAGAAACGTATAAAGCCAGGAGTCAAGCAAAGGAAATAACATAGCAATCAATACCCAAAATAGAGTTATATTACAAAATAACTTGTCGCGGCTCTAATAAAGTGCTCTCATGACATGACTAGCAGCGGCAAGAAAAGAAGAAAACGGGCGGCCTAATCTACGCGGCCACCATCAACCCTCTTGACCTCATTCACCTTGTCCACAATGGGTGCAACAAGGGCTTTGAGTGCTTCCAGATCAGCATCTGCCGGCAGCTTCTTGAGGACGTTGGTGAAGTTGAGGCCTGGATTACGGAAGGCCACTTTCACCAACACCTTCTCCAGGACTCTGGCGCAGATCGTGCACGACTCATCGGCCAGCTGCTTTGGGATCTTCTCTCGGAGCTGCTGGAGGGCTGTCGCCACGCCTTTAAAGAACAGGGTGAGCTTGGCGCTAGGCTGGAGGTTCTCATCGGAGGAGTACCCGAAGTCCTCCACTCCCAGCTGCGCCAGCTCCCCGTCGATGACTGCAGCGATGTTCACAAGGCCCTCCGTCCAGAGCTCCACCGTATCCTTGAAGGTCTTATGGGTTTCGGTGGCCCTCGCCAGCAGCGCTTCGTTGCCCTTGATCTCCTCCTTCAAGTCCGCCTCCCGCTTCTTGGCGCCGTCCAGCGTCTGCGTCAAGGTGGCCAGCTTCAGCTCAAGATCGGCGTTGGAATCCTTGGCGGCGCTCAGCTCCTTTCCCTTCTCGGCGAGTTGGCCCTGCATCTCACCATGAGCGAGGGCGTCCTTCTTGCGCTCAAGCTTGCGCGCGGCAAGTTCTTCGCCGCCCGCCTTCAGATCAGCCTCCAGCTGCGCCACCTTTGCCTCCAATTCCTTCTTGGCAGCCTCGGTAGCCGCAGCCGCGTCCTTTGCTTCCTTGAGCACCCCGCCAAGTGCCTGCTCGCGCACGACAAGATCCTCCTCGTGGCTGTCAAGGTTAACTTT
Source organism: Triticum aestivum (assembly GCF_018294505.1). Classification (NCBI taxonomy): domain Eukaryota; kingdom Viridiplantae; phylum Streptophyta; class Magnoliopsida; order Poales; family Poaceae; genus Triticum; species Triticum aestivum. The sequence continues at coordinate 152,433,693 of NC_057807.1, forward strand.
CCATTGGGCCAGCTCACCTTCTTGCACATACAGCTTCTCGCCGGCGAGCCGCTGTTGCTCTTCAGCTTCGGCCTTCTCGAGGAGGAAGGCCTTCCACTCTTCAGCAAGTTGCTCCCGCTCCTCCGCCAAGGCCCGGAGAGCTTCCTGGCGGAGACCCCGGAGCTCCTCCGCGCGCTTTTCAATATCCACGCTCGCCTTCGCGACAAGCGCTTCCCGAGACTCCAGCTTGGCTTGGCGGGCGCGATAGAGTGACATCAGCCTCCGTAGCAACCGCTCCTCCTCAGGCTCGTCGCTACTGCTTCCCGGCGCGTCGACAATCGACAACCCAGCGGAGGCAAGCACCTCCCCATCCAGGGTTTCTCCTTCAACCGGCGCCCTGGAGCTTGACGGCCAGGGGAGCTTGATGAAAATGCCCTCACCGGCCTTCAGATAGGCGCCGGGCTGGGGCTCCTCGGAGCCTTGTGATACGGCAGCAGCGGAGGGATCGGCGGTCGGTGCAGCGCCTGGCGCTCCTGCGGCCTCAGGGCCGTCAGTGCGATCGCCGGATCCCTTGCCACCTTCCGCGGCGGCAGCCTTGGCGGCCTCTTCGCCGGCGGGCTCATCAGCACCGGCTCCTTCTTCGGTGGCCGCGGCATCATCAGTATTGCCGCGCGTGTCCTCCTCGCCGCCCGCCTCAGCCTCCATTGGCTCCATGGAGGGTGGATCTGACGACCGGAGAAGAAGGAGAAGTCAAGCAAACATTCGAAAAGAAAAATAAGAAGAAGAAGAATACAAGGGAAGCTTCAGGCAAGGGATTACCTGCACTGCGGTCCATGGACATGGGCTCCACCATCGGAGGATCACTAGTGCGGCCCCTTGCCGGAGACTCCTCCCTCGCCGGAGATTCCTCCCTTGCCGGAGAACGCTCCCTTGCCGGGGAATCATCCCTTGGAGGTGTAGTGGAAGCAGATGGCACGTCGGAGACGGTTTCCGAGCCCTCCTGGTGAAGCTGTTCTGCTCCTACACAAACAAACCGACAGTCAGATGTCAGCAAAGAAAAGAGCACCCGTGCGCACCCAAAAGCAGAAAGAAAATCATGTACTTACGCTGGGGGCTGCGCTGGGGGCTGCTTCGCGGAGTAGTTGCCGGATCTGGCAAGGTGGTCTCGGGCGTGCCCCCTGCCGTCACAGTGGGCTCGTCCTCGATGATAACCACCGGGACCTTGGCTCTCTTCACCGCTCTTTGAGCCAACGTCCTGAAAAGGAGTAGGTTTAGATCGAAGCAAGTTAGATACAAGACAAAGCAACAAAATTGAAGAACTACTAGTACAACAGATAAATCTTACTCTTCTTCCTCCTCATCGGAGCTGAGCACGGAGAGGCCGAAGTCGGCGCGACGAGGCGGAGGTGTAGGACCCCTTGGCCGCCTGGCGGGCGCAGTGGCGGCGGCCCGGTAAGACCCCGCTACAGTTGCCGCAGCGGTACGAGGCACTCCCGCGGCAACATTGCTTGCCGCGGTGGAGCGTGTCGCGCGGCGCGTCGGCTGCTGACTCCTTTGCCGCCCCGCTGCGTCCCCGCCCCTGCGAAGGCGCCTTCTCAGTGGAGCTGGGGGCTGTGCTGTGGGCTCCGCCTGCGGCAAGCAGTCTGGAGATGGCGGGCCGCTCGCACCCTCGGCGGGCATGCTCGACTCGGCGTCCGGCGCGGCAAGCTCTTCCTCGCCGTCAATCCACTCTCGCTTGGCAAGGCTTGCCGCCGCCTCTGCCTCTACCTCCTCCATGGTGAACCCGAACTCACCCGCGGCAGCGGCTGCCGCCGCCTCTTCCGCCCTGGTGGCGATGCGTTGCATCTCCTCCTTGGTAGTGTCGCGGGTGAGGCTCTTCTGCTCGTCGGCACGGACCGCCACCTCCACCAGTCCGTTGAAGAATTGCTGCACAACGTCGTCCGCTGGTTCTTGCCACGTTGGGACAAGACCATGCGAGTCACACAGCGGCATCGTCGCGTGGATGCGGTCGAGCGAAGAATTGTTGCACAGCGGGACGACCCCCGCCGGCAACCTGAACCATTCTGGATGTTGGGAGTCGTGCTTGAACAGTTCCTTGAGCATCGCATCCAGCTCCAGCACAGTGAAGTTAAAATTGAGGCCCGGGCACAGCCTCATGATATCCGCCGGACAGCCAAACTCCCAAGCAGGCCTCCTCCTCTCCTGCAAGGGGGCGATGCGGCGGCGGAGAAATTCCGCGCCCACGGCGCCCACAGTCAGCTCGGCAAGCCTGAGGCGCAGGATTCTGGTGACGGCAATCTTCAACCTAGCGTCCTCCGGGGCCAGGCTGCTCCAATCGTTGCCGCGCACTACTGGAACTTGGCGCAAGGCACTGAATGGCTGCGGGTTCTCCTCCATGATCCAACACCAATCAGCTCTCCACTCCTCCCACTTGCTGCGGAGCTCCCCCTACAGATACGCCTCCTTCTTGCCGGCCCTCGAGATCCAGGCGATCCCGCCGGAAAGTGGCTCTCCTCTCTCGACCCGAGGCATGAAGTAATGGCGGAAAAGGGCTACGTTTGGGTGGACTCCGACAAAGTTTTCGCAGAGATGTGCAAAAACGGACATGGTCAGAACGGCGTTGGGGGTGAAGTCAAGAAGATGAAACCCGTAGGTGTTCATGATGTCACAGAAAAACTCCGAGAAGGGCGGACAGAGGCCGCAGTAGAAGAACAGCAGGAAGAAGGGATACCCGTATGGAGCCCGTTTCGAAGCGGCGGCGGAGAGTACCTTCGTGCGCGGGTGCGCTCGTGTCTCTGTCGACCAGAAGAGATAGAACCACTGCCTCAGCCCCGCCGCGTCGAGCTCGGAAGGGAAAGTGGCCCGCTCCTTTCGCAGCACCTCAAGCCGCAGCGCCTTGGCCGACTTCGCGACCTTCCCGGTCTTCGGAGCCATGGCGAAGGTGGTGGAGGAGATCGACGGCGTTGGTGGCAACGACGGTGATGAGGGGCGGAGTGCTGCTCTTTTTCGACCTTGGAGAAAGGGGGGAGCAGCGGAGATTTGGGAGTAGTAACCGGCGAGATGAGCTACCGCCCCTATTTCCTCTGCTTATAAAGAGGGCGGGGGCGAACATTACGCTTTTCCGAATAAAGAAACCCCCCACGATGCCGCATTCAACGCGTGCCGTTCGGGGAGGGCGCGGTGGATGCGGAGTAAGAAACGGCACGACCCAGGCCACGCGTGCCCGTGCCCTGTTTTGGGCCTGGCCCAACAGCGCTCGACACCGTGTGTGGCCCAGGCCCGGGGGCTCCTATCAGTGTACTTGAGTAGGGGTACCCTAGTATCCCGAACTTGTGCACGGGCAGTTCCAGCACCCCGCGGCAAGGCTCGCCATGTAACCGCCAAGATCCTCCGTGGCTCCTCAGGAGACAAGACCCCGGCAAGAGGAGCTTGCCGGGAAGCCATTCAAGAACAAAGTATTCAAACCAAGAAGACAAGGCCCCGGCAAGAGGAGCTTGCCGGGAAGGCCAGCAAAGGCGTCTCAAGAAAGCTTGCCGCGACGCGCCGTGCGTCCCGGGAAGGCTCGGTGAACGACAAGCTCCCGAGCCCGACAAGACAACGCCCGCGGCGAGGCACTTGCCGCGGCGAGCGGTCACACTGCACCCGCGCTCCAGCACATCCGCCCACGTGTCGCTCTGGGGCCCTTCCAGGCGCGCATGGCGAGAGGCTGTGCAGCTAGGGGTGCACGGTGGCAAGCGGCGCTGACGAGAAGGCCATCATGGCGATCGCTGGCGCCCCTGACGGTCTCTGCTTGCACTGTTTGGGCGACATAGACGGGCATTAAATGCCCTTGTCCCCTGCCGTCAGAGTTAGGTATGATACACTGTGTCTACAGTATAGGTAGATGTGCCTACCACATTCTTTTTCCATTTTTACCCCTTTTGTCTGCATTGCCATCTGTCGGTGACCCCTTGAGCATATAAAAGGAGGCCCATGCGCAACGTAGAGGGGGTTCGACTCATTCGAAGCTAGGGACACTCCCACGCTCGGTTTGGTAGCGCTGATCGCTCCTGAGCAAGAACTCAATATACACTTAGATGCAGCAGTAGGAGTATTATCTCTCCGGAGAGCTTCGAAGTTGGGTAAACTGCTCGTGTGCACTGCCTCGATCTGCTCTTCGTGCGACCTCCGCCCTCCGCCGAACCGAAAGGGCTCAGTCCGTCGGTCCCATAGGTGTTCGTGGATCAGTTTCCCCGACAAGTTGAATCGTTGTTGTCCTAATGCAGTAAAAGAGAGCAGGAGCGAGAGAGTGGGATTGTATCGGAATGAACAAGGGGGTTTTGATTGCCTGGCACTTCTGAAGATAGTATAGCTCTTCATCGGTGTCATCGAACTCATCGTCGAAACCATGTCTATCGAAGGGGACAAAAACCGGCAACACAGAAGGAAACACAATCAATGCAATGCACAATATGATGCATGATCATGACATGGAAAAATGAGTGTGTTGGGCTAATGCAACTACAAAGAGATGGGTTTGGGTCACTTTGAACCAAAGGTTCAACCCCAAATTCAAATTATGAATTTAAATAGTGCCTTATCATGTTTTGATCTAAACAGCAAGTTTAAGTTGCTTTATCATGCATGAAACCAGTCCATATGGATAGATTGGATTTTTCTGATCATTTTTCATATATAACTTATTTCATTCTGAGGTACGGTTGATTTTATATGATTTTTAGAAGTTTATACTATTCTCTGGAATTTCCTGGATTATTTTTAATCCAGAAAACGATTAACTGCGTCAGCAATGTGTAAGCATGATGTCAGCGGGTCAAAGGGGCTGGTCCAAGTCAAACTTGACAGTGGGGCCCGGGTCAACGCTGAGGTGGCGGGGTCAAAGCATTAGCTTAATTTAAGTAGGGAAATAACCCTGTGGTTAATTATGGGGTGGGGCCCGGTTGTCTGTGATTCTAGGGTTTGATTAGGACGTCAGCACGGCCGGGGTTAGACCGCCGGTGACCATCCAGCGCAGCGGAGGCACACCGGAAACGCGCTACGGGCGTCGGCTGCACGTGCCGAGGGCACCAGGGCGCAGCCCTTGCTTACCCGCATCGAGGAGCAGGGGGGGTTGGACGCGGGGGTCGCCGGAATCAACGCTGGCGACAAGGTTTGCGGCGGCCGTGGTTCGGACGTGCTCGAGTTCCTCGCTAGGGTGTTCGGGAGGAGGAGTTGGTGGTGTCTACGGGTCCGCGAAGACACGCTGATCACGGTGGTGCGCTCGGTTGCGGCTCTAGGTGACGGTGGCCACGGCGGCGACATGGCTGGGCGGCAGTGAGCTTCGGGCACGGCGGCACTAGCGCTAGGGGACGTGCGAGGCGACGGGGAAAAAGGGAGAACGAAAGAGGAGCACACAGAGGACATGCAGAGAAGCCCAGCGGGGTCGGGGAAGCGTCGGAGTTGGCGGATCGACGAGCGGCGTCCGGCGGCCGTGCGTGAAGGAGACGTCTCGATGGCGGCGATGCAGGGCGTCCGAGGTTGCTTGACTCGGCGGAGAGGATGAGGGCGAGGTAGCCGAGCTACTAGGCATGCCGAGGGGTCGAGGGGGAGGCTCTGGGTGCGGCAACAGCGGGCGGCCGTGATGAGCTCCGCTCGGGCTGCGCGCGAGAGAGAGAGAGCAGAGGAGGGGGAAGGGTCCAGGGAGAGTGAGAGAGGGGCAAGGGGTGTCGTGGCGTCTCCAGGCGCATCAGAGCAGCGGCGGGAAGCAGGAGGTGGCGCGCGCGTGGGCGCGCACGGGGCCACACGCTCTGCCTACTGGCTCGGGGAGGAAGACGACAGGAGGCGCCAGGTGGGCTGGGCCAGCGAGCCGGGCTGCACAGTGCTGGGCCTCTGGGCTGTAGGTAAGCGCCAGGTAGGGTCACGTAAGCCTCTGTTCTTTTCCTATTTTTATTTTCTGTTAGTTTGTTTTGATTTAGTTTGAGAACTAAATCAATTTAAAACTTTCTATAAATTTTTGTGTGAGCTCAGAGAGATAGTCCAAGGCCACATGCAAATTTACAAAAATATTTGAACATTATTTCTTATATAGCAGAATTAATTCCAACCCAAATATGTTATTGATTTAAATCAAAGGCCCAAAATAAATTATTTCTGTGCCTCCAAAAATATTGGTTTGAGTTTTACCTCATGCCAATATTTTCACAGAATAACAGGAACATTTTCTTGGACTCATTTGATGAGATTTAAATGTTGGTTATTTTTAGAGGTTTTTCCGAGGCTTTTGAAAATTCCTCAATTCAAGTTTCATTTGAATTTAAACATGACGCTCACATGGAAACTAGCCTAGGTCTGACCAGAATTAGGGACGTGGCACAAAGCCTACAATGGACCCCATCATCCATGTGCCAGTGCCTTCTCTCAAGCATGTCCTTGGTGTTCAACCTGTCCATAATAAGCATCCAAGCAAAAACCTTGATCTTGATGGTACAAGAGGATTTCCAAACCCCACAGAGCAAAGGATTGAAGGATTCAGACACAAAAGTGTGTGAGTAGAACATCTTGGGTTTGAAAGACTTGGAAGAGCCTTGCCAGAACCAAACATCTCGCAAACTTGGCTCTCTGTTCTGGGAATTCATCAATTCCTGTATCTGGTTCAACTCATCATAGGCCTGAGCAAATAAGGGGAGGTGGAAGAGTTGATGCATATCCTTGGCAAAAGAGTAAAGCCTTGGGAATCTTGTCTGCAGACTAGACACTGTGCTGTCAAGGTTCCAATTATCAGCCCAAAAAAGAGAAGTGTCCCCTTCATTAATTTGAACCCAGGAGCAGTCCCTGAAGTGTTGCATGACTTTACAGATATCTCTCCACCAGAAGGATCCACATTCAGTTGTTCCCTGGGGCATCCTTTCGAAATAGTATGAATTCCAGACTAAGGACACCCACGGGATATCTCGTTTATTCAGAAAGTTATTGACATGCTTGGGGAGAAGAGCCACATTCTGAACTCCCAGATTAAGAATGCCTAGTCCCCCTTTGTTTTTTGGCCTGCAAATGAGGTTCCAAGCAGCAAGAGAAGGTGCTGGCTGATCTCTATGCTTTCTCCACAGACACTGCCTTTGAATTCTCTCGAGCTGCTTGAGAATACCTGCTGGCAGAGCGAGAGTACACAGGAAGAAGATTGGCATTGAAAAAAGAGCAGAGTTAAGGAACTGCAACCTTTCACATTGATTAAGGAAAGAAGAACTGGCAGTCAATCTTCTCTCCATACAGTCTACCAAAGGCATGAAGTCCACCATTTTGGGCCTTGTGGTCCCCACAGGCAATCCAAGGTATGTAAATGGCATTTTTCCAATTTTGCAACCAAAAGCAGCAGCCAAATCTTCCATAACAGCAGATTCAACATTGATTGGGATAATAAAAGACTTATGGTAGTTGACATCCAGACCAGTTAACTGAGAGAACACCTTTAACATATCCTTCAAAGCCCGAAGTTGAGCTCTGTCAGCAGGTAGGATGATCAATGTATCATCAGCATATTGAATCACAGGGTAATCTACATCATGGCAAGGTATAGGTAGGTGAATGATTCCTCTCCTGAACATGTCATTAATCGCTCTCCATCATATCCGGACGGAGTTCCCCCAAAGACGAGCTCATCTGAGAAGGGCGGAGATCCGAACTACAAGGTAAAAACTTAAGTTATCCTCAGAAGCACAAATAGGGATGTCCCTTGTTACAAAACTCCCTTTTTTCTACTCACGGCTCGCTGGTGAGCTGATCCTTTAGGGGAGACTGTGCGGCCGGAGCCTCTCCGGACGCAGGACCCTCTGGTGAAGATTTCTTCCCCCGCTTCGGGGCTTTGGCCTCCGGGTTTTCGGAGGCGGTCCTCTTCTCCCCCTGGAAGGAGGGATTCTCGATCACCTCTTCCTCAAAAGCCTCCTTGGTTGAGGCGGTAGTTCCTCTATTCTCCCCTTCGCCTTCCTTTGTAGGCGCAACCTCCAGCATCCTGACCAGCACGGGATCCGGCGTGGTCTCTGGGAGGGGGGCCGGACACCGTATCAGCTTTGCTTGCGCTATCCACTCCTGTTTAGAGGGCAGTTGGTCAAAAAGTGAATCATAGAAAGGCAAACAAACGGCATGTCCGGACACAGAGCTACTTACTTGTGTATCCGGGTGATTGCAGCTTAGGCCGGCGTCCTCGGTCAATTCCGGACACGCTTCTCGCGATCCGAAGAACAGTTTGTACATCTCCACGGGTGTCGCACCCATTAAGTGTTGGAGAATTCGTGGTCCCTCCGGATTAAACTCCCACAGCCAGAGAGGACGGCGTTTGCAGGGCAGGAGACGCCTAATCAGCATGACCTGCATCACCATGACCAGATCAATCTCCCTCGCCTGGAGGTCTTGAATCCGGCCCTGCAATAGGGGCACGTCCTTTGACGGCCCCCAGTTGAGCCCTCGGCTGACCCATGACATCAGCCGCTGCGGAGGGCCCGAGCGGAAGATGGGCGGCGGCTTCTGCCTGCTGCCCCTGGGAGCGGTTATGTAGAACCACTCCTGCTGCCACAAGCCGAGCTCCTCCTGAAAAGAGCCCTCAGGCCATGGAGCGTCGACCCTTCTGCTTACAACCACCCCGCCGCAAACTGCTTGACGCCCCTCGATCATCTTCGGCTCCACGTCGAAGGTCTTAAGCCACAAGCCGAAGTGAGGGGTAACACGGAGGAAGGCCTCGTAAACGACAATGAATGAAGAGGTATGGAGGATGGACTCCGGAGCCAAGTCGTGGAATTCCAACCCATAGTAAAACATGAGCCCTCTCACAAAAGGATCCATCGGGAAGCCTAAACCCCGACGGAGGTGGGATACGAATACGACATACTTGCCGGGCTCGGGGGTGGGGATGACTTGCCCTTTGGCAGGCAACCTACGCGAAATCTCGTAAGACAGGTACTTGGCCTCTCGCAGCTTTAGCACGTCTTCTTCCGTGACGGAAGAAGGCATCCACCGGCCCTGTAGGTCGGAGCCGGACATTGTTGAAGGTCCGAAGCGCTCGAATCTGAGGCTCTGGGTGTTGGAACTTGGGGCAGGGAGTGGATTCGATTGAGGATTGAAGAAAAGAAACGAGCCTTGGTCCCATTATAAAGAAAGGGAATACCAAGAGACGTCCCCGTGACCGTTCGGTACACGCCTCCGATAGAGGGGTCGTGGCGACGGGCGTGGTTGGGTTATCCACGTCCTTATTGATGAGAATCCCAGAATAAGGGGAACACGATCTCTGCCTCGACAAGACGTGCCAAGAAAACCGCTTCGCTAAACGCACTGAGGTGGTATAATAAAAAACGATTCAAGTAAAGGCTTGGTAGTGGCATGACGTCACGCCACAAAGCACGTCAGCATATTGAACTTGTGTACATATTATTCTCTCTACAGTGGAATGTGGAATTTATTTTGCAGAGCCGGACACTATCCTGGTGTTCAAAATCTTCTATGAATTATTCGGAGGAGGAACCCGCCTTGCAATGCCGAACAATATGCGCGCCGGACTCATCGTCATTGAAGCCTGGTTCAGGGGCTACTGAGGGAGTCCTGGACTAGGGGGTGTCCGGACAGCCGGACTATCATCGTCAGCCGGACTCCAAGACTATGAAGATACAAGATTGAAGACTTCGTCCCGTGTTCGGATGGGACTTTCCTTGGCGTGGAAGGCAAGCTTGGCGATATGGATATGTAGATCTCCTACCATTGTAACCGACTCTGTGTAACCCTAGCCCTCTCCGGTGTCTATATAAACCGGAGGGTTTTAGTCCGTAGGACACACAACCATTACAACAATCATACCATAGGCTAGCTTCTAGGGTTTAGCCTCCTTGATCTTATGGTAGATCCACTCTTGTACTACCCATATCATCAATATCAATCAAGCAGGAGTAGGGTTTTACCTCCATCGAGAGGGCCCGAACCTGGGTAAAAACATCGTGTCCCTTGTCTCCTGTTACCATCCGCCTAGACGCACAGTTCGGGACCCCCTACCCGAGATCCGCCGGTTTTGACACCGACATAGGGCGTGCCCCCTATCTCGTGGGCCCCTAGGACGGCCACCGACGTACTTCTTCCTCCTATATATACCTACGTACCACGAAAACATCCATGAGCACCACGAAACACAATTTCCACCACCGTAACCTTCTGTATCCGCGAGATCCCATCTTGCAGGCTTCGCCGACACTCTACCGGAGGGGGAATCAACCATGGAGGGCTTCTACATCAACATCCTTGCCCCTCCGATGAGTTGTGAGTAGTTTACCACAGACCTACGGGTCCATAGTTATTAGCGAGATGGCTTCTTATCTCTTTTTGGATCTCAATACAATGTTCTCCCCCTCTCTTGTGGAGATCTATTTGATGTAAACTCTTTTTGCGGTGTGTTTGTCGAGATCTGATGAATTGTGGGTTTATGATCAAGTTTATCTATGAATAATATTTGAATCTTCTCTGAATTCTTTTATGTATGATTGAGTTATCTTTGTAAGTCTCTTCGAATTATCAGTTTGGTTTGGCCTACTAGATTGATCTTTCTTGCCATGGTAGAAGTGCTTAGCTTTGGGTTTAATCTTGCGGTGTCCTTACCCAGTGATAGAAAGGGTTGCAAGGCACGTATTGTATTGTTGCTGTCGAGGATAACAAGATGGGGTTTATATCATATTGCTTGAGTATATCCCTCTACATCATGTCATCTTGCTTACTGCGTTACTCTGTTCTTATGAACTTAATACTCTAGATGCAGGCAGGAGTCAGTCGATGTGTGGAGTAATAGTAGTAGATGCAGGCAGGAGTCGGTCTACTTGTTATGGACGTGATGCCTATATACATGATCATGCCTAGATAATCTCATAACTATGCGCTTTTCTATCAGTTGCTCGACATTAATTTGTTCACCCCCCGTAATACTTATGCTATCTTGAGAGAAGCCTCAAGTGAAACCTATGGCCCCCGGGTCTATCTCTTATCATATTTGCTTTCAATCTACTTTATTTGCATCTTTACTTTTTGCATCTATAATATTAAATACCAAAAATATATTTATCTTATCATACTATCTTTATTAGATCTCATTTTCGCAAGTGGCCGTGAAGGGATTGACAACCCCTTTATTGCGTTGGTTGTGAGTTCTCAGTTTGTTTGTGTAGGTGCATCGGACTTTTGAGGAGCCGCCTACTGGATTGATACCTTGGTTCTCAAAAACTGAGGTAAATACTTACGCTACTATCACTGCATCACCCTCTCCTCTTCGAGGAAAACAAACGCAAGCTCGAGACGTAGCATATACAGACAAGAAGAGGTGATCAATCGGAATAAGTTGCCAGGCGCCACTAAGTATATAGGTCCTGCTCATCCTCATGCTCGTGATCATCACCATCATCATCTCCCCCTTGGTTATAAATTTTTTCAAGTATAGGTGGTAGAATGTTCACAGGACCTTTGAAACACAACAAGGTTAATTAGTAAAGGGAAACTAGCTAACCCACATGCATGTGGATGAAACAATTATAATTACGGTGGAAGACAAACATACCGAAACCATAAGGACTCCATGCAAAAACAGTGCCACGAGTGGTGGCAGCAAACACAAGACGCTCGTATTGAATTGCATCACAATACTCATCCGTGTGCAAAAATTTATTTTTGAGCAATATCCATCGAGGCATGGAAGTAAGGACAGTAACACGCTTGTCGAAGATAGCAACAACTTCATAGTTCGTGTGATCCCAAGAGCGGTTGGGAACTCAAAAAATTGCTATCTTCCGTAGATGACAGTCACCATAATCGTATTTGAACGTACGTAGATCATCTGTGTGCTCAATCTCAGGGCACTCTGATATTTTTCGAAGTGGAATCCGCTGACGAGTGTACACATTCACAAGTTCCCACTCGCAGTTGTACCCAAAATAAACAACCCAATCTCCATTTGCGCCTACCTAGGCCTTACCCTTAAGCGGCATCAGCTTGCACAATGCGAGGCTTCCATCGTCCGCGCGCCAGCGAGCAGGGTCATGGCGAACAAGACAGGGAGATCAACCTGCTCCTAGACCCTTGGGTTCTTTGTAATGATGTTATTAGTTGAGTCGAGAATGGTCTTGAACGAACCTGCCATGCTAGCCGAGGTGATGATGTCGCATCGATCAATTAGTTCCTCAACAACATCATCTTTCAGATCGGGGCAAGAATAATAGGGTCGTTTCTGGCCTGTTCCCTCCATTGAGAAGACGATCGAACAATGGCAGAAGGAAGGGTGAAGGCAAATGGAGGAGGGAGGAAGAGCATGCAACAACAGTTCCAAATCAAGAGGGAAAGGTGAAGAGGCGATGGACGGTTGCCATAGTACAGGAAGAGGTGCCCCGGACTACATAGACGTCTGTTCTGAAATTTTACAAAAGGACTCACTTTCGTCTCACTAACATGTTAGAACGGGACCACATGTCAACGAAACATGGTGTGTCATTTCTCGTGCAAAATGCGATCTAGCCGCATTGGCCCGAGGTGCTGCATTATTTCTCAACTTTATTTTTGTAATGGCGTGCTATTCAGTTTTGAAGCATGACTAACTGGTACTGTATGCAGAGAAAATATAAACTACTCTACCACTACTCCACTGCTAGTACTAGTATCAAAAACCATTAGGCTGGAGCTTCAACACTTGCTTGCTAAGAGCTGCCCACTTGCTTCTAACACTATCACCCTCTCTCCAGATCTGAAAAATATGATCTCTCTCTCCCTCCTAACTGGTGGTCACAGATCTGCCAGTGAAGAAAAGGATGTGCAGCGTTGACGCACTCGTCGTCGGCGAGCGAGGTATGCACTGCTGACAAGGCCGTCCTCTCATACCTAGCGCCCGCGCGGGATGGCCTCTGTACCCAAGCTTGCTGCCATAGTGTGTGCGGAGGGCGACGACCACGAGCGAAGCCACCTCCCGCCGACCCTTAGGTATGCTACCTCTTTTTGAACCATGCCCTTGTTCTATTGCCCCATCTGCCACGTCACTGCATGTGGATCTTTTTCCACTCCACCATCTTCCCAATTTGCTATCCTTTGCTCTACTGGTCACATAGACGAAAACCTTAATTTGCACTATTATAGGAAACCCTACTTCATGCAGACTAATCCATGTCTGGGTTGAATAAGGAAAGGAAGGGAGAAAGTACCATCGATGAGACTAGGCATCGAACCCGCATCTAGGTTGAAAAGGGGAAAATCGGTAGCTAAGGAATGAATCTCGTGTCTCCTGGTTGAAAAAGGGTAGAAAGGCATGACAATGCAATAGAGAATGACCAGGTCGATCGGTTTGTTGTCCTCACATATGAAAAAGGTGGCTAAAGAGAACAAAAATGGGACGTAATCCACATATGCTGCCTAGATATTTGTTGCTATGGGCAACCATGCCTCCCTCACCACTCTATGCATCCGTGGAGGTACATCGTACTAGTGCGCCCACTGTCCGAATGGGCCTCCCATGCTCCTATTGCCACTTTTTTGCTGTTAGTATAACACCAGCGGTAAAGTCAAGCCATGCTACTGCTAAAGTGATGCCACATTTAACTAATGTTGCACTCAGTCTAATGCCACCGATAAATTTAAGCAATGCCATTTAATGTCAATGGATTATTCTAGGGTTAGCTGTTGATTGTGGATGTATTAAATATTTTTCAGCTAAGGCATTCTAATGCTGTTGCACAACCAGTATACCTACGATGGACCTTGCTTCTACCTTCATATTTTTGCACTGTTAATGCTTATAGATTACATACCTCACTTTCATGAGATAAGTCAATTTTTTTTGTACAGTGTCACCAAAATGCCAAGGCACTGATGTAATTTTATTTTGGTTAAGCTGCACACAAAATTATGAAGACATGAGGAAAGGTCAAGAGTGGGCACCTCCTCCTCCGACTGTTCTCTTCATTCATTCAATCAAGTTTTTATGTTTGATCGATTATCAAGATTTGGATAGCAATTTTGAGGTCCCCTCGACTTTGAAATGATATTTACCTTGAAGGTACATGGTTTGCAATTTTTTTATACTGTCATTAGTTAAGAATGCTAGTCACCTTTAGACTTTTGTATTTGGTTTAATGCTGTTGCACAACTAGTGTACCAATGCTGAAACATGTTACTTTTACATTTTGTATTGCCAATGCTTATAGAAATCTTCCAGTGCTAGCTTATGGAAATTTATTCAATAAAACCATTGTACCATACCTCGTAATAAAAAAACTACTCTACTATTGCACTAGCCATTGGATTAGTGTATATTTGTACTATTCGAATGGTGTTGCATTAGCGTCTGGACATATAAAAAGTGTGGCAAGATTTCCGAGATGTGTGCTCAAGAAAACAACTACCTGTTATTCTAAATACTAGACGTTTTGGTACTTTAAATTGTACTACAAAAATGTCTTATATTAAGGAACAGAGGGTGTAGAGTTCACTCAAATTATCCTGGTAAAGCTAGTCACACCTTTGTTAAAGTTAATGTTCATTATTTTATCGGAGGAGGTCTATATGTTTGTCTCTAATGCGTGTCGATTACATACCTGACATCATGATGTAATGTTAAGTCATTTCTTTTTGTACATTATCACTGAATTGTCAAGGCGGTGATGGCATTTTATTTTAGTTGACCTGCGCAAATATGCTTAAAAGAAGATGATATGTCAGGAATGGTTCAATTTTTAAGAAAATACTATGTATGCCTTCCTAACATTAACCGTTGTTGTCTTATTTATTCCTTCAAATAGTTGGTTAGAAACAGTCTTTCTACCTTTTCCCATTAAGAAATTGGAATGCTTATATTTGTGAGTCTATGCTTCAACTAGTCCCACTTTTATAGTAATCACACATTCAATATCTGTGCAAACAGGGATGCTCAATTTTAGTGGAACTACACAAAAAGTCCAAATGGTTCAACATTAGGAGCATGTTTTCTTCCAAACCGTTATATCCAATTGGTGGCGCTATGATATGTTCATTATGAAGGTACATGGTTTGCTACTATCTTGCTACTCTTTTTGTACTGTCATTAGATAGTAATGTTAGTTGTTTTCATGTGAATTTATTCGCAGGGTGGACCTCCTTTGGAGGTGTAGGACATGATTCAATGATTGGATGCTCAACTTCGGTTGTATCAATTTCACCTCTTCCATCACTACGAACATGGATATTCTTGGTATGATGAAGAATAGGCGCTATATTTCTGCTCTGTACCAGCAAATCAATTCAGTGAAATTGTCCAAGGCAAAACATGACAGTATCAAATTGTCCAGTGCAAAACATGACAGATACTAAGCATAAGAGACATGTTTAAACCGAAAATACAAGGTAGGGTATATGTCTACTAGCTGCTTGATATTTGTGTAGACAGATGTTGCCCATTTCTAGTAGGCAAACAAAAAAGTGACCGCAATATTGGTGGAACTACACAAGAGAATAGTATAGTCACTGCATGCAGTGCCATTTGAAAATAGACACAGAAAGATTGGATAGTCACTTCATGGACTGAACAAAAGTAGTATTGTACTATTTATTGGCCAACACTAGGTGCTTCATTGCTTTTGTCTGATTATGCAATGGGCATCATTTTGTGTGATAGCCTGGTTTTTGCCTTCTCTCTTTTTCCAGACTTCATTTGCTTCTGCTTTGAATTTGGGTTTTTTAAATCAATTCAAATGGACATAAACACTTGGGCATGTCCTTGATTTTCACCCAAGTGACCCATCCATCTCTAACTCATCATTCTTTCTCTAAAAAATCCCAAAATGGGGCAAGGAATATTTTTATAAAAGAAAAATATTCATTTTCTTCTCTGAAACTCAATTCAGAAACTTGTGCTCCAAAGCAACCCTCATTTTTATTGCTCCTAAAATCCTAAGAAAATTCCCAAATATTCATTGAACCTTGGCCCACCTTCATGAGGAAAAACATTGCATAACTTTTTAGAATATTTTTGCTACAGAAAATCATTTCTGTTCTGGCCTCAAAATGCACTTTGCGCAGCAAGTACCCTTTTCCTTGATCTGATGAGGCTGATTTTTCTTGAGCTTCATTACCCTCCTAAGTAAAGCTTAACCCCATGAGATCATTCCTAATCTCATAATAGAAGCCCTCGGAGGGAGTCCTGGATTAGGGGGTGTCCGGATGGCCGGACTATAGCCTTTGGCTGGACTCCTGGACTATGAAGATACAAGATTGAATACTTCGTCCCGTGTCCGGATGGGACTTTCCTTGGCGTGGAAGGCAAGCTTGGCGATACGGATATGTAGATCTCCTACCATTGTAACCGACTCTGTGTAACCCTAACCCTGTTTGGTGCCTATATAAACCGGAGGGTTTTAGTCCGTAGGACGAACAACAATCATACCATAGTCTAGCTTCTAGGGTCTAGCCTCTCTGATCTCGTGGTAGATCTACTCTTGTACTACCCATATCGTCAATATTAATCAAGCAGGAGTAGGGTTTTACCTCCATCGAGAGGGCCCGAACCTGGGTAAAAACATCGTGTGCCTTGTCTGCTGTTACCATCCGCCTAGATGCACAGTTCGAGACCCCGTACCTGAGATCCGCCGGTTTTGACACCGACATTGGTGCTTTCATTGAGAGTTCCTCTGTGTCGTCATCTTTAGGCCTGATGGCTCCTCCGATCATCAACAACGATGCGGTCCAGAGTGAGACTTTTCTCCCCGGACAGTTCTTCGTATTCGGCGGCTTCGCACTGCGGGCCAATTCTCTTGGCCATCTGGAGCAGATTGAAAGCTACGCCCTGGCCATCAGGTCCGATTTGGAAGTTTGAACTACACGGCCGATGTCCGCGGAGACTTGATCTTCGACGAGTTCGAGCCACAGCCAAGCGTGCCGCACTGTCACGATGGGCATGATCTAGCTCTGCCGCCGAACAGTGCCCTAGGAGCCACACTAGTGTCCGCTCCGACCCTTAGCTCAGAGCCGACTGCGCCGATCGACGACGGGTGGCTGGACACCGCCTCGGGGGCTGCGATCTCCACGGCGATTGAGCCGTACACCAACCCTGTCCTTTGTGAAGCTCGTGACTCCAAGGCGCCGGACTCCTCTCCGTACTCCGAACCTTTCACGCCCCTGCCAATCGAATCCGATTGGGCGCCGATCATGGAGTTCATCTCCACGGACATCTTTCGGCACTCGCCCTTTGGCGACATCCTGAATTCACTAAAGTTTCTGTCTTTATCAGGAGAGCCCTGGCCGGACTATGGTCAGGAAGGTTGGGATGCGGATGACGAAGAAATTCAAAGCCCACCCACCACCCACTTCGTAGCCACTGTCGATGATTTAACCGACATGCTCGACTTCGACTCCGAAGACATCGATGGTATGGACGACGATGCAGGAGACGACCATGAACTAGTGCCTACAGGGCACTGGAAGGCCACCTCGTCATACGACATATACGTGGTGGACATCCCAAAAGATGGGAATGGTGATGGAATAACGGAGGATGACCCCTCCAAGAAACAACCTAAGCGCCGGCATCAGCGGCGCCGCTCTAAATCCCACCACAACAAAAATGGCGATTCTGGCACGGGAGACAACAACACCCCGGACAATGCTGAAGACAACCCCCTCCAGCAGGATTCAGTGTAGGAGGATGGAGAAGCCAGCCCTCATGAGAGAGCGGCAGACAGAGAGGTAGAGGACGATAATTACATGCCTCCCTCCGAAGACGAGGCAAGCCTCGACAACGACGAATTTGTCGTGCCTGAGGATCCCGTCGAACAAGAGTGTTTCAAACGCAGGCTTATGGCCACGGCAAGCAGCCTCAAGAAAAAGCAGCAACAACATAGAGCTGACCAAGACTTGCTAGCTGATAGGTGGACTGAAGTCCTTGCGGCCGAAGAGTATGAACTCGAATGCCCCTCCAAGAGCTACCCAAAACGCAGGCTGCTACCCCGATTAGAGGAGGAAGCACCTAAACCTACATCACTAGCGCATGATACGTCCGACCGGCCACCTCGTGGCCGCGACAGAGAGGCCTCTCGGGCCTCCACTCAAGCCGCATCCCAGCACCGCTCAAAAAGTACCAAGGCACGGGGAAATGCGCCAGACCTGTGAGATATATTGGAGGAAAGGCAAGGCAAACAAGATCGATCTACGGATCGCGTGGGTGCCTCACTACATGTGACAATAACCGTCATGCCGGATACAGCAAATCCGGCCGAGCCGAACATAGCAGACAAAGCTCATTTGAGCTACGTCGTGATATAGCCCAGTATAGGGGCGCTGCACACCCACTATACTTCACAGATGAAGTAATGGATCATCAAATCCCCGAGGGTTTCAAACCCGTAAACATCGAATCGTACAATGGCACAACAGATCCTGCGGTATGGATTGAGGACTACCTCCTTCATATCCACATGGCCCGCGGTGATGATCTACACGCCATCAAATACCTCCCACTCAAGCTTAAAGGACCAACTCGACATTGGCTTAACAACTTGCCAGCGGAGTCAATTGGTTGTTGGGAAGGCCTGGAAGCCGCATTCCTCGTCAACTTCCAGGGCACCTATGTGCGACCACCAGACGCCGATGACCTAAGCCACATAATTTAGCAGCCAGAGGAATCGGCCAGACAATTTTGGACACGGTTCCTAACCAAGAAAAATCAAATCGTCGATTGTACGAATGCAGAGGCCCTTGCAGCCTTCAAACATAACATCCGCGAGGAGTGGCTTGCCCGGCACCTAGGACAGGAAAAGCCGAAATCCATGGCAGCCCTCACAACACTCATGACCCGCTTTTGCGCGGGAGAGGACAGCTGGCTAGCTCGTATTAACAACATGACCAAGAGCCCTGGTAATTCGGATACCAAGGACAGCAACGGCAGGTCGCGTCGCAACAAGCACAAGCGCCGCATTAATGGCGATAATGCTGAGGATACGACAGTCAATACAGGATTCAGAGGCTCTAAACCCGGTCAGCAGAAAAAGCCATTCAAAAGGAATAATCCAGGCCCGTCCAATTTGGACCGAATACTCGATGGCTCGTGCCAGATACACGACACCCCCGAAAAACCAGCTAACCACACCAATAGGGATTGTTGGGTGTTCAAGCAGGCAGGGAAGTTAAATGCCAAAAACAATGACAAGGGGCTGCATAGCAATGAGGAGGAGGAGCCCCGACCGCCGAACAATAGAGGACAGAAGGGCTTCCCTCCCACAAGTGCGGACGGTGAACATGATATACGCAACCGACATACCCAAAAGGGAGCGGAAGCATGCACTAAGGGACGTGTATGCGATGGAGCCAGTCGCCCCAAAGTTCAATCCATGGTCCTCCTGCGCGATCACTTTTGATCGAAGGGACCACCCCACTAGCATCCGCCACGGCGGATTCGCCGCATTGGTTCTAGACCCAATCATTGATGGATTTCACCTCACCAGAGTCCTGATGGACAGCGGCAGCAGCTTGAACCTGCTTTATCAGGATATAGTGTGCAAAATGGGCATAGACCCCTCAATTATTAAACCCGCAAAAACGACATTTAAAGGCATCATACCAGGTGTAGAGGCCAACTGTACAGGCTCAGTTACACTTGAAGTGGTCTTTGGATACCCGGATAACTTCCGAAGCGAGGAATTAATCTTCGACATAGTCCCGTTCCGCATCGGCTATCACGCACTGCTCGGACGAACCGCATTTGCAAAGTTCAATGCGGTGCCGCACTACGCATACCTCAAGCTCAAGATGCCAGGCCCTCAAGGAGTCATTACGGTCAACGGAAACACCGAACGCTCTCTCCGAATGGAGGAGCATACGGCAGCCCTCGCGGCGGAAGCAAAAAGCAGCCTCTCAAGGCAATTCTCGAGTCCGGCTATTCAATGTCCGGACACCGTCAAGCGCGCCCGGAGTAACCTACAACAAGACCACCTGGCACGTTCCGAGCATGCGTAGCAATGCGGCCCCAACCCCAGCCCTCGCGATATTGCGAAACCAGTACTACGCGTACATAATTACGCTCTAGAAATACCATGGGCATAGGGGGAGGGGCACGACCATGGCAGGCCCGGAATGCGGCTCAACCGCACCAGGGGCTCCCGATTGTGTCATTCTTTTTTTTCTTACTTTCAAGACTCCGTTCGCAAGAGGCCATGTCCGGCAGTAGAATCACCGAACACACGATGCAACAGCCAGGGAAGAAGAAAGCTACGTGGAGTGTCTAGGTGGTCTCTATAACGAGCAGTATACTTGTTTCACATATCGTCCCGCAGCTCGCCCCTGGAGGGGGACATGTCAAATAGTCCCGCCCATTTCTTATCGTACTATTTGTATCGTTCTGCTTTTACCACATCCTTTTTGAATAAACAATACATAGCTTCTGCCTATTATTGCATTCCTTTTTTATCTATATATGTTCACTTATGACATGTTGCATCCGTACACTTTGGTACGGCCAAATACACCAGGGGCTTAAGTACCCCAAAATATGGTGTGATAAGTCCGAACACTTTCACAAGTGTGGCACCCCGAACTTATAGCATTGTATGCATCGGCTCCGAATCATGTCTTGGGTCAATAGTTGGGTTTGCCTGGCTCCCATGTTTTGGTACCTTACGTTCCGTTATATCGGCTAAGGTAGCGCTGGGAGAACCACTGCGATTGTGCCCCGGTTGAGCTGGGTTAAGCACCTCAGTGGAGAAAGGTAAAACTGACCGTCATGATAGGGTGAGAGCCGGTCGCTGTTCGAGAGGTTTTCGAGTCCCTAAAGACTTATGCCGCTTAGAGCGAGGAGTCGGCTTTGTCCGGCCCAGGCGTGGATAGTGCCCCGAACTCGGTCTTCTGAATACAAGGGGCTTCACCAAAATTTAAAATTATAGAATTGTATGGCTAAGTGAGAGTGTTCAAGCATTATAGTCCGGTTGCCTCGTTCGTTGTGTTGAGCGCCTCCCTCGAAGGACCCAAAAATGGGAAAAAGAGCGCTCAAGTTTATCCCGAACACCCCAGCACTCGTGGCATGGGGGCAGAAGCCAACGACTCGCCCTGTCTCAAATTTAATAAACGGCCGCACAGAAGGTAATATTTTAAATTCACAAGCGTTGCCTAGCGCATATGAACAAGTTTTCAGCGTACTGGATAACAAATGCGAGTTTACTCAAAAATTACATATTTGGAGCATTCACCCGCTATAAGGTGGGCACCCTTCAGGACACCCTCATAATACATCACAAGCTTGCGATACTCCTTGCCCGGCGGTGGTCTGTCCCTCACAAGCTTCTCAGCGTCCATCTTGCCCCAGTGCACTTTAGCACGGGCAAGAGCCCTACGGGCACCTTCCATGCAGACGGAGCGCTTGACGGCTTCAATCCATGGACAGGCGTCCACCAGCCGCCTCACCAGCCCGAAGTAGCTCCCAGGCATGGCTTCCTTAGGCTACAGCCAAACTATGAGGCCTTTCATGGCCTGTTCGGCCGCCTTATGGAGCTCGACCAGCTACTTCAGCTGGTCGCTCAAGGGCACCGGGTGTCCGGCCTCAGCATACTCAGACCAGAACACCTTCTCCGTCGAGCTCCCCTCCTCGGCTCGGTAGAACGCGGCAGCATCAGACACACTGCACGGCAGATCTACGAATGCTCCTGGAGAGCTCCGGATTCGGGTAAGTAACAAGTAATTCACTTTCACGTGCCTGCTTTGCATAAAGAATGCCTTAACCGCCGCTATCTTCATCATTGCTTCAATTTCCTGGAGGGCTTTTCGGGCTTTGGACTAAGCGGCTTTGGCGCTCTCAAGGGACGAGGCGAGCTCGGACTCTCGATTCTTTGAGTCACGCTCCAAACTCTCGTGTTTTTCCACGAGAGCCTGGAGCTCTTGCCGCACCTCTGCCACCCGCGCCTCCTGCTTCTCTCGCTCGGTGCGCTCCGCGGCCGCATTGCTTTCGGCCTTGGACACCGCTTCCTTCAGGGTCGCCACCTCATTCGTGGCCCCTGCAATACTCATCTTATTCCTATCATTTTTTGCAACCACATCTTTTATATACTTCCATAAGGTATTACTTACCTTCCTTGTCCTGGAGCTGCTTTTTGGCAAGGCCGAGCTCGTTCTCAGACCGCTCAAGGCTCTGCTTCAATGCATTGACCTCCGTAGTCAGTGCGGCAGAGGTCAGCAGCGCAACCTGCATACCCCATATTGACATACTTATGTTAGGCTCCTGCGTACATCTTTTTTAGATCCTCAGTTCGGCTTTTCTTTATGAACACCAAACTGAGCATCAGGGGCTACTTTCTATGCGGTAATATTTTTACATATCTTACATACCTCAAAGCCTGTTAGAAGGCTGGCAAAGGCTTCAGTTAGCCCTCTCTTGGCGGACTGAACTTTCTGGATCACCACACTCATAACAGTGTGGTGCTCCTTGTCGATGGAGGCGCCATTAAGCGCCTCCAGCAAATTATCCGGTGCCTCTGGTTGGACGGAGGTCACCGGTGTCGCAGTCTTGCCCTTCTTGCGAAGGGGCCGCCTGAAGGAAATATCCCCTAGAGGCAATAATAAAGTTATTATTTCCTCATATCATGATAAATGTTTATTATTCATGCTAGAATTGTATTACCTGGAAACATAATACATGTGTGAATACATAGACAAACATAATGTCACTAGTGTGCCTCTACTTGACTAGCTCATTAATCAAAGATGGTTATGTTTCCTAACCATAGACATGTGTTGTCATTTGATTAACCGGATCACATCATTAGGAGAATGATGTGATTGACTTGACCCATTCTGTTAGCCTAGCACTTGATCGTTTAGTATGTTGCTATTGCTTTCTTCATGACTTATACAAAGTTCCTACAACTATGAGATTATGCAACTCCTGTTTACCGGAGGAACACTTTGTGTGCTACCAAACGTCACAACGTAACTGGGTGATTATAAAGGAGCTCTACAGGTGTCTCCAAAGGTACATGTTGGGTTGGCGTATTTCGAGATTAGGTTTTGTCACTCCGATTGTCGGAGAGGTATCTCTGGGCCCTCTCGGTAATGCACATCATTATAAGCCTTGCAAGCAATGTAGCTAATGAGTTAGTTACGGAATGATGCATTACATAACGAGTAAAGAGACTTGCCGGTAACGAGATTGAACTAGGTATTGGATACCGACGATTGAATCTCGGGCAAGTAACATACCGATGACAAAGGGAACAACATATGTTGTTATGCGGTTTGACCAATAAAAATCTTCGTAGAATATGTAGGAGCCAATATGAGCATCCAGGTTCCTCTATTGGTTATTGACCGTGAACAGTTCTAGGTCATGTCTACATAGTTCTCGAACCTGTAGGGTCCGCACGCTTAACGTTACGATGATAGTTTTATTATGAGTTTATAAGTTTTGATGTACCGAAGGTTGTTCGGAGTCCCGGATGTGATCACGGACATGACGAGGAGTCTTGAAATGGTCGAGACATAAAGATTGATATATTGGAAGCCTATATTTGGATATTGGAAATGTTCCAGGTGAAATCGGGATTTTACCGGAGTACCGGGGGGTTACCAGAACCCCCCGGGGGGTCAATGGGCCTACATGGGCCATGAGGGAGAAGAGGAGGGCTGGCCAGGGCAGGCCGTGCACCCCCTCCCCCCTAGTCCAAATAGGAAAAGGAAGGGGGGCACCCCCCTTTCCTCTTTCCCCTCCCCCCTTTCCTTCTCCACCAAGGCAAGAGGAGGGAGTCCTACTCCCGGTGCGAGTAGGACTCCTCCAGGTGCACCCCTAGGGGGCCGGCCGCACCTCCCCCCTCCCTCCTTTATATAAGGGGGCAGGAGGGCACCTCTAGACACACAAGTTGATCTTCGTGATCGTTCCTGAGCCGTGTGCAGTGCCCCCCCTCCACCATATTCCACCTCGGTCATATCGTTGCGGTGCTTAGGCGAAGCCCTGCATCGGTAGAACATCATCATCGTCACCAGGCCATCGTGTTGACGGAACTCATCCCCAACACCCTGCTGGATCAGAGTCCGGGGATCGTCATCGAGCTGAACATGTGCTGAACTCGGAGGTGCCGTACGTTCAGTACTTGGATCGGTCGGATCGTGAAGACGTACAACTACATCAACCGCATTGTCATAACGCTTCCACTTATGGTCTACGAGGGTACGTGGACAACACTCTCCCCTCTCGTTGCTATGCATCACCATGATCTTGCGTGTGCGTAGGAATTTTTTTGAAATTACTATGTTCCTAACAGTGGCATCAAAGCCTAGGTTTTATGCGTTGATGTTATATGCACGAGTAGAACACAAGTGAGTTGTGGGCGATACAAGTCATACTGCTTACCAGCATGTCATACTTTGGTATAGCGGTATTGTTGGATGAAGCGGCCCGGACCGACATTACGCGTATGCTTACGCGAGACTGGTTTTACCGCCGTGCTTTGCACATAGGTGACTAGCGGGTGTCTGTTTCTCCAACTTTAGTTGAACCGAGTGTGGCTACGCCCGGTCCTTCCGAAGGTTAAAACAGCACTAACTTGACAAACTATCACTGTGGTTTTGATGCATAGGTAAGAACGGTTCTTGCACAGCCCATAGCAGCCACGTAAAACTTGCAACAACAAAGTAGAGGACGTCTAACTTGTTTTTGCGGGGCATGTTGTGATGTGACATGGTCAAGACGTGATGCTCTATTTTATTGTATGGGATGATCATGTTTTGTAACCGAAGTTATCGGCAACTGGCAGGAGCCATATGGTTATCGCTTTATTGTATGAAATGCAAACGCCCTGTAATTACTTTACTTTATCACTACGCGGTAGCGATAGTCGTACAAGCAATAGATGGCGTAACGACAATGATGCTACGATGGAGATCAAGGTGTCGCGCCGGTGATGATGGTGATCACGACGGTGCTTCGGAGATGGAGATCACAAGCACAAGATGATGATGGCCATATCATATCACTTATATTGATTGCATGTGATGTTTATCCTTTATGCATCTTATCTTGCTTTGATTGATGGTAGCATTTTAAGATGATCTCTCACTAATTATCAAGAAGTGTTCTCCCTGAGTATGCACCATTGCGAAAGTTCTTCGTGCTGAGACACCACGTGATGATCGGGTGTGATAGGCTCTACGTTCAAATACAATGGGTGCAAAATAGTTGCACACACGGAATACTCAGGTTAAACTTGACGATCCTAGCATATACAGATATGGCCTCAGAACACGGAGACCGAAAGGTCGAACGTGAATCATATAGTAGATATGATCAACATAGAGATGTTCACCATTGAAACTACTCCATCTCACGTGATGATCGGACATGGTTTAGTTGATTTGGATCATGTGATCGCTTAGATGACTAGAGAGATGTCTGTCTAAGTGGGAGTTCTTAAGTAATATGATTAATTGAACTTAAATTTATCATGAACTAAGTACCTGATAGTATTTTGCTTTTTCTATGTTTGTTGTAGATAGATGGCTCGTGCTGTTGTTCCGTTGAATTTTAATGTGTTCCTTGAGAAAGCTAAGTTGAAAGATGATGGTAGCAATTACACGGACTGGGTCCGTAACCTGACAATTATCCTCATTGCTGCACAGAAGAATTACCTCCTCGAAGCACCGCTGGGTGCTAGGCCTGCTGTTGATGCAACTGACGATGTTAAGAACGTTTGGCAGAGCAAAGCTGATGACTACTCGATAGTTCAGTGTGCCATGCTTTACGGCTTGGAACCGGGTCTTCAACGACGTTTTGAACGTCATGGAGCATATGAGATGTTCCAGGAGTTGAAGTTAATATTTCAAGCAAATGTCCAGATTGAGAGATATGAAGTCTCCAATAAGTTGTATAGCTGTAAGATGGAGGAGAATAGTTCTGTCAGTGAATACATACTCAAAATGTCTGGGTATAATAATCACTTGATTCAACTGGGAGTTAATCTTCCTGATGATAGTGTCATGACAGAATTCTTCAATCACTGCCACAAGGCTACAAGAGCTTCGTGATGAATTATAATATGCAAGGGATGGACAAGACTATTCCCGAGCTCTTCGCAATGCTAAAAGCCGCGGAGGTAGAAATCAAGAAGGAGCATCAAGTGTTGATGGTTAATAAAACCACCAGTTTCAAGAAAAAGGGCAAAGGGAAGAAGAAGGGGAACTTTAAAAAGAACAACAAACAAGTTGCTGCTCAAGAGAAGAAACCCAAGTCTAGACCTCAGCCTGAGACTGAGTGCTTCTACTGCAAGCAGACTGGACACTGGAAGCAGAACTGCCCCAAGTATTTGGCGGATAAGAAGGATGGCAAAGTTAACAAAGGTATATGTGATATACATGTTATCGATGTGTACCTTACTAATGCTCGTAGTAGTACCTGTGTATTTGATACTGGTTCTGTTGCTAATATTTTCAACTCGAAACAGGGACTACGGATTAAGCGAAGATTGGATAAGGACGAGGTGATGATGCGCGTGGGAAATGGTTCCAAAGTCGATGTGATCGCGGTCGGCACGCTACCTCTACATCTACCATCGGGATTAGTTTTAGACCTAAATAATTGTTATTTGGTGCCAGCGTTGAGCATGAACATTATATCTGGATCTTGTTTGATGCGAGACGGTTATTCATTTAAATCAGAGAATAATGGTTGTTCTATTTATATGAGTAATATCTTTTATGGTCATGCACCCTTGAAGAGTGGTCTATTTTTATTGAATCTCTATAGTAGTGATACACATATTCATAATGTTGAAACCAAAAGATGATAAGTTGATAATGATAGTGCAACTTATTTGTGGCACTGCCGTTTAGGTCATATCGGTGTAAAGAGCATGAAGAAACTCCATACTGATGGACTTTTGGAATCACTTGATTATGAATCACTTGGTACTTACGAACCGTGCCTCATGGGCAAGATGACTAAAACGCCGTTCTCCGGAACTATGGAGCGAGCAACTGATTTATTGGAAATCATACATACTGATGTATGTGGTCCAATGAATATTGAGGCTCGCGGCGGGTATCGTTATTTTCTCACCTTCACAGATGATTTGAGAAGATATGGGTATATCTACTTGATGAAACACAAGTCTGAAACATTTGAAAAGTTCAAAGAATTGCAGAGTGAAGTGGAAAATCATCGTAACAAGAAAATAAATTTTCTACGATCAGATCGTGGAGGAGAATATTTGAGTTACGAGTTTGGTTTACATTTGAAGCAATGCGGAATAGTTTCACAACTCACTCCACCCGGAACACCACAGCGACATGGTGTGTCCTAACGTCGTAATCGTACTTTACTAGATATGGTGTGATCTCTGATGTCTCTTACTGATTTACCGCTATCGTTTTGGGGTTATGCTTTAGAGACGGCCACATTCACGTAAAATAGGGCACCATCAAAATCCGTTGAGATGACGCCTTATGAGCTGTGATTTGGCAAGAAACCAAAGTTGTCGTTTCTTAAAGTTTGGAGCTGTGATGCTTATGTGAAGAAACTTCAACCAGATAAGCTCGAACCCAAATCGGAGAAATGTGTCTTCATAGGATACCCAAAAGAGACAATTGGGTACACCTTCTATCACAGATCTGAGGGCAAGATATTCGTTGCTAAATTTGGATCCTTTCTAGAGGAGTTTCTCTCAAAAGAAGTGAGTGGGAGGAAAGTAGAACTTGATGAGGTAACTGTACCTGGTCCCTTATTGGAAAGTAGTCCATCACAAGAACTGGTTCCTATGACAACTACTCCAATTAGTGAGGAAGCTAATGATATTGATCATGAAACTTCACATCAAGTTTCTACTGAACCTCATAGGTCTACCAGAGTAAGATCTACACCAGAGTGGTACACTAATCCTATTCACGAAGTCATGTTACTTGACCATGGCGAACCTACGAACTATGAGGAAGCAATGATGAGCCCAGATTCCACAAAATGGCTAGAAGCCATGAAATCTGAGATGGGATCCATGTATGAGAACAAAGTATGGACTTTGGTTGACTTGCCTGATGATCGGCAAGCCATTGAGAATAAATGGATCTTTAAGAAAAAGATTGACGTTGATGGTAATGTAACTATCTACAAAGCTCGACTTGTTGCGAAAGGTTTTTGACAAGTTCAAGGGGTTGACTACGATGAGACTTTCTCACCCGTAGCGATGCTTAAGTCTGTCCGAATCATGTTAGCAATTGCCGCATTTTATGATTATGAAATTTGGTAAATGGATGTCAAAACTGCATTCCTGAATGGATTTCTGGAAGAAGAGTTGTATATGATGCAATCGGAAGGGTTTGTCGATCCAAAAGGTGCTAACAAAGTGTGCAAGCTCTAGCGATCCATCTATGGACTGGTGCAAGCATCTCGGAGTTGGAATAAACGCTTTGATAGTGTAATCAAAGCATATGGTTTTATACAAACTTTTGGAGAAGCCTGTATTTACAAGAAAGTGAGTGGGAGCTCTGTAGCATTTCTGATATTATATGTAGATGACATATTGTTAATTGGAAATGATATAGAATTTTTGGATAGCATAAAGGGATACTTGAATAACAGTTTTTCACTGAAAGACCTCGGTGAAGCTTCTTACATATTGGGCATCAAGATCTATAGAGATAGATCAAGACGCTTAATTGGACTTTCACAAAGCACATACCTTGATAAAGTTTTTGAAAAAGTTCAAAATGGAACAGGCAAAGAAAGGGTTCTTGCCTGTATTACAAGGTGTGAAGTTGAGTCAGACTCAATGTCCGACCACAGGAGAAGATAGAGAGAAAATGAAAGATGTTCCCTATGCTTCAGCCATAGGCTCTATCATGTATGCAATGCTGTGTACCAGACCTGACGTATGCTTAGCAATAAGCTTGGCAGGTAGGTACCAAAGTAATCCAGGAGTGGATCACTAGATAGCGGTCAAGAACATCCTGAAATACCTGAAAAGGACTAAGGATATGTTTCTCGTTTATGGAGGTGACAAAGAGCTACTCGTAAATGGCTACGTCGATGCAAGCTTTGACGCTGATCCGGACGATTGTAAATCGCAAACCGGATACGTGTTTTTATTAAACGGTGGAGCTGTAAGTTGGTGCAGTTCTAAACAAAGCGTCGTGGCGGGATCTACATGCGAAGCGGAATACATAGCTGCTTCGGAAGCAACAAATGAAGGAGTCTGTATGAAGGAGTTCATTTCCGATCTAGGTGTCATACCTAGTGCATCGGGACCAATGAAGATCTTCTGTGACAATACTAGTGCAATTGCCTTGGCAAAGGATTCCAGATTTCACAAGAGGACCAAGCACATCAAGAGACACTTCAATTCCATCCGGGACCAAGTCCAGGTGGGAGACATAGAGATTTGCAAGATACATACGGATCTGAATGTTGCAGACCCGTTGACTAAGCCTCTTCCACGAGGAAAACATGATCAGCACCAAGACTCCATGGGTGTTAGAATCATTACTGTGTAATCTAGATTACTGACTCTAGTGCAAGTGGGAGACTGAAGGAAATATGCCCTAGAGGCAATAATAAAGTTATTATTTATTTCCTCATATCATGATAAATATTTATTATTCATGCTAGAATTGTATTGCCTGGAAACATAATACATGTGTGAATACATAGACAAACATAATGTCACTAGTGTGCCTCTACTTGACTAGCTCATTAATCAAAGATGGTTATGTTTCCTAACCATAGACATGTGTTGTCATTTGATTAACGGGATCACATCATTAGGAGAATGATGTGATTGACTTGACCCATTCCATTAGCCTAGCACTTGATCGTTTAGTATGTTGTTATCGCTTTCTTCATGAATTATACAAAGTTCCTACAACTATGAGATTATGCAACTCCCGTTTACCGGAGGAACACTTTGTGTGCTACCAAACATCACAACATAACTGGGTGATTATAAAGGAGCTCTACAGGTGTCTCCAAAGGTACATGTTGGGTAGGCGTATTTTGAGATTAGGTTTTGTCACTCCGATTGTCGGAGAGGTATCTGTCGGCCCTATCGATAATGCACATCACTATAAGCCTTGCAAGCAATGTAGCTAATGAGTTAGTTACGGAATGATGCATTATGTAACGAGTAAAGAGACTTGCCGGTAACGAGATTGAACTAGGTATTGGATACCGACGATCGAATCTCGGGCATGTAACATACTGATGACAAAGGGAACAACGTATGTTGTTATGCGGTTTGACCGATAAAGATCTTCGTAGAATATGTAGGAGCTAATATGAGCATCCAGGTTCCGCTATTGGTTATTGACTGGGAATAGTTCTAGGTCATGTCTACATAGTTCTCGAACCCGTAGGGTCCGCACGCTTAACGTTACGATGACAGTTTTATTATGAGTTTATAAGTTTTGATGTACCGAAGGTTGTTCGGAGTCCCGGATGTTATCACGGAGATGACGAGGAGTCTCGAAATGGTCGAGACATAAAGATTGATATATTGCAAGCCTATATTTGGATATCATAAACGTTCCAGGTGAAATCGGGATTTTACCGGAGTACCGGGGGGTTACCGGAACCCCCCCCCCCCCCGGGGTTAATGGGCCTACATGGGCCATGAGGGAGAAGAGAAGGGCCGGCTAGGGCAGGCCATGCGCCCCCTCCCCCCTAGTCCTAATAGGACAAGGAAGGGGGGGCGGCGCCCCCCTTTCCTCTTTCCCCTCCCCCTTTCCTTCTCCACCAAGGCAGGAGGAGGGAGTCCTACTCCCGGTGGGAGTAGGACTCTTCCAGGCGCACCCATAGGGGGGCGTCCGCACCTTCCCCCTCCCTCCTTTATATACGGGGGCAGGGAGGCACCTCTAGACACACAAGTTGATCTCCGTGATCGTTCCTTAGCCGTGTGCGGTGCCCCCCTCCACCATATTCCACCTCGGTCGTATCGTTGCGGTGCTTAGGCGAAGCCCTGCGTCAGTAGAACATCATCATCATCACCATGCCGTCGTGCTGACGGAACTCATCCCTGACGCCCTGTTTGATCGGAGTCCAGGCATTGTCATCGAGCTTAACGTGTGCTGAACTCGGAGGTGTCGTACGTTTAGTACTTGGATCGGTCGGATCGTGAAGACGTACGACTACATCAACCGCGTTGTCATAACGCTTTCGCTTACAGTCTACGAGGGTACGTGGACAACACTCTCCCCTCTCGTTGCTATGCATCACCATGATCTTGCGTGTGCGTAGGAATTTTTTTGAAATTACTACGTTCCCCAAGACCACCTGCCGGACTCCGGAACCACTAAAGGTTCCAGTGCGGAGTCCGGCCCAGGGCAGGACTTAGAGCCCTTTGGGGTTTTATCACCCTTGCGCCTGGAGTCCGGGAGGTTGCCTTGCGGCGCCTCCTGGACCACCTCCTCCTGGCTGGGCCCCTTTTGGGACCCCACCTCCGCGTCATCCGCAGCGCGAGGAGAGGAGGCCGCCGGAAGTGAGGTGCTATTCACGTCCGACGAATCCAAGGAGCCGCTCGTTGAAGCGTCGAGCCCGTCCTTGGGCGGGCTGCAGGGTTATATTCGGTGTTAGGAGATTATGTACGACAAATGAAACGCCATGAGTTATTCTGGTATCCGGAAACTTACGATGTCGCCAGGGGCTTAACCCTCGGTGGCCACTCCTCTTCGCCGTCGTCTATGTTGGTGTAGTAGTCCGGAGGAAGGGTCCTTCCCTTCTTGGACCCTCCGGCCTCCCCAGTTGGGGCGGCCTTCCTTTTCTTCTCTCCCCCTGCTGGGGTAGAGGCCTCTTTTTCCTCCTCCTCGTCTTTGCGGGAGGAGTCCACCTCGGAGTCATCGGACGATGAGTCCGACAACACATGGCGCCGGGAACTCCTTCGAGTTCTCGTGGCCTTCTTCTTGGCCTTCTTCTCCGGCACCACGTGAGGTGCCAGAACCAGCAGCCCCGTCAATCGGGCATCCACTAGGTCTTCTGGCAAGGGAGCCGGACAGTCAACCTGCCCGGACGTTTTCTGCCAATCCTATCAAAGGCAAGGGAGTTTAGATCCCACATAGAGTCAAACTATGGAAAACAAGAGTCCCGTAAAGGGTAAAAATAGCTTACCTCGCTGGCTTGACGCTGCGAGCTGAATCCGCGATCTTCGGTAGTGGATGCGGGAGCCTCGGCGCCCTTGAATAGCACCTTCCAGGCATCTTCGTACGTAGTGTCGAAGAGCCTGCTCAAGGTTTGGTGCTGTACCGGATCAAACTCCCACAAGCTGAAGGCCCGTTGTTGGCACGGGAGGATCCGGCGGATGAGCATGACCTGGACTACGTTGACAAGCTTGAGCTTCTTGTTCACCAGGTTTTGGACAGAGGTTTGGTGTCCGGTCAGCTCTTCCGAATTACCCCATGTCAGGCCCGTCTCCTTCCAGGAGGTGAGCCGTGTAGGGAAGCCAGATCGGAATTCGGGGGCCGCCACCCATTTAGGGTCACGTGGCTCAGTGATGTAGAACCACCCCGATTGCCACCCCTTTATGGTCTCCACGAAGGAGTCCTCGAGCCATAGGATGTTCGCCATCTTGCCCACCATGGCACCTCCGCACTCTACTTGGCGGCCGCCCACTACCTTCGGCTTGACATTGAAGGTCTTTAGCCATAAGCCGAAGTGGAGCTAGATGCAGAGGAAGGCCTCGCACACGACGATGAACGCCGAGATGTTGAGGATGAAATTTGGGGCCAGATAATGGAAATCCAGGACGTAGTAGGAAATGAGCCCCAGGACAAATGGGTGAAGTGGAAAACCTAGTCCGCGGAAGAAGTGGGTGAGGAACACCACCATCTCATGGGGCCTAGGGGTGGGGATGAGCTGCCCTTTGTCGGGGAGCCGATGCGCGATGTCACTGGACAAGTATCCGGCCTTCCGCAACCTTTTGATGTGCCCCTCCGTGACGGAGGAGACCATCCAAGGTTGAGGCGAGATGTGTGGACTTGGGCGCTGGAGCTCGAGTGCGCGGAAATGGATGAGCAAAGGAGGAAGAAGGCGTAGGTAAAAAGGTGGATCCTTATCCCCTTATATGAACAGACGAAGCTAAGCGTTCCCACCAGCCTGGAAAAACTCGCTTATCTCCCAAGCGTCATAATCAATGGCGTGGTTGGGTTACCCACGCCCGTATCGATGAGAATCCCGGAATAAGGGGACACGATCTCTGCTTTGACCAGACGTGCCAATGAAACCGCCTCCCTAAACATGCTGAGGTGGGACAGTAAAAACGATTCGAATAAAGGCTTGGCCGTGGTGTGATGTCATGCCACGGAATACGTCAGCAGATTGAATTTGTGTAAATATTATTCTCTCTATGGTGGTATGTGGAACTTATTTTGCAGAGCCGGACACTATCCTTGTGTTCAAAATCTTCTATGAAGTATTCGGAGGAGGAACCCGCCTTGCAATGACAAAGACAATATGCGCGCCGGACTCGTCGTCATTGAAGCCTGGTTCAGGGGCTACTGAGGGAGTCCTGGATTAGGGGGTGTCCGGAAGGCTGAACTATAGCCTCTGGCTGGACTCCTGGACTATGAAGATACAAGATTGAAGACTTCGTCTCGTGTGCGGATGGGACTTTCCTTGGCGTGGAAGGCAAGCTTGGCGGTACGGATATGTAGATCTCCTACCATTGTAACCCTAACCCTCTTTGGTGCCTATATAAACCGGAGGGTTTTAGTCCGTAGGACGAACAACAATCATCCATAGGCTAGCTTCTAGGGTTTAGCCTCTCTGATCTCGTGGTAGATCTACTCTTGTACTACCCATATCATCAATATTAATCAAGCAGGAGTAGGGTTTTACCTCCATTGAGAGGACCCGAACCTGGGTAAAAACATCGTGTCCCTTGTCTCCTGTTACCATCCGCCTAGACGCACAGTTCGGGACCCCCTACCAAAGAACCGCCGGTTTTGACACCGACACCCGCCAAACTTGGCAACCAAGTTTCTGTCCAGAAAGTTGTCAGGAAGCTCAAGTCTCATCTAGTCAGCCTCGTAGTGTGCCATCTCCCCTCTTTGACCTAACACTACACGAACAACACCTCAGACATAGTTTAGCATCGCTTGGGCATCGTCTTGACCATGCCAGGGTGGTGACCGCGTGAAGACACGGCTCTAGAAACACGCCCGACGCGCTCTATGCTGCGCCCGTGCGTCTATTTTGCACGTGCTCGTTCCAGAGCTCGCCGATGATGGCCGCACCGCGCCACTCGTCTCATCACCTTTGACCCCTCCCTGCCGCTTGTCGACGCTGGAGTAGCCGTAGCAAGCATAGGCACGTCGTGGCCAAAAGCCACAGTGCGCCCGTGCCCCTGTCTTCTTCCTCCACCTCCTCCTGTGCTTGTCTTCGAGCTTAATAGTCCCGGCGTGAGCTCTGATGCTCTAACCCCGCCTCGCTGGCGCTCCTCGTCGCTGTCCTTCACTTCCAAAGAGCTTCAGCGGAGCCGAAACCCCCTCCCCTTTCCTATTAATTCAGACCCCCTCCAGCCTCTCTGATCCCTTCCAACCCACTGCCTAGCCTCCACAGACTCGTAGCATAGCCACAGCCCGACCGGGCAGGCCTCTGGCAGTCGCCCCTGACCTAAGTTTGCCGGCAATCCCCGCAGCCCCTCCTCCTCACTCGAGTGCCCCGTAAGCTCAATCCACTCCTCAAGCGGCCATCTGGTGGTTCACTGGTGCCGTCTGACCCAGTTGGAGCCACTGGCGCAGCCCCACGTCGCTGTCGTCTTCAACTCTAGTGAGCTCCGCGTTTTGTAGCCGCTGGAGAAGCTTGTACCGACCGCGTTCGTCCACCTCTAGCCAAATAACGGGTACAGGCAGGTGCGCCTCAACCCCCTCTCTCTTTCTATCCCTCTGGATCTGGCCACTGAGCAATCCTCGCCAGAGAACGCGCCGGTGAAGCACTGCCGTCTCTGTTTCCCTCTCTCTCTCCCCCGACCTGACGCGTGGGGCCCGCTATCAGCCTCACCGCTCACACCCGAAGCGGTATGAGTGTTGGCGTAATCCTGGAATACTCCATCGACGTCACCCCATCTGGTTTTTCTTTTAATTCAGATTTAATCAAATTTTGACCAGAAACTTTCACCAGCTGTAACTTTTAAACCATAAGTCCAAATGAGTTGATTCTTTTTGCATTGTGTTCTTATTGAAAAGATCTGGCAGCACACCAAAAATGAGAATTTTCTCTACTGTCTAGTTTTCTGGGGATTTTCAGGATAGTTCTTTATATTTCTCTTTGCTGTTTTTAAATGTTTTCAGAAGAAGAAAACTTTTCTTGAAGAGAACCAGGAGGAGTGTGAGCCTTCTCTGCACTAAGGCAAGCCACACCAACATTTTTATGGTGTCATTTCAATATCCATGATTTTCCAACTTGAATATGAGTAATGTTCATGCATTTAATTGTTTAAATAAATGTTGCTTGTGTTAATTACTTTGTCATGATGAAAATGCTTAGTTTATAGTGTTGTTTCAATACTTGAATTAGTTTAAGGTAGTAGAAGAAGTTTATATTGGGTGGTTATGCTTTTGCTATGAATGATGATAGTTTCATTATGTGGTTAATTGATTTCAATATATTAAAGTATAACAAAAATGATGAGGGCTAAAACCAGTAAAGTGAAAACCAATAGAATTTAATGATGAGTAGTGCAAGTAGAAAATTTTGATGATGTTGATCTGTTCACTTTGAGTGGTATGTGTTGCATGTCGAATAGTTGCATGTCATGGCATATGGTGACTCGAGTTATTTTATTTCAAGTTAAAATTGGTGTTAATTCAACTTGAACATAACATTTATCGAGTCATGGTGCCACTGAATCCAGTTGTTCCCAGTGCAACCACATTTTCCCTTGTGGGAAGGTCATTATTCGGTCCGTTGTCATGCCTCTGGTCGGTACTTCCAATGAGGGAAGGTTATGGGCGTGCGGTACCCTGGCCCCGTAAGCAGACATAACCTTGTGTGACCGTTTGTTGCATTGCTACCTTGTCCCTGTTTGGGACCCTTTTGCCATGACGGTGGTCGTTGATGCCTTTGGTAGGCACGAGGCCACCAATGACTTAGCCTAGTTGGGAGTTGGTCGGAGTGGCCGGGAGAGTGTCACGGCAATGGGAGGGTTCTGTCGGAATGTCGTTTGTCCACCCGAATGGGAGTGCGAGGCCATGGATTCCGTGGTGTGGGTAAAGTGCACTACCTCTACAGAGTGTATTTTTAATCTATCGATAGCCGCGTCCTAGGTTACGGACATAGCTCGTGAGTAAGTCACACCATGGATCAACATTAATAAGTAATCTTGCGCACTAAGTTTTATGCTTGGCACTGGTTATGTGATGATTTGTGAGATCATGAAGATGATCGTGACTGGAACCAAAGTGTTGGTTTCGTTTGTGATCCGGCTATGATCACCGTTTTTGTTATGAGGTAACCCATCTGGTAAGAGAGTCCACGGGACTCAGTGTGATAGTTGATTTCTCACTTCATCAGTAGTATTGCTTGCATTGCATTTAACCTGAATAATTGTCATGATATCGTTTGCCATTGTGCTTGTGCTTGTTGTGAGCTTGCAAGTACATTCAATGTACACCTGGCATGTCATGCCAGATTTCAGGACAAGCTTACCGGATCAGAGTGCTTCGCGAGTCTAGATCGTTTCCACATCGATGTACCTGTGCTATGGAGTTCCGCTACGTCGTTGTTCTGCTGCCACGTAGTTATTATGATCGAGGCCCCTTCATGTTCATTAAATAATGTACATATTGTTCAGCCGCACCGTGTGTGCCGCTTGGCCTTGCAACTTGATGTAATATCGAACCTATGTATATGCTAGCATCAATAAAGCGGTTGTTTTCTGTACCATCTTGTTGTGTGATGCCAGAAGACTTGATCTCTGGGCTGACAATGCAAGGTAAACCGGTCGCTCTGAGCCGGGGTGATACAACAGTAGGTATCGGAAGCGCGCTGATTGTAGGACACGCTAGACCGTCGATGCGCTAGATGAACGGTAATTAGCTTAGTTTGAGTGCCGGTAGTAATAGAAATTGGTTGTTGCATTGCATGCATTTTATTTGTTGTTATTATTAACTGTCTAATGATTGTGAGTGTAGATGGCTCCAGTTCAGACCCTGTACCAGTCCGAGCCAGCACCGTACACGTGCCGCACCTGCTTCAGAGGGTGCTGATCTAGTGTATCAGGTGTATCGGGAGCATCTGGCCAGTTCGTTGTACGAGTATTACGCGGAGGTCACTCTACACTATAGTTCTCCTTCCGGCGCTTGCAGTCATTCCTCTAAGGGTAGTTTTGCTTCCACGTCGTCTCAAGCCATCCAGTTTGCTACAATCGAGGATCTTGTAGACTTGCACTACAATGAGGTTCGCATGCAGGCCCATCCAGGTTTCTACTTCTACCCGTCTCTTCACGAGAACGGGCATGTCCGCTTCCCTTTTATTGATCCGGCCTCTGATCGTCGTGCTAGCCACCTTTCTCTCTATATCACTACTAGTTATCTCTTGATCTATGAGTTAGCTTGAGAGTTAACCTGAGACCGCATAGCCCTTGCCGCTGCCCGGCATTGGAACCCTCCACCCACTATCGTATTCACTCTGTTCGTTTCATCACCCCATGTTACTGCTGCCACTTCGGTGACTACTCAGGGTATCACGAACCCTTTGGCAGTGATTCATCGCAGTGACCCTGCAGCGTGTGCTTCCCTTGTCGCTACTCCGGCAGCCCCTATGCTTAGGTCTCACCATGCACCTGCCCCTGAGGGATAGTCCTCGAGGTAGCACCGTCGTGTCACTTTTAACCCGGAGATTTCCACTATCTGCTCAGGATCTGAGTCTTGCTCAGGAGAGGAGACCGCAGCACCCACCGAGCACTAGATTATTAGAGTATCCGTAGACATCATGAGGTTGATGTATGGATGTAGTCGTACGTGTCATGATGCTTAGTTTCATGTATGAGGGTAGACGAACCCCGACATGATGTTTATTCTTATTTGTGAGTCTATGTATAATTATGTTGGAACCTTTTTATTATTCACCTTGATTTCTTTTTCGTTGCTTTCTTTTGGCTTGTCGCTGGCTTTTCTTCCCATATTTTTGGATATTTCTCATCTCGGTTCCTTTATATTGGGAAAACAAACAATAGGACGATGCATGGAGGCAGCAACAGCCACACTTCTGAGGATGTCCCTGTTCGTCACTCAGCAAGATAGGCAGGACATTCCCCCGAGCCATACCAGCCACCACCGCCTCCACCACCACATCCACCAACAACTGAGCAAATTATGCGTCTGTTTGAAGAAAGAAGGAACAACGATTTGACTGAGCTGCTGAAAAGTGTCACAAAAAAAAGACACATCTGTGACATTTTGGGCTGAACGAATTTTTTTTCTGTCATACTTATGACACTTCTATGATGATAATTGTGATAAAACCCGGTATCATCATAGATGTGGTGGGCTCCTACTTCTATGACAAAAAATCATGACAGAAAATGGGCTTTTCGTCCTGGGCGGGATAGAGACGCAGCTGCATGACATTCTTTGGGCCGTCCATGACGGAAAAAACCGTGGTAGAAGCGAGGGCGAGGAAAATATCGGGGTGTTCCCAGTTATGGTGGGTGGTCGGGCTGAGTGATGCACGGAGGTTTGCGGGTTTCTCTTGTACACACACGCGCGTAGGTGCGAGGCATTGGGCTCTAACTGAACCCGAGCGAGGTGTTCGCCTACAGAACGCGAGCGATTGCACTGCAGGCTACGCGTTACTGAACCCGAGCGATCGATCGATGGCTGTTAACTGAACCCGATCGAGCGATTCCTTCGCTACTCCTACTAACTGAAGCCGATCGATGCTGCCTCAGGATGAACAGTGAGTGTTGTTGGGGGGTTTGGATGAACAGTTCCTGGTGGGGGTTGGATGAACAGGACCCCGTGGTGTTGCCGCTGGATGAACAGGACCCCGATCGATCGAGCCGGTTGGGCGTGGATGAACAGGACCCCGTGGAGGGCTGGATGAACAGGATCCCGTGGAGGGAAGGTTGAACAGTAGCCGATGGAGGGCTGGTTGAACAGTAGCCGGTGGAGGGCTGGTTGAACAGTATCCCGTGGAGGGGTGGTTGAACAGGAGCCCGTGGAGAGAGCTGGTTGAACAGTAGCCGGTGGAGTAGCACGCGGTGGAGGCTGGATGAACAGGAGCCCGTGGATGAACAGTCGCAAGTGGAGGCTGGAGGAGGTCGACGGTGGATGAACAGTAGCCCGTGGAGGCTGGAGGAGGTCGACGGTGGAGATGAACAGTATCCCATGGAGTCCCGTTTTGTCGTACGTCACACCTCTTCCGATGAACAGGACCCCCGTTTTGACCGTAGCGCTCCAACACAAGTCCGTTTCCTCTGTTTTGTAGTACTCCACACCCCTCCCGATCAACAGGACCCCGTTTTGACCATAGGAAGTCCAACAGAAGTCTGTTTCCTCTGTTTTGCGGTACGCCAGACCCCTCCCGATGTATAGGATCCTGTTTCGAACGTGGCCGGTCGAACACAAGGTCGTTTCCTCCGTTTTGTGGTACGCCAGGACTCGTTTCCATCGGCTGTTCCATCCAAGCCGGTTGGCTCCCACGTGTTCCATTGCCTCCTGATGAACACGACGCATTCTGTTGGCTCCCCATGAACACGACGACGACACAGTTTCTCCGTTATGACCCAGCCATGTACACGAGCCCTGGCCGTACATATGCGCGAGTAGGCGTTCGAGACCCCGCCCGTATGTACGTACGTGGCTGTATTTTCTTTCTTGCACAATGTCTATCGTACGTACGTGTACATGCTACGTGCGCGCCTCTACTACAACACGTGCCCGCCCCTACATCGACCAGTATGTACATACACGTTCGCGACCAGAATGACTACACTACGTACGCTTCAACTAGGTGGGTCCCGGCTGTCAGGCACTTCCTTGCGTGCGAAGATGTAGCTGGTGGGTCTCAGCAATCAGGGGGGCAAATCATTTTTTTGCCCGTAATATGGACGCACTTCCTTGCGTGCGAAGATGTAGCTGGTGGGTCCCAACAGTCAGGGGGGAAACGTTTTTTTGCGAAATACGGTGGCCCGTCTGGTGCATCCCTGCTGTCAGGTGGAGGAATAATTATTTTGCGTGTAATAAGGAGGCACTTCCTTGCGGCTGCCGTGGACCCAGCTGTCAGCCTCTCCACGTACAATACTCTTCATATGGAAGTTGTTCCTTGACCAGGTTGACCACGCCGCACCGAGAGCACCAGGGCGGTGGACGACGACGAGGCCTAGGAAGGTGACGACGCGGAGCCGGGGAAGACGCTGCAGTGGAAGCCTGCACGAAGAGGAGTACGATGGTTAACTGCTTCGGATGCGGTGTGAGGTCGCTGTCACTGCAAGGCCTGGCCAGCGGTGGGAATAGCAGGGGCGGTGAGGCCTCCGCGGCAGCATGAGTGGCGCTGCTTTGGGCGGCTGGAGCAAGAAGACCAGAGGTTGAAGAAGCACTACAACCGTAGGATGGACATCATACGGTCACTGGAGCTAGAATCGTTCATATGGACTAAGTTGACAAAGCCCTCCGTCCCCGTCAACTTATTAGGCCCACAAGTCAGCCTCCCACCAAGGTGGCTCCTAGCTAGCAAGGGGAGTATTCATTTTTTTGTGCGTAACAAGGAGGCACTTTGTGGGTCCGATCTAATAGTGGGGGGAACCTTTGTTTCATGAAATACGGTGGCCCGTCTGGTTGGTCCCAGCTGTCAGGGGGGAACTTTTTTTTTCGCAAAATACAGTGGCCCGTCCAGTGGGTCC
This sequence comes from Triticum aestivum, assembly GCF_018294505.1. Taxonomy (NCBI): domain Eukaryota; kingdom Viridiplantae; phylum Streptophyta; class Magnoliopsida; order Poales; family Poaceae; genus Triticum; species Triticum aestivum. Next base: position 152,474,462 of record NC_057807.1, read on the forward strand.
CTGCTGTCAAGTGGAGGAATAATTATTTTGCACGTAATAATGTGGCACTTCCTTGCGGCTTCCATGGACCCAGTTGTTAGCCTCTCCACGTACAGTACTCTTCCGATGGAAGTCATTCATTGACCACATTGACCACGCCGCGTCGAGAGCACCACGGTGGTGGACGATGGCGAGGCCTAGGAAGGGGACGACGCAGAGCCAGGGAAGACGCGGCAGTTGATGCCCAAGCGAAGGGGAGTATGAGGGTTCACTGGTTCGGCTGCAGTGTGAGGCTGTCGTCGCCGCAGAATAACAGTGGGTGTGGGTGAGTGGAGGGATGGCCTGGCCAGCGGTGGGAATCGTAGGGGCGGTAAGGCCTCTGCTTTGGGCGCCTGGAGCAAGAAGACCAGAGGTTGAAGAAGCACTATGGCCGTTGGATGGACATCGTACGATCACTGGAGCTAGAATCGTTGATATTGACTAAGTTGACAAAGCCCTCTGTCCCCGTCAACTTAGTAGGCCCACAAGTCAGCCTCCCACTATGGTGGGTCCCAGCTAGCAGGGGGTATTCATTTTTTGTGTGTAATAAGGAGGCACTTTGTTGCGTGCGAAGATATAGCTGGTGGGTCCGACCTGTCAGTGGGGGGAACTTATTTTTGAGAAATACAGAGGCCCTTCGGGTGGGTCCTAGCTGTCAGCCTCTCCACGTACAGTCCACTTCCGATGGATGTCATTCATTGACCATGTTGACAAGTCCACGCCGAGAGCACCAAGACGGTGGACAATGGCGAGGCCTAGGAAGGGAACGACATGGAGCCCAGGAAGACTCGGCAGTTGTTTCCCACGCGAAGGGGAGTACGAGGGTTTACTGGTTCGTCTACCGTCCCCGGAGAATAACAGCAGGTGTGGGTGAGTAGAGGGATGGCTAGGCCAATGATGGGAGTACGGTGGGCCGGTGAGGCCTGCGCGGCAGCATAGCCGGCCGCGGGAGGGGGGAGCAGGTAGTCCCGTCGGTGCTTGTTTGAGTAGTTGGAGCAGGAAGAGCAGAGATTGAAGAAGCACGACAGCCGTTGGATGGACATCCAACAGTCACTGCTCTCATATGTTGAATAAGTTGACACGGCGTTGTGTGTGTCAACCTTTTTTAGGAAAGCATACGCGTCAGCCTGTAGTAGGCGCACAAGTCAGCCTCAAATCTCTGGAAAACAGCATACAACCCATCTGCCATTATTTCTAATAATGTACAACCCATTTGCTAATTCTTAAGAATTTTTTTGGAGCCCATTTTCTTTTTGTTAGCATTACACCCCATATTGTGGCCACGGTTAAAAAGTATAAAAAAATTGCATATTTCGACGCGGTCAACTTTTTTTAATGCCGAAATATCGATTCACATTCCAACTATTTTGAAAAATAATTTATATAAATATAAAATCCAAATAATTGTCCACGCATAAAAATCAATGGAATTTAAAATCTTGTAATGAAAAAGAAAATTGAAACTAATTCCCGGTTTGATGTGTTTTACAAATGTACAACCCATTTCTGGGCAAACCGAATGAAACTCTCCTCGTCTTGAAAGATTTCCAGCCCAGCAGGGCTGAGAAAGCAAGTAGGCCTCATTTGGGTATTTCATTAAAAAAATATAACTGGGCTAGCCATTTTCAGCAAGAAAAAAATACATAGGCTCATGATGTTGTAATCTGGCTAGACGGGCCACAGCCCCTGCACAGCCCCATTGATACCCTGATCTGTCGCTAAAACTAGTATAAATAACAGTTGCTTGTTCTAAAAAAACCGTGCGACCTCCTGGGTCCCTGGTGTCAGCCACTCGTAATGTAATTCTCTTGTTTATTGACTACGTTGACAATGGCGTGAGCCCCAAATGTCCAACCATTAGGAGGAACCATATTTTTGGGCTTGTAATATAGAGGCACTTGCTTGCGTACTGCCATGACACTGGTGGGTCCCTACCGTCATCCTATCCACGTACAGTCATCTCCTTGTTCCTCTCGGTTGTTGACGACATTGACAATGCAAGAGGGCGGCACACCGCACACGGCGAGTGAACCAAGGAAGAGGACGACGGTGAGGCCTCGGACGAAACAAACAGGAGCCATGGAAGATGCGCCGGTCCCGTTGCAGGAAGAGGGGAGTATGAGGGTTGACTGGTTCGGGTGCGGGTGCGTGTTGGGGCTGACGTCGCCAGAGAATAACAGGACGTGTGGAGGACTAGAGGGAGGGACTGGCCAACGTTGGAGGGTACGGTAGGGTGGTGGAGGCGCAGCCAGCCATGGGAACCGGGAGCAGGTGGAGCCAACGGGATGATTTGGTTTGGGCGTCTGGAGGAAGAAGAAGACAAGAGATAGAAGATACATGACAGATGTTGGAAATCAATCCAACGGCTAGTAGGCAGAGTCATTTGTTGACTGTCTAGTAAGTCGACACCACCTTGGATAGGCTATTTCCTCGCGGGTACCAAATGTCAGAATCCAAATCTGTCACGGTGATGCAACCTTTCCTATGAAAATTTAGAGCCCATTTGATGTGCTAGTTCGAAATAAGTTTGTGGGTGCTGGTGGGGGCTAATCACTTGGCTTCTGTAATGCACAGTGAGGTCAAGCAGCCGGCGAGAGTGATGTTATTTCCCTTGGTTAGGATTTGTTTTTTACTATGGTTGGCTGGGATTTGTTACAATATTTCACTCTAAATTAAACGATTGGCAAGCCATTTGCCTTCTTTCAAAGAAAATATGACAGTCACAGCCGAGTTGAAAAGGGCAAGAACATCTAACTCCAACTTACGAACTATACAAAAGCACGAGGGTTAATTGTTCATCAGGTTTACACAAAACCTAGGTTGAAAAGGGCAACAACGTCTAACTCCAGCACTGTTTTCGGCAGTCACAGTCAAATGGATCGGTTAGGTCCGTAGAATGAACATCCTGGGTCGTCAAATTTACTAGATTATGACCACAATATGTTCTAAATAGAAGCCCGGCACATTCCGAAGCTCTTTTGCCAACCTGAAACTCCTTTTTTCTCTTCGACATACCCATCCGTCAAAACCATGCTGCTGATAAACTTAAGCCTGATGGACAATAGTAACCTCGCATTCAACAGGAAGAATGTGACAAATCTAGTGTTTGCACGGTCGGCTACATATCGTTCTAAAGTTATTGTCTTCAATCAAATCTCATGAGAAGTGAGAAAAACCTGATGCTTACGAATCCACCGATTGGTTATAACTTTCTTACCCCGTCATGTTGCCTAAATAGACATGAAGATTGAAAATAGTTAAGGTCTAAAAAAGAGTGTCGAAAGAGCAACAACTGAACGATTAATTGTAGTACACTATATGCGGGCTTCCAATGTGTGTGAAATTATCACCTTTATATACAACTTTTCCAGACATGGAAAGCATTGCAGCAAGCCAATAATCTTGTTCAGATCAAAACTATTCATTTGGATATATAATATCTTGACAGAATCCAACACCATTGATAGGACATCCATGGAGAAACTCTTCATTGAGCATAGAACATAATATTAGTACAAAATGTGTACACCAAGATAATATATAACTTATGCACAGAAATTTAAAATGCAGCTTATGGTTACAAGTGTAAATGATAATATAAAGTACCTGAAGAACTGTGGAGCTAAACACCATATTGAAATGAGCACAAAGATCATGTATTACACCCAAGGTCTCCAGTTTAGGCGCGGAGAGGACGGTTATTTGCAATGATGACTAACTAGAATCAAGGATCAACCTTTGAAGTGAAGGGGCATCTTGGATGATGAGTTGCCTTCCATCAAAAGAAATTCCAATTCTTACAAGGTTAGGTGACTTTATTTGGAGACAACCGATTCTAACTATGAAAGCAAGAACCAAGCACTCCCGTGTAGGGCAACTGTAGTGGATGATGTTGTGCAATGAGGCCTCCGATATACGAACCCGCACAAGTGAAAGTTTCTTGTGAAATGGGAGTCGAAGGTTTAGTACAAGATTGTCTGGTAGGTAGCACAGCGCAAAGGTGGCGGTGTGGATAGAGGAGGAAAACCACGAGATGGACCTCGGTGCTGAGGGCACAAGTACATGGCGTTGATTATGTGGTATGTGATTTCCAGGGGAATAGTAGACCTCAAGAAGCTATAGTTCTATGAATTCAGGGGATTTCTGCCAGGTGTCTGCCGTGCATGGCATGGTATGCTTTCTCAAGTAGCATGACGGGATGCAGAGGGTTTGAACGGAGCCTTGGTGGGAGGAGATGATGGCTCTAGGGATTTCAAAATCATTGAAGAGAGATAGCTGATGACAGTCGAGATTAAGGGGCACGGCACGCCATAGAGGGCACCACCGAATTCAAAGGACTTGGGTGCGGCAGCAATCCTTGGTGGGGAGAAGCGAGATGATCTCCCAAGGACGGCGTCCGGGAGATTGCTGATGCGGTCCACCCGAGATTCTATGGGTTACTGGGATCCGGTGGGGGCGGGGTTGCCGCTTCTCCCCACGCTGCCGGGTGCGGGATCTACAACAGGTGTCGCCGCTTTCGGGTGCCTCATCTTCTTGGCGCTGGGGTTAGCCGACTCCATTTTCCTGGAGGGCGTCGCGTCGTGCTCACGGATTTGAGCAGAGTAACAAATGATGAGCCTAGTTGTAGTGCGAGTGAAGAAGAAGGGGAGCTGGGGTTTTTCTATAGTAGTGAGGAAGAAGGGGAGTTGGGGTTTTATGTAGGAGTGAGGTGAGGAATTTGGGGGTACGAGTGGAGAGAGCTGACGTGAGGTGGGTGGTAGTGTGGAGGAAGAAGAGCACCCTGGTTTTTTGGGGGGGCGGTGTGCTGGGTGTGGGTAGTGCCTCTCATTCAGTAAATATATGGGCTTTTTAATTAATTTTATTATTTACTAGGGTGGATGGGCTATTTTGTCTTGGGCCCAGAGAAACAATTACTACTAGTATAGTGGAGACACTCTACAGCTACCCAGAAAAACAATTACTACTAGTAAAGTGGATACAATACTGCTTTTGGCTCCTCCTAGGTCATCGAAACGTCTCCATCTACTGAATGTCGGTATACTTTTGTTCGCCGACATGCGGGCCATGCAGCACGGGGGCCCAAATGCAATCCACCAAAATAAAAGCCAGTTTGCAGGCGGAGAGTCACCCCGGTCATAGCGCAGCAGTAATGAGCCGTCGTATCACAAAACCCCACCTCCCCGCAGCCTAAGTTTGACGGACAGAGCAACCACCATTTCCCTCTTCGTAGAATCCGCTTCTCCCTCACCGTCTTCAAGAAAGGCAATACTCGCATCTGCCACTATTCTTCTCTCCCAACGAAGTGAAGGTAAGCGGATCCGTGATGTTGGTATATTTTCATTCAGAGAAAAAAAAACTTTTGCAAAGCAGTAACGGATTGTAACATCCCAAATTTCCAATTTGGCATGTTATACATAGGTCATCCATGCATATCATATTTTATTGCTTTTCATTTGCAATCCTCGAGATCCTAAGCAACTCAAGGACGTTCGGAGAGAGTTGGGGATTTTCCAATTTTCATATTTGAATTTTTTATCAAATAATGAAGACGAGGATTCGATTTTAATTATTTTTCTCTCCGGAAATATTTCGTTTTAAAATAAAAAATGAGGGGAGATAATATGACTTCTCCAAAGCAATAGAAATATCGGAGTAAAAATGTTAAAATCATTATTTGGATTTTATTTGAGTTTATTCGGGATTTTCACTTGCCCTAGAATTTTTTTTGCATGTTTTTAAAATTGCATTTTAGGGGCCAAGAAAAGTTCATCCTGTTCTAAATATTTTATTCAGATGGAGAAAACTTGTTTTGGAATTTTTAGATTTTTATTTATTTTTCTAGAAATTTTTCTTTCGGCGGAATGTTATTAAAAAAAAGACCCTCGCGCCCGACTGGGCCGAAGGCCCAGCCGAGCAGGCCGGCCCAGCCGCCACCGCCGCCGCCTCCCGCGCGCTTCGCCGTGCGCCGCACGGACACCGAGGGGAGTCCAAGCCGGACTCCACCCCGGGCGCCCCCTTCCCCAAGCCGCCCCACCCCCTCCTTAAATAGTCGCCGCCCCGCCACCTCACCACCACCCCGCCACCACCCGCCACTCCCGCCGCCGCCGGAGCCTGAGCCGAGCCCGAGCCGCCGCCGCCGAGACACCGCCGTCTCCCTAGCACCGCCACCGCCTCCCGCCGCCACACCGCGCCCTTCCCAAGCCCCGCCGCCCCGTCACCGAGCCCCGCCGGAGCCGCCCGCCCCGCCGGACGACCTCGCCGGAGGTACCCGCCCTGCCGCCGGTTTTTTTAAGAAAATCCTTCAGTTTTTTTTGAAAACCCTAGTTCGTTTTTTTAGAGCGGTTTTACTTCATTGGTTTATTTACTTAGAGAACGTTTGTTCGTCCGTTCGTTATAACGAATGCGTTCACTATTTAGTTTCTGTTAATGAACGTTCGTTCGTTTAGCCGTTCGTCGCTTTTCTTTTTATCGGATTTATTCCGCGATTATTCTGATCGCGATTTCTGATCCAATGTTCAAAAGTGTTTATCTTTTCGCTCGTTTATCGGAATCAGGCGATTCAAGCGCCTGGAGTTTCATCTTGAAACCCTATTTCCGAATAATCAACTCAAACAAGTTTTTGTCTCTGTAAAATTTGACCCTAGTTCAGATTAGTTAACGGATCTTGTTTCTTTTGTCGTTTGAGTTTCGTTGCTCCAATTGATTTGATTCTTTTTGCAAACCGGAGTTCTTAAAGTTGAACTCTCCCTTCAAACTCTTTTATTTGAAGTTATACTTGTGCATCTTTGATTGTTTCTTATGTATGTTATTGTTTGCTAGCGATAGAATTCCCAGAGTGCGAAGCGTGTTACTACGAGTCTCTAGGATTCACGGATCGTCAGCAAGGCAAGTAACACATTGATCATACTCGTTCCATACCCAGTTTTTATGCATTAGTTTCAATCCTCAAACATTGCATGACTAGGATGCCTAATAACATGTGGGTATTGGGAAGTAGTTGCTGAGGTAGAACCTATTGCCCTGTTTCATATCAAATCCTTGGGAGTTACTTCTACGTTATGCTTATATTGCCATGCTATGCTCGTAGACGTGGATTGGGTTTGAGTGATTTTCATGACAGTTGTGAGATTGTTAATTAACAGTTTACTTAAGGTGGCAACTTTAATACACATCTGGGTGGATTGAGGCACCTGGGGTATCCAGTGATTGCCTGTTTTATTTTTGGAAATCCCGGGGTTACCGTGTGATCTTCCTATGGACCGCCACCCAGGCTCGAAGGGAACTGAGTTTATTCATGCTAGAAACTTCCGTGTGCAGCTGCAAGCTATTATGGGCTCTAGCATAGTTGAGTAAGTTGTGTGAAGCTCTTGAAGAGGTGGATCAGTAGGTAGTGGGTTTGTAGGTTTGGTATGGTCTGCCCGGAGTAGAGAGTTAATGCTTCTGAAAGACTGTGTCTCGGTCATCCGTCTCTCAAACACCATGTAGTGCGAGAAATCAACGGAGGGGATCGAGTCTTGCGAGGAAAAGTGCGCAAACCTCTGCAGAGTGTACAATATAATCATGGTTAGCCATGTCCCCGGTTATGGACAATTCTGAGTATCTAGTACTTGAGTATTCGCATGTATCTCAACACTCTTAATTAATCTCGCTAGGTTGTTAAGTATTTTAATTGGGATCATTGAGTTGGGGTTACCTTCTCAAGTGATGTTTCAACCACCATGATAGTTAAATTAAAACTGATTCCTTTGTAGTAGGGAAAAATTGGCTTTTCGCAAAAATTGTAACCATAGAACTTTCCACCAGCCAAATATGCATGTAGTGGTAGCATTATTCTATTATTGCTCTTTTGTGTTACATTGCCAGCATATTCCATGTGCTGACCCATTCTCGGGCTGCAACGTATTATGTTGTAGACTTTTCAGACGAGGAGTAAGGTTCGTAGGTCGTTGCCGTGCAGCTCAGCTATGCCGTTGGAGTCGATGGACTCACTTTATCTTCCAAGCCTTCCGCTGTTATCGCATTAGATGGCCTTAAGCCATATTATTGTAATAAGTTCTCTTTTGAGACATTTGATGTAATAAGTGTGTGATTGCTACTCTGTTATAAATCCTTCGAGTATTGTGTGTGTCAGCATTACCGATCCAGGGATGACACGGAAGCACAGAGACATGACCATCTGAGGTCGGGTCGCTACAAGATGGTGTCAGAGCACACGCTGAGTGTAGGACACGACCACTAAGATAAACCATAGGTCACACTTCTCTTCTCATTTCTGACTCCTCTTCTTTTTGCACTCTTTAGGATGAAGGAGACGAAGAACAAGTTTGCGCAACCGGATGAAGACACACCTTTTGGACGCCACTTGAAGGAAGTCACTAGGTACTTGAATATTGGAATACCAAACTTCACCAGGACGTACAACGCCACTCTACCAGAAGAAGAGCGCAGGATGATTCAAGTACGAGTTCCAGGAAGGACGTTCTCGCCAAATTCTAAACCCATAGAGTTTTCTTTCGAAGCACCCACTTGGAGCCTTGGCAAGAGTATGACAGCTCATATCACCATGGGACGCATTGGAGAAATCTACAACAAGGAACTTGAGGATACCACCTATCAAATATGTGGGCGCCGAGATGAATAATGGGAGATGATCAGCACCAGGAAGGATAGATCTGTCGCAGCCTTTATCCAGGAGCAAAACCAGCACATTCGATGTTAGGAAAACCAGATGTGCACAGACATGATTGAGTTGACGAAGGCGAAGACTAGGATCCCCGAGCTGGAGGAAGAACTTAAGTCCACGCGCGATGGATACGAGGAAGAAATCAAGACCCTATTGGAGAAGAATGATGACCTAATTGAGAAGATCGGAATTTTCATGGGAGGACCAGTTCCAAAAGAAGACCTCATTCATCCGGACAACTACATCATCATCGACGACACCGATTCAGATTCAAGTGATGATGACTATGAAGATGAAGCTGGAGCAGACATCATGGAGTCTTCCACCGATCAAAATTTCTAGATGACCACCATATGATAATAGTATTCCCCCATGTAACTAGTAGTAGTGAGCACTTTTGCGATAGTTCTAGACCGTTTTGTATGCCCTTGCTTGAGTGATTGATTGAATGAATGCTTGTGTTTGCCTCATATACATATGGGTAGTGTTTCTCCCCTAGGTCTTTTCTATTCTAATCTCTTCCATCTAAACCCATCAGATGCCTCCGAAAAGAGACCCCGATTTTGTTTTCCCACCGGAGATCACCCAGTTGATCCAGCAGTAGAATGCCTTGATGCAATTGCTAGTTCAGAACAAGGGCAATGGCAATGACAACAATGCCAATAACAACAACCCGCCGCCAGTGGATAACCTCACTCGTTTCTTAAGGTTACAACCGCCGGTGTTCTCCAGTAGCATCGAGCCAATAGTTGTAGATGATTGGTTACGTCGTATTGGAAGGGAGTTAACCACTGCAGGATGCACAGATGCTGAGAAGGTGCGTTTTGCCGCACACCAACTGGATGGACCTGCAGTAGCATGGTGGGAGAATTTCACAGCCACCTATCCTATCGACACTGTCACATGGGCTCAGTTTCAGCAGGCTTTTCGCACTACCCACGTCTCGACTGGAGCTATGCAGATGAAGAAGCGTGAGTTTCGCAATCTACGCCAGGGGAACCGTACTGTTGGCCAGTACGTGGATGAGTTTAGCAAGTTATCACGTTATGCCCCTGATGATGTGGCCACAGACGCTGCGAAGCAAGAGAAGTTTATGGAAGGGCTGAATGATGAGATGAGCATATAGTTGATGGTAGCAACCTTCAACAAATATCAGGAGTTGGTAGATAAGGCCCTAATGATTGAAGGAAAGCAGCAGCAGATTGATAATCGTAAGAGGAAGTATGGAGAAGGAAAATACAACTCAGGAGCTCACCAGAAGCCCAGCTTAACCCCGAACTCGGGAGGACTTGTTCATAACCATGGAAGTAATAACCATGCTGGAGGAGGATCGCATAACCATAATGGTGCGAAGAACGGAAATTGGAATGGAGCCAACAATAATCAGAATCGCTCTAACCCATCTACACCCGCAAAGAGGGACTTAAGCCAAGTTGTTTGCTACAAGTGCGGGAAGACAGGGCATTATGCCAATGACTGCTCTGAAGGAAAGAATGGCAATGGAAATGGGAGCGCGGGGAAGAAGCCCAATCCATTCAACAAAGGACACGTGAACCAAGTTAACGTGGAGGAAGTTGAAGAGCAGCCGGACGCGGTAATAGGTAAGTTTTTGGTTTAGTCATTTACCACTATTGTTCTTTTCGATACTGGTGCATCGCATTCATACATATCAAGGGGATTTGTGGAAAAGTTTAAGTTACCAACCCAAACCCTTAGGACACCCCTTTTAGTGAGCTCGCCAGGAGCAGAGTACATGGCTAGCAGATGGTGCACCTAGATACCCCTAATCATTGGCACACATGTATTTCCGTCTGACCTAATTATCTTGGAGTCGCAAGGATTGGATGTGATATTAGGTATGTACTGGATGTCGAAGTATGGAGGAAGTATTGACTATGCTAGTAAGTCAATTTATCTTACCACCCCGGAGGGAAAAAGGATTAAGTATGTATCTAGGCATGTGCCTAGGAGGAGCCAAGTAAACGCCCTCATGGGAGTTGTACAAGAGGAAGTACCTGTAGTAAAGGATTTTCCGGATGTTTTCCCCGAAGAGTTACCAGGTATGCCACCGGATAGAGACATCGAGTTTTTGATAGAGCTATTGCCGGGTATAGGGCCGATATCCAAGAGACCCTATCGGATGCCAGCAAATGACCTGGAGGAAATTAAGAAGCAGATCAAAGAGCTGTTGGAGAAAGGTTACATTCATAGAAGTTCATCACCTTGGGGAGCCCCAGTACTTTTGGTGGAGAAGAAGGATAAATCCCTGAGGATGGTTGTTGATTACCGAGCTCTGAATGAAATCACGATAAAGAATAAGTATCCCTTACTGATGATTAATGATCTGTTTGATCAGTTACAAGGAGCTAAGGTGTTTTCAAAGATTGATCTATGATCGGGATACCGTCAGTTGAAGATCCGAGAGAAGGATATACCCAAGACAGCATTTACCACGCGGTATGGATTATATGAGTATACGGTCATGTCATTTGGACTGAGTAACGCCCCTGCCTATTTCATGAGTATGATGAACAAGGTGTTCATGGAGTATTTGGACAAGTTTGTTGTGGTATTCATTGATGATATTATGATATACTCGAAGAACAAAGAGTTAGCCGCGGAGATCATGGAACTTCGGTTGGAGATTGTTCCAAGAGGTTTTCTTGCAGCAATGGAGGTTCAGTCGACGCTGTTGGACAAGATCTGAGAAGCTCAGAAGGAGGACAAAGAGATTGCTGAGATAAGAGAGAGGATGGGCGAAGGTAAAGCCAAAGGTTTTCACGAGGATGAGCATGATACCTTGTGGTTTGAAGGCCGAATTTATGTGCCCAACAATTCGGAGATCAGGAAGTTGATACTTCAGGAGGCTCATGACTCACCATACTCGATTCACCCTGTAAACACCAAGATGTATCTGGACTTGAAGGAACGTTTCTGGTGGACTGGTATGAAGAAGGATATTGCCGAGTATGTAGCTGTATGTGATGTATGTCAGAGAGTGAAGGCCGAGCATCAGAAGCCAGGAGGACTGTTGCAGCCTATGCCAATACCCGAATGGAAGAGGGACAAACTTGGTATGGACTTTATTACTGGATTACCCAGAACCAAGGCAGGATATGATTCGATATGGGTAGTTGTGGATCGATTGACTAAAGTAGCTCACTTCATCCCAGTGAAAACAACGTTTACAAGTGCAAAGTTGGCCAAAAAATATATGACCAGGATCGTATGTTTACATGGAGTTCCGAGGAGCATCGTATTAGATAGAGGAACCCAGTTTACTTCAAAGTTTTGGCATCAGCTACACCAGACTTTGGGTACCCGTTTGGAATTTAGTACCGCTTTTCACCCGCAGACAGATGGGCAGATAGAGAGAGTCAACCAGATTCTGGAAGACATGTTAAGAGCCTGTGCGCTAGATTATGGATCTAGTTGGGATGACAATTTACCGTACGCAGAGTTCTCTTATAACAACAGCTACCAGGCCAGTTTGACGATGGCACCATTCGAAGCTCTGTATGGACGCAGATGTAGAACGCCCTTGATGTGGGACGAGGTAGGAGATCGTCAGTTGTTTGGACCAGATTTGATCAAGGAATCAGAGGAGAAAGTTAAACTGATCAGTGACAGATTAAAGATTGCTCAGTCCAGACAGAAGAGTTACGCAGATTCAAAACGCAAGGAAGTAACCTATGAGATTGGAGACAGAGCTTATTTACGAGTATCACCCTTGAGGGGAGTAAAACGTTTCGGAGTTAACGGAAAGTTAGCCCTGAGGTTTGTAGGACCATATCGTATTTTGGAACGGATGGGAGAAGTTGCCTACAAGCTGGAGTTACCTGAAGGATTGTCAGGAGTTCACGATGTGTTTCATGTATCACAGCTGAAGAAGTGCCATGCTGAGATGGCCGATATACCGTTGAATGATACAGTACCTTTGGAGACGATTCAGCTGGATAATAATCTGACCTATGAGGAGAAGCCAGTAAAGATTCTTGAGTTTGATAGCCGAGTCACTCGCATTAAGGTCATAAAGTTTTGCAAAGTTCAGTGGAGTCATCATACTGAGGAGGAAGCCACCTGGGAGCGAGAAGAGGATATTTGCAAGGACCATCTGCACCTATTTTCTAGCCAACCCGAATCTCGAGGGCGAGATTCATCTTAAGGGGGGTAGGTTTGTAACATCCCAAATTTCCAATTTGGCATGTTATACATAGGTCATCCATGCATATCATATTTTATTGCTTTTCGTTTGCAATCCTCGAGATCCTAAGCAACTCAAGGACCTTCGGAGAGAGTTGGGGATTTTCCAATTTTCATATTTGAAATTTTTATCAAATAATGAATACGAGGATTCGATTTTAATTATTTTTCTCTTCGGAAATATTTCGTTTTAAAATAAAAAATGAGGGGAGATAATATGACTTCTCCAAAACAATAGAAATATCGGAGGAAAAATGTTAAAATCATTATTTGGATCTTATTTGAGTTTATTCGGGATTTTCATTTGCCCTAGAAAAAATTTGCATGTTTTTAAAATTGCATTTTAGGGGCCAAGAAAAGTTCATCCTGTTCTAAATATTTTATTTAGACGGAGAAAACTTGTTTTGGAATTTTTAGATTTTTATTTATTTTTCTAGGAATTTTTCTTTCGACGGAATGTTTAAAAAAAAAGAAAGACCCTCGCGCCTGACAGGGCCAAAGGCCCAGCCGAGCAGGCCGGCCCAGCCGCCACCGCCGCCGCCTCCCCGCGCGCGCCGCCGTGCGCCGCACGGACGCCGAGGGGAGTCCGAGCAGGACTCCACCCCGGGCGCCCCCTTCCCCAGGCCGTCCCGCCCCCTCCTTAAATAGCCGCCGCCCCGCTGCCTCACCACCACCCCACCACCACCCACCACTCCCGCCGCCACCGGAGCCCGAGCCGAGCCCGAGCCGCCGCCGCCGAGACGCCACCGTCGCCCTAGCACCGCCGCCGCCTCCCACCGCCACACCACCCCCTTCCCAAGCCCCGCCACCCCGTCGCTGAGCCCCGTCCGAGCCGCCCGCCCCGCCGGACGACCTCGCCGGAGGTACCCGCCCCGCCGCCGGTTTTTTAAGAAAACCCTTCAGTTTTTTTTTGAAAACCCTAGTTCGTTTTTTTAGATCGGTTTTATTTCGTCGGTTTATTTACTTAGCGAACGTTTGTTCGTCCGTTCGTTCTAACGAACGCGTTCACTATTTAGTTTTTGTTAACGAACGTTTGTTCGTTTAGCCGTTCGTCGCTTTTCTTTTTATCGGATTTATTCCGTGATTATTCTGATCGCGATTTCTGATCCAATGTTTAAACGTGTTTATCTTTTCGCTCGTTTATCGGAATCAGGCGATTCAAGCACGTGGAGTTTCATATTTAAACCCTCTTTCCGAATAATCAACTCAAACAAGTTTTTATCTCTATAAAATTTGACCCTAGTTCAGATTATTAACGGATCTTGTTTCTTTTGCCGTTGAGTTTCGTTGCTCCGATTGATTTGATTCTTTTTGCAAACCGGAGTTCTTAAATTTGAACTCTTCGGTCAAACTCTTTTATTTGAAGTTCTACTTGTGCATCTTTGATTGTTGCTTATGTATGTTATTGTTTGCTTGCGATAGAATTCCCGGAGTGCGAAGCGTGTTACTACGAGTCTCTAGGATTCACGGATCGTCAGCAAGGCAAGTAACACATTGATCATACTCTTTTCATACCCAGTTTTATGCATTAGTTTCAATCCTCAAACATTGCATGACTAGGATGCCTAATAACATGTGGGTATTTGGAAGTAGTTGCTGAGGTAGAACCTATTGCCCTGTTTCATATCAAACCCTTGGGAGTTACTTCTACGTTATGCTTATATTGCCATGCTATGCTCGTAGACGTGGATTGGGTTCGAGTGATTTCCGTGACAGTTGTGAGATTGTTAATTAACGGTTTACTTAAGGTGGCAACTTTAATACACATCTGGGTGGATTGAGGCACCTGGGGTATCCAGTGATTGCTTGTTTATTTTTGGAAATCCCGGGGTTACCGTGTGATCTTCCTATGGACCGCCACCCAGGCTCAAAGGGAACTGAGTCTATTCATGCTAGAAACTTCCGTGTGCAGCCGCAAGCTATTATGGGCTCTAGCATAGTTGAGTAAGTTGTGTGAAGCTCTTGAAGAGGTGGTTCAGCAGGTAGTGGGTTTGTAGGTTTGGTATGGTCTTCCCGGAGTAGAGAGTTAATGCTTCTGAAAGACTGTGTCTCGGTCATCCGTCTCTCAAACACCATGTAGTGCGAGAAATCAACGGAGGTGATCGAGTCTTGCGGGGAAAAGTGTGCAAACCTCTGCAGAGTGTACAATCTAATCATGGTTAGCCGTGTCCCCGGTTATGGACAATTCTGAGTATCTAGTACTTGAGTATTCGCATGTATCTCAACACTCTTAATTAATCTTGCTGGGTTGTTAAGTATTTTAATTGGGATCATTGAGTTGGGGTTACCTTCTCAAGTGATCTTTTAACAACCATGATAGTTAAATTAAAACTGATTCCTTTGTAGTAGGGAAAAATTGGCTTTTCGCAAAAATTGTAACCATAGAGCTTTCCACCAGCCAAATATGCATGCAGTGGTAGCATTATTCTGTTATTGCTCTTTTGTGTTACATTGCCAGCATATTCCATGTGCTGACCCATTCTCGGGCTGCGAGGTATTATGTTGCAGACTTTTCAGACGAGGAGTAAGGTTCGTAGGTCGTTGCCGTGCAGCTCAGCTATGCCGTTGGAGTTGATGGGCTCACTTTATCTTCCAAGGCTTCCGCTGTTATCACATTAGATGGCCTTAAGCCATATTATTGTAATAAGTTCTCTTTTGAGACATTCGATGTAATAAGTGTGTGATTGCTACTCTATTATAAATCCTTTGAGTACTGTGTGTGTCAGCATTACCGATCCAGGGATGACACGGAAGCATAGAGACTTGACCATCTGAGGTCGGGTCGCTACATCCTCACTCTCTTTTTTGTTTCATTGTCATTGCGATTGTGTTTTCCTTTCAGTGGTCTCCTAGTATTCATCAGTTTCATGATTGACCAAGGAGAACCAAGCAAAGATCTGCTGATAATGGAGCAGACGCAGGAGGCTGATCCCCACAAGACAGAGAGCTCCATGAAAATGGAGGCAGCCACCGAGCCGACCCCAGATACGCTCACGGCCCTGCTGAAATGGTCAATGCCTCGTTTGAGGTTACAGCCCCCGTGGCACTGCAGCAGCAGTTTTCCCCCTTCGAGGATGTGTCCCCCCCCCCCGCTGAGCTGCCCATGGTGATTTTCTTCTTTGCCGATCTCGATTGTTGTTTTTCATCTAAGTATGTGGTGATGAATAATGCAAAATTTTATTAGCTTCGATGCCATGCTATACATAGTAGTTTAAAATAACTTGTATTTCTTATACTGGAAAGTAATTCAGAAATTGTTTCTGTTTCAATTAGAGCCCTGATGCAGACAAGGATTGTGTGGTTGTACATGTCACTCGCTATGAGGCGAATGACCTGAATATACGCACTGGGAAAACAGAGTTCTTAGGTTGTTGGATCCTAGAAGCCATTTGCGCTTCTACCAATACCGGGTTGTATTCCATCCTCACTGTTGTCAGGCGTGTTGTCCAGGGTGTACTGAAGCACAAGAAGTTCAAAGCTACTCCTTCGTTTCTGAGGCATACTGTTCTTGTCAAGCTTACGCAGGAAGATGATGTGGCATGCCTCCACAAACAAGTTTATGAGTGGCAAGGCCACAAGGTTGTCTGATACGTCTCCAACGTATCTATAATTTTTGATTGTTCCATGCTATTATATTACCCGTTTTGGATGTTTATCGGCTTCATTATACACTTCTATATTATTTTTGGGG
The DNA here is from genome assembly GCF_018294505.1 of Triticum aestivum. Lineage (NCBI taxonomy): Eukaryota > Viridiplantae > Streptophyta > Magnoliopsida > Poales > Poaceae > Triticum > Triticum aestivum. The sequence continues at coordinate 152,491,057 of NC_057807.1, forward strand.
CTAACCTATTAACCAGAGGCCCAACCCCAATTGTTGTTTTCTTGCTTATTTCAGTGTTTCGAAGAAAAGGAATATGAGACGGAGTCCAAACAGAATGAAACCTTCAGGAGAGTTATTTTGGGAACGGAAGCAATCTAGGAGACTTGGAGTAGACGTCAGGGAAGCTTTGAGGAAAGCCACGAGGCAGGGAGGCGTGCCCTACCCCCTTGGGCGCGCCCCCACCCTCGTGGGCCCCTCGTGGCTCCCCTAACCGACTTCTTTTGCCTATATATATCCATATACCCTAAACCCATCGGGGAACACCATAGATCAAGAGTTCCACCACCGCAAGCCTCTATAGCCACCAAAAACCAATAGGGACCCTGTTCCGGCACCCTGCTGGAGGGGGGGATCCCTCACCAGTGGCCATCTTCATCATCTCGGCACTCTCCATGGCGAGGAGGGAGTAGTTCACCCTCGGGGCTGAGGGTATCTACCAGTAGCTATGTGTTTGATCTCTCTCTCTCTCTCTCGTGTTCTTGATTTTGCACGATCTTGATGTGTCGCGTGCTTTGCTATTATAGTTGGATCTTATGATGTTTCTTCCCCTCTACTCTCTTGTAATGGATTGAGTTTTCCATTTTAAGTTATCTTATCGGATTGAGTCTTTAAGGATTTGAGAACAGTTGATGTATGTCTTGCACGTGCTTATCTGTGGTGACAATAGGATATCACGTGATCTACTTGATGTATGTATTGGTGATCAACTTGTGGGTTCATTGACCTTGTGAACTTATTCATAGGGGTTGGCACACGTTTTCGTCTTGACTCTCTGGTAGAAACTTTGGGGCACTCTTTGATGTAATTTGTGTTGGTTGAATAGATAAATCTGAGATTGTGTGACGCATATCATATAATCATGCCCACGGATACTTGAGGTGGTATTGGAGTATCTAGGTGACATTAGGGTTTTGGTTGATTTGTGTCTTAATGTGTTATTCTAGTACGAACTCTATGATAGATCAAACGGAAAGAATAGCTTCATGTTATTTTACTATGGACTCTTCAATAGATCGATCAGAAATGATAACTTTGAGGTGGTTTCGTACCCTACAATAATCTCTTCGTTTGTTCTACACTATTAGTCACATTGGAGTGACTCTTTGTTGCATATTGAGGGATAGTTATATGATCCAATTATGTTATTACTGTTGAGAGAACTTGCACTAGTGAAAGTATGAACCTTAGGCCTTGTTACCTAGCATTGCAATATCATTTGTGCTCACTTTTATCATTAGTTACCTTGCTGATTTATATTTTCAGATTACAAAAACCCATATCTACCATCCATATTACACTTGTATCACCATCTCTTCGCCGAACTAGTGCACCTATAGAATTTATCATTTTATTGGATGTGTTGGGGACACAAGAGACTCTTTGCTATTTGGTTGCAAGGTTGTTTGAGAGAGACTATCCTCATCCAAGGTCTCCGACGGATTGATAAACCTTAGGTCATCCACTTGAGGGAAATTTGCTACTGTCCTACAAATCTCTGCACTTGGAGGCCCAACAACGTCTACAAGAAGAAGGTTGCATAGTAGACATCAAGCTATTTTCTGGCGCCATTGCCGTGGAGGTGAGTGCCTGAAGGTATATCTTTAGATCTTGTAATCGAATCTTTTAGTTTCTTGTTTTATCACTAGTTTAGTCTATAAAATAAAACTAAAAAATGGAATTGGGTTTGCCTCATACGCTTCATCTTTTTAATATCTTTCGTGAGAATGATGGAAAGGAAAATTGTGCTCAAGTGCTAGAAGAAGAAGTCTATAAAATGTTTGGCACTAAATCTTTGAATGAGGAGCATGATTGCAATGTTCTTAGTATGAACTCTTTGAATATCCATGGTACTAATGATGATTGCACTAGTCATGATGAAAATATCTCTTATAAGCATGTCAATTTTTGTGGAGTGCATAGAGTTTGAAAGTACACACCAAATAGGGAAGATAGATTTTGCAAGAGGCATAAGTATTTAGAAACTAAATGGTTGTAAGAAAGGCTAGATGTTTGTGCTGAAAATTTAAAATTTCTTTGCCATCCTTGTGAACTTTGCAATGAACATGATCATTTAAATCCCCAATGCAAATTGTTTCATGATCGTATCGTGTCCAAAAATTGTGATGACTTGATTTCCCTTGCACATCATCATGAACTTAATTTGCTTTTGGGTTATGAAGAAATAAAACGTCTAACTAAAGATATGCCAGAATTTATCCTTGATAAACTTCTTGATTTCGATCTAGAAGAAATTTTTATGTATTGTGCGATGAATTGCATTGAAAATCCTTATATTGCCAATTACATAAAGAAAAGAAAGCAAATAGAAGATGAAGGTGATATTTTTAGCCTCCCAAGTTTCCATGAGCAAATTTATTATGATGATAGCATGCCTCCTATTTATGATGGTTATATTGATGAAAGTGGGTTTGGAAGAGTGTCAACTTTAGGAAGTAATGATCCCACTATTTTGGAGGGTGTTGAATCTTATAATATTTATGAAGTGGACTTGGAGAGGTCATGACTTTATTTAGTGATGAATCCACTATTTTGGAAGGGGTTTCAATTGATTATGATGAGAACAAAGTTTCTACTTATGATGATTATTGTGATGAAACTTATGCTATAAAAAGTAGTGATAATTATATTTATAAAACTTATCATGATTATGATTACCCTTTTTCTGAACATTACTCTTTTAATGTGGAAACAATTTATAGTATTCGAGTCTCTTATGATACTCCCACTATTCCGAATAAGAAGAATTTTGCTTATGTGGAGAGTAGTAAATTTTCTATGCAAGTAGATCATGAAAAGAATACTTTAGGTGCTGGTTATATTGTTGAATTCATTCATGATACTACTGAAAATTATTATGATAGAGGATCATATGCTTCTACATATTGCAATAATATCAAGTTTCCTCTCTATGTGCATAAAATTTTGAAGTTATGCTTGTTTAGCCTTCCTATGATAGTTGATTATTGTTCCCCTAAGTTTATTTCTCACAAAATCCCTATGCATAGGAAGTGGGTTAGACTTAAATGTGTTAGTAATATTCTTCATGATGCTCTCTTTATGTTTCAATTCGTATCTTTTATGCGACCATCATTGAAATCATCATGCCTAGCTAGGGGCGTTAAACGTTAGCACTTGTTGGGAGGCAACCCAATTTTATTTTTGTTCTTTGCCTTTTGCTCATGTTTAGTAATAAATAATTCATCTAGCCTCTGGTTAGATGTGGTTTTATGTTTTAATTAGTGTTTGTGATAAGTAGAACCTTTGGGAAGACTTGGGTGAAGTCTTTGTGATCTTGCTGTAAAAAACACAAACTTTTGCACTCACGAGATTAGCTGCCACTTTTTTTACTGGAGAGTGCTTTTAGGTTGATTCTTTTCGCAGATGATCAATAGATAAATTCCTCACGTGCACAAATTTATCTCAGAATGTTTGGAGTTACAGAAGTATTCGAATGATACAGATTACTACAGACTATTCTGTTTTTGACAGATTCTGTTTTTCTATGTGTTGTTTGCTTATTTTTATGAGTAGTATCAGAGGGTATGAACCATAGAGAAGTTGGAATACAATAGATATTACACCAATATGACTAAATAATGAGTTCACAACAGTACAAAAAGTGGTGATTTATTTTCTTATACTAACGGAGCTTACGAGTTTTCTGTTGTCAAATTTTCAAGTTTTGGGTAAAGATTCGATGGACTATGGAATAAGGAGTGGCAAGAGCCTAGGCTTGGGGATGCCCAAGGCACCCCAAGGTAATATTCAAGGACAACCAAAAGCCTAAGCTTGGGGATGCCCCGGAAGGCATCCCCTCTTTCGTCTTCCTTCATCGGTAACTTTACTTGGAGCTATATTTTTATTCACCACATGATAGGTGTTTAGCTTGGACCGTCATTTTGTTTTGTTTTATTTTGCTTGCTGTTTGAATAATATCCCAACATCTGAAATTCTTAAATGTTAGAGAGTCTTCACATAGTTGCATAATTATTCGACTACTCATTCATCTTCACTTATATCTTTCAAAGTAGTTTGTCTTTTGCTCTAGTGCTTCACTTATATCCTTTTAGAGCATGGCAGTGGTTTTATTTTGAATAAATAGATGAACTCTCATGCTTCCCTTATATTATTTTCAGAGTCTTAAACAGCATGGTAATTTGCTCTGGTAATAAAAACTTTCATATAGAAAGTGCGTTGAATACTATGAGATGTTCGATACTTGATAATTGTTTTGAGATATGAGGATGGTGATATTAGAGTGATTCTAGTGGAGTAGTTGTGAATTTGATGAATACTTGTGTTAAAAGTTTGTGATTCCCGTAGCATGCACGTATGGTGAACCGTTATGTGATGAAGTTGGAGCACGATTTATTTATTGATTGTCTTCCTTATGAGGGGCGGTCGGGGACGAGCGATGGTCTTTTCTTACCAATATATCCCCCTAGGAGCATGCACGTTGTACTTTGTTTCAATAACTTGTAGATTTTTGTAATAAGTATATGAGTTCCTTATGACTAATGTTGAGTCCATGGATTATACGCACTCTCACCCTTCCACCACTGCTAGCCTCTCTTGTGCCACCGAACTTTCGCCGGTACCATAAACCCACCATATACCTTCCTCAAAACAGCCACCATACCTACCTATTATGGCATTTCCATATCCATTCCGAGAGATATTGCCATGCAACTTTCCACCCTTCCGTTTATTATGACACGCATCATCATTGTCATATTGCTTCTGCATGATCATGTAGTTCACATCATATTTGTGGCAAAGCCACCATTCACAATTATTTCATACATGTCACTCTTGAGTCATTGCATATCCCGGTACACCGCCAGAGGCATCCACATAGAGTCATATTTTGTTCTAAGTATTTAGTTGTAATCTTGAGTTGTAAGTAAATAAAAGTGTGATGATGTTCATTATTAGAGAATTGTCCCAAGTGAGGAAAGGATGATGGAGACTATGATTCGCCCACAAGTCTGGATGAGACTTCGGACTTTATAAAAAAAAGATAAAGGCCATAAAAAAGAGAAAGGCCCAAAAAATGAGAGAAAAAGAGAGAAGGGACAATGTTACTATCCTTTTACCACACTTGTGCTTCAAAGTAGCACCATGATCTTCATGATAGAGAGTCTCCTATGTTGTCACTTTCATATGCTAGTGGGAATCTTTCATTATAGAACTTGGCTTGTATATTCCAATGATGGGCTTCCTCAAAATGCCCTAGGTCTTCGTGAGAAAGCGAGTTGGATGCACACCCACTTAGTTTCTTTTGTTGAGCTTTCATACACTTATAGATCTAGTGCATCCGTTGCATGGCAATCCCTACTCACTCATATTGATATCAATTAATGGGCATCTCCATAGCCCGTTGATACGCCTAGTTGATGTAAAACTATCTTCTCCTTTTTTGTCTTCTCCACAACCACCATTCTATTCCACATATAGTGCTATGTCCATGGCTCACACTCATGTAACGCGTGAAAGTTGAAAAAGTTTGAGAATAATAAATTATGAAACAATTGGTTGGCTTGTCATCGGGGTTGTGCATGATTAAATACTTTGTGTGACGAAGATAGAGCATAACCAGACTATATTATTTTGTAGGGATAGCTTTCTTTAGCCATGTTATTTTGAGAAGACATGATTGCTTTGTTAGTATGCTTGAAGTATTATTGTTTTTATGTCAATATGAACTTTTATCTTGAATCATTTGGATCTGAACATTCATGCCACAATAAAGAAAATTACATTGAGAATTATGCTAGGTAGCATTCCATATCAAAAATCCTATTTTTATCATTTACCTACTCGAGGACGAGCAGGAATTAAGCTTGGGGATGCTAGATACGTCTCCAATGTATCTATAATTTTTCATTGTTCCATGCTATTATATTACCGGTTTTGGATGTTTATGGGCTTTATTATACACTTTTATATTATTTTTGGGACTAACCTATTAACTGGAGGCCCAGCCCAAATTGTTGTTTTCTTGCTTATTTCAGTGTTTCGAAGAAAAGGAATATGAAACGGAGTCCAAACGGAATGAAACCTTCGGGAGAGTTATTTTTGGAACGGAAGCAATCCAGGAGACTCGGAGTAGACGTCAGGGAAGCGGAGTCCAAACGGAAAAGGAATATGAAACGGAGTCCAAAAGGAAATATGAAACGGAGTCCAAACAGAATGAAACCTTCGGGAGAGTTATTTTTGGAACGGAAGCAATCCAGGAGACTTGGAGTAGACGTCAGGGAAGCTTCATGGAAGCCACGAGGTAGGGAGGCGTGCCCTACCCCCTGGGCACGCCACCCACCTCGTGGGCCCCTCGTGGCTCCCCTGACTGACTTCTTTCGTCTATATATATCCATATACCCTAAAAACGTCGGGGAACACCATAGATCGGGAGTTCCTCTGCCGCAAGCCTCTGTAGCCACCAAAACCAATCGGGACCCTGTTCCGGCACCCTGCCGGAGGGGGGGATCCCTCACCGGTGGCCAACTTCATCATCCCGGCGCTCTCCATGAGGAGGAGGGAATAGTTCACCCTCAGGGCTGAGGGTATCTACCAGTAGCTATGTGTTTGATCTCTCTCTCTCTCATGTTCTTGATTTGGCACGATCTTGATGTATCGCGTGCTTTGGTATTATAGTTGGATCTTATGATGTTTCTCCCCCTCTAGTCTCTTGTAATGGATTGAGTTTTCCCTTTGAAGTTATCTTATCGGATTGAGTCTTTAAGGATTATAGAACACTTGATGTATGTCTTGCATGTGCTAATCTGTGGTGACAATGGGATATCACGTGATCTACTTGATGTATGTTTTAGTGATCAACTTGCGGGTTCATTGACCTTGTGAACTTATGCATAGGGGTTGGCACACATTTTCGTCTTGAATCTCCGGTAGAAACTTTGGGGCACTCTTTGAAGTACTTTGTGTTGGTTGAGTAGATGAATCTGAGATTGTGTGATGTATATCGTATAATCATGCCCATGGATACTTGAGGTGACATTGGAGTATCTAGGTGACATTAAGGTTTTGGTTGATTTGTGTCTTAAGGTGTTATTCTAGTACAAACTCTATGATAGATCGAACGGAAAGAATATCTTCATGTTATTTTACTAGGGACTCTTGAATAGATCGATCAGAAAGGATAACTTTGAGGTGGTTTCGTACCCTACAATAATTTCTTCGTTTGTTCTCTGCTATTAGGGACTTTGTAGTGACTCTTTGTTGCATATTGAGGGATAGTTATATGATCCAATTATGTTATTATTGTTGAGAGAACTTGCACTAGTGAAAGTATGAAACTTAGGCCTTGTTTCCTAGCATTGCAATACCGTTTGTGCTCACTTTTATCATTAGTTACCTTGCTGTTTTTATATTATCAGATTACAAAAACCCATATCTATCATCCATATTGCACTTGTATCACCATATCTTCACCGAACTAGTGCACCTATACAATTTACCATTGTATTGGGTGTGTTGGGGACACAAGAGACTCTTTGTTATTTGGTTGCAGGGTTGTTTGAGAGAGACCATCTTCATTCTATGCCTCCCACGGATTGATAAACCTTAGGTCATCCACTTGAGGGAAATTTGCTACTATCCTACAAACCTCTGCACTAGGACGCCCAACAACGTCTACAAGAAGAAGGTTGCATAGTAGACATCATTGTCTTCATGAAGGTTCATAGGATTGAGCTGCTGCCGGACATCCTCGATGATGTTCATGGCAAGGTTTGTCTTGTGTCCAGCCCAAATTAGATCGAGGCATGAAATAGTTGCCCCATATAGTGTTTAATAGTAGTTTGGGTTGTGTCTATGTGACAGCCTGGTTTTTGCCCTCTCTTCTTTGCCTGGTTTTCAGTTGATTTGGATTTGAGTTTGGAGTTTTTGAATCATTTCATTTGGACTTAACCACTTGGGTACCCCTTGACTTTCACCCAAGTGCTTCAACTCCTTATCAAACCATCACTCCCACTGTGGTTCATCTTAAAATATCACTTGGAATATTTTTCTGAAATGAAAAGTATTCATTTTGCCCTCCTAAACCCTAGCTAGTCCTTTGTGCTCCAAAGCAACCCTAATTTTTCTTGCCCCTAAAATCCTGAGAAAAATCCCAATTATTCTTTGAACCCTAGGGCACATTTCTGAGCAAAAATATTTCATCACTCTTTGGAATATTTTGTCTACAGAAAATATTTTCATTTCTGGATAGAAATGGTAGTTTCTACAGCAACTGCCATTTTACTAGCTCCATTGTAGCTGGTTTTTCTTGTGCCTCTTTACCTTAGTAAGTGTTGGCTAGCCTCCAAAGCCCAGCCCTCAACTCCCAGTGGTTTGACAACAGTAAACCTCCAAAGTCACTATCCAAAAACTTACTTGGAGTACAAATTCATTTCTATTGCACCTGGAACCCAACCCAATCATGGTAACACTCAAAACTACCAAGGACTACACGCCAGACATGAAGTTTGCGCTTAGGTTGGCCTAATGTCATAGTTCACGCGGTGACCGCATTCGTCCAGGTGTGTTGGCATGCAAAACACGCGCTCTGAGTGCCGCTGAGCGCTCTGTTACGCGCGTGCTCGCTCCCTAGCCTCCCTCAGCGTGCCAAACCTTGCCACCATCTCCGTCTCCACTCCCTTAACTCCTCCCAGGCACTCGCCGACGATGGAGCTCGCCGCAGTGGCACGGGCTCGGTCCGGCCAACGACACAGTGCACGACGCACTGTGCTCGTCGTTGTCCCCTCGCCCATGTGCTCGTCCGCGCTCGCCAATAGTTCCCGCGTGAGCTCCGTCCTCTTCCCCCTCTCTCACTGATGCCGTACGTCACAGGGCGCCGTGGACATGTTTCCTCTGCGGAGCCCGAACCCCCCTCGCCGCTCGTCTGTAAATACCGCCACCCCCAGCCTCCTCGAGCACCCGCATCCACCCTCACACACCCCACAAGCTAGTAGGAAGCCGCAGCCCGGCTAGGGCAGGCCGCTGCCTGGCGTCCCCAAGCTCGAGCTTGCCGGCGATCCCTCGGGTCGTCCCCACAGCTCTAGCCCCTCCCAGGCCAAGGCAACCCTGCCAGGGCCACCACCACTCTCCGGTGGAGCCACTCCGCCCTGTTGGAGCCCCTATAGCCGCCCCTAGCCACCGTCGTCTTCATCTCCGGCGACCACTACCCTCTGCCTCGAGAGTCTGTTTCCAACGTCGTCCGACCACCCGTAGCCATGATACGGGTATGGGTAGGTGTGCCTCCGTCTCCTCTATCGACCCCCCCTCTCCTTTTGCCCCAAGAGCCCTCGCCGTTGGCGTGTGCTCCGGTGAAGCTCCGCCACTCCCTGTTTCCCTCTCCCCTTACTCCTCACCTGACTAGCAGGGCCCACTAGTCAGCAACTCTGTATGCGCGTGAAGCGGTACGAGTGGTGCCGCCCTGGGATTTTACGCCTACGACGTCACCCCCCTAGTCTGTTTTATTTTAATTCAAATTTCAGTTAAATCCGGAAAACTTCAAAGAGCCATAACTTTTTATCTATAAGTCCAAATGCATTGATTCTTTTTTCACTATGTTCTTTGTCCAAAAGTCTAGCAGCTCCCAAAAGATGGGATTTTTTCCCTCCTGTATAGAATTTCTGGTGAATTTCAGAAGGTTTCTTGATGTTTTCTTTTTGTGTTTTTATTTATTTTCAGGAGAGCAGGCTTGTCTTGAGGATCACTAGGAGGCTTGTGAACCTCATCTGCACTAAGGCAAGCCACAACAACATTTTCATAGTGCCACTTCAATATTTGTGATTTTCCTACTTGAACTAATGATTATTCATGCATTTAAATTGTTAATATGTTAATTATATTCTGTTAGATGCTTGTTATATTAAATATGCTTGATTTACAGAAAGTTTGAAGTGAATCTAGTTGATAAGCTAACAAGGATTTAGTTATGGGTAATGATAAGATTATATGTTTATGGAGATAAATAATTAGTGAAATTATTTTTGCATGATGAAAAATGTTTGCGAGAAAAGATTCTGGTTTAAGTGAGGTTTGATCTTAACCAGAGGAGTATCATGAGTTGTTGATTGCTTAGTAAGAGCGTAGTTGACTCAGTTATTTTCATTGATATGTGATGCATATGTTGGTGATGCATGTCATGGCATTACGACACCGGTTACTTTCACTTTAAGTTGAACCTGAGAATAACTCAACTTGAATATGTTGTTGACCGAGTCATGGTGCCGCTGAATCGAGTTTGTCCCAGTGCAACCAAATTTGCCGGTATGAGACGGCCTTAATTCGTTTCATTGTTGTGCCTCCATCTAGGGAAGGTTATGGGTGTGCTGTACCCTGGCCCGGTAAGCAGGCATAACCTTGTGAGCCCGTTGTTAAGTTTTTGGTACCGGGTCCCAGAGTGGACCGTGGCCACGATGGTGGTCATTGTGTCTTGAGGTAGACACAGGGCCACCCAGGATTAGCCCGATGGGGATTGAGTCAGAGTGGCCGGGAGAGTGTCATGGCAATGGAGTGGTTTCGTCGGAATGCCATTGGTCCACCCGAATGGTAGTGCAAGGCCATGGGTTACGTGGTGTGGGTCCAGTGCGCTACCTCTGCAGAGTCTATTAATCTATCGATAGCCGAGTCCACGTTAAGTACACACTCAGAAGTAGGGTACACCATGGGTCAACACTTCATGAATTTCCACAATAAATATGACGTTTGCAATGTGGTGGTGGCAGAAAGGCCATCGTCTTGAGTTGGACCAGATGTGGTCGTGGTTGTGATCGCCGTAAGGATCACGGGCCATTTATTGGTCATGGTTGTGATCACCGTAAGGATCACGGGCCATTTATTGGTCTTGGTTGTGATCGCCGTGAGGATCACGCGTTTGTCTCTGTGGTCGACACGTTTGTGATCTGGAAATGATCACATTTGGTAAGCCAGTCCGAGGGACGATTATCACAAGATGCATGGTCACATCATGTTGGATATATTGTTGCAATTATCATGATATTGTCTATCATTATGTTTATGCTTGTTGTGAGCTTGCAAGTACATTCAATGTACTGACCTAGCGTGTCATGCCAGATTTCAGGAAAGTCTCGTTGGAAAGGAGAGCTATCCGAGTCTAGATCATGTCCACATCGGTGTCCCTGTGCTATGGAGTTCCACTACGACGTTGTTCCACTGTCGCGTAGTTGTCTTTATCGAGGCCCCTTATGTTCACTAAATAATGTACATATTGTTCAGCCGCACCGTGTGTGCTGCTTGGCCTCGCTAACTGTTGTAAACTCTGATCCGCTAGCATCAATAAAGCGGTTGTTTTCTGTACCAAGTTGTTGTGTGTTGCCAGAAGACAAGGTCTCTGGGCTGGCAATGCATGGTAAACCAGTTGCTCTGAGCCGGGGTGCCACAACGCTTGGTATCAGAGCCGCGCTGACTGTAGGCCATGCTAGACTACGACGAGTTAACCGGACACTAGATACGAGTTGTAGTTGAGTGCCGGTAGCATTTGTAGCTGGTTGTTGCATTGCATGCACTGATTTTATTTTTATGCTAACCTGGTAATGGTTGTGAGTGTAAATGGCTCCGGTGCTATATCCCTGCCAGTTTCAACTGATGCCGTACATGTCGCCGCTTCTCTTTCATAACGTGTGGCATTGGCTGTACCCCCACGGTGACGACCTAGCCTATCGTGTGTACCAGGAGCGTCTAGCTGACTCAGTGTATGAGTATCACGCCGTGGTTACTCTGCGCACTAGTTCTGACTCCAGCACTTCCACTCGTACCTCTCGAAGTGGTTACGCTTCTACCACTTCTCAGGCCGTCCAGTTTGCTGCATTCGAGGTACTTGTTGAGCTCCGCTACAACGAGGTCCGGATGCAGAACCACCCAAGTTTCGTGTCCGTTTCCCTTTCATTGATTCGGTGTCTGGAAGTGTTGCTAGCCACCTTTCTCGCTATATCACTACGAGCTATCTTCTGATCTACGAGCTGGCTCGAGAGCTGAGCCGTGCCCGTACTGCTTTAGCCTCTACTAGATTAGTCACTACTCTAGCATCTGTAGGATTTACTCCCTATATTCCTGCCAGTTCTAGTTCCCCTGTTTCCCCGGTTACTCGTCCGAGTAGCTCGGGCACCGCGACAGTGAGTCCACTTAGTGCTCCTGCTGAGTGGATTTCTCTTCTCGCCATTCCTGTAGCCCCGATGATTCATCCTCCACCTGCCCCGGAGGGAGAGCCCTCGAGGCAGCATCGTCGTGTCGCCTTTAACCCGAAGGTCTCAGTTAACCCTGTCAGTTCAGGATCCGAGTCTGCTTCAGGAGAGGACCCTGCAACACCAGTAGAGGAGTAGAGCTTCCGAGTATTCGCAGTCATCAGGATGGAGTACGGATGTAGTCATACGAGTCATGATGTTTCGTTTCATGTATGAGAGTAGTTGAACCTGGCATGTTGTTATCTTTCATGTATGAGTCTATGTACAATTATGTTGGAACTTTATCTTATTCGCCGTATTTTCTTCGCCATTTTGGTTTTTCTCGGGCTTTTGTTGCTCGCTTCTCCAAGTTTATTGTGAATGCTTCTCGTCTCGGTTGCGTTGGCTTGGGAAAAATCATATTAGGATGATGCGGGGAGGCTGCAGTAGCAATGTTCACAAGGGTTCTCCTGTTCGTCATTCCGCGCGACAGGCAGGACAGTCACCCGAGCCGTACGTTCCACCACCGCCTCCACCGCCAAATCCACCCTGCACCGAGCAACTTCTGTGTATGTTTGAGGAAAGACGGAATAATTATCTGATTGAAATGTTAAGAAGTTTACAAGTTGTGGTTGGACAGAATGGGAATCAGCCTCGTCATCACTCCAAGCTATCAGATTTGCAAAGGACCAAACCTCCCAGTTTCAGTCAGGCCATTGATCCCTTGGATGCAGATGATTAGTTGAGAACTATGGAGAAGAAGCTTGAGGTTGCTCGTACTGAAGAAGGAGATAAGGTTCCATTTGTAACACATTATCTTGAAGGCGCGACTGCCATATGGTGGGAAAATGAAAGGGCCATGTGGTCTGCTGATGAAGATATTACCTGGTCAAGATTCAAAGAACGATTCCCGAAATATCATATCCCTACGGGAATTATGAAGACTAAGCAGTATGAATTTCTTGCGCTCCTCCAAGGAAGTCAGTCTGTGGGAGAATATTTGTAGAAATTCAATCATCTGTCACGTTACTCTCTATATGACGTGGCCACTGAGGAAAGAAACATTGACAGATTTCTTGGTGGATTAAACCCGCAACTCCGGTGTACTCTCAGTATGTTCGATTTCACAGACTTCCAAACACTGGTGAACAAGGCTTTCATTGCTGAAAGAGAGCACAAGCTTGTATCGGATAATAAGTCTGCCAACAACGATCACAAGTACAAGTTTGAGCCAAGGAAGGAAATACATCCAATGCAGAGGGCTCGTACCTGGCAACAGACTTAGGTAGAATACAAGCCCAATTGGCAAGAAAATGTTAACAAGACCAACACCCAAGTCAAGAATGTCGCACCCAACTCAATGCAGGAGGAGCGTTTGCGCAGCAATTCTTGTTACAGTTGTGGGCAAACCGGACATTATGCCAAACAGTGTCCCAAGAACAACCGGACGAATGCTATATTCAGGCCACAAGTCAATTGTATGGACGCATGCCCGAATCAGCACAACATCACGGGATACGTTCATCACATCTCCGCCGATGAAGTCCAAGAGAACCCCGTAATTGTCATTGGTATGTTCTCTGTTAATAACATACCTGAAGTCATTTTGTTTGACTCTGGGCTTCCCACTCTTTTATTTCTTGGAGTTTTGTTTCCCAAAACAAATTTCCTTGTTCGCTTTTGGGCAAGAATATGCTGGCACAAACCCCGGGATCTCTAATCCAAAGCAATCTAGTCTGCCACAATCTGGAAGTCAATGTCAACGGAATCGGTTTTCCAACTTCTTTGATAGTTATTAAGTCTGATAAGTTGGATGTTATCTTGGGTATGAATTGGCTGACTCGGTATCAAGTGTGCATGAACTGTGCGACCCGAGAAGTCACTTTGACCAGCCAAGAAGGGCAGACTACAAAATTTTATGCTAGAAGAAGCATACCCTCAAAGGAAATGGTCTTCACAGCAGTGGCTGAGTTGGAGGTAATTCCGGTGGTTAGTGAGTTTCCTGATGTATTTCTAGAAGAACTGCCAGGCAAGCCACCTGATCGAGAGCTTGAGTTTGCAATAGATCTTGTGCCCGAGACCACACCAATACACAAGAAGTATTACTGAATGCCTTCATCAGAATTAGTGGAGCTAAAGAAACAGCTTGATGAAATGCTCCAGAAAGGATATATCCGTCCCAGCTCTTCACCATGGGGATCACCTACTATCTTCGTAGACAAGAAAGATGGCAGCCTGCGCATGTGTGTGGATTACCGCCAGCTGAATGATGTCACGATAAAAAAATCCACTCCCAAGGATTAATGACATGTTTGATCAGCTCAATGGGGCCAAGGTATTCTCTGTCAGATGTTGGGTTCCGGCAAACCCTTAAGGTTCGAACTTTGGGGTGCGCGCGAAGATCTTCCCCCTACCACTCCACGTCCGATCGCCTCACGAGAATCTAATCTAAACGATGAACAACACGAGGGACACAGGATTTATACTGGTTCGGGCCACCGTTGTGGTGTAATACCCAACTCAAGTGTGTGGTGTGGTGGATTGCCTCAGGGGATGATGATGAACAGTACAGGGAAGAACAGACTCGCGAGAGGTGTTCTTGAGCTGGTGCGATGGACTGCTTGGATGAGTTCGTTTACCTCTCGATCTAATGAGCACCCGATGAGATCTCTCCCCTACTGTGGTGGCTATCCCTATATATATAGAGGCCCTGGTCCTCTTACCAAATATTGAGAGGGAAGGGCGCCAACAATGGCCATTTCAAAGGGGAACATCTAGTACAAGTTATCCTGACTGAAGTTGGTCTTCGGCTGCCAAAGGCACTGGCGATGACGCCGTCTTGGGCTCCACGGTGACCTCCATCCTACCGCTCTGCTAGTCTTAGTCTTGTTGCACTGAAATGGCAACCATTGCCTGATGCCTCGGTACTCCACGGTTGTGCTTGCCCCCTTTGCACCAAAGAGGAAACAAGGACACTGCATGGGCCGGCGCCCGCCTGGCGCCCACCTGGTCTCGATCGTCACGGCTTGTGTCACGAGCACCTCGTGAGGTACCCTGCCTTGATCTCTGCGCCTCCTCGCGAGCCTGCCAGGCGAGGCCGTTCCTGAGGAAGTCTTGTGTCGTCCGCCCCGCGAGGCTTGGCCCCTCGCGAGGGTCTTGCGTGTTGCGCTGATAAAGATGGGCCGTACTGGGCCACCACTCGAGCCACGCCGCAGGCCACAGGCAGGAAAGTCTAGGGACTCCCATTCTCAGAACACCGACAGTAGCCCCTGGGCCCAAGGCGCGCTCGAACTTGGCATAGCGGAGAAGCGAAGGGGCAAGTGCGGAGCACCGCGGGCCCCATTGGCCTGCGGCCTTGGGCGCCGCGTGGCAGTTCATTGGACGTGGGCGCCTCCGCTTCCCCAAGCTGCCCTGGCAACTGCCTGACTTGACAAGTCCCTGCATGCAGAAATGGGTCATGATTACCTGTGATCGTGGAGGCCGACGGTTGGCCTCCTCCAGTTATAAATGCGGGAGGGCGCAAGCCCCCGATGTACATCTTCCTCCTCGCTTTCTTCTTTCTCCCCATTGCAGCTACTCGCCATCTTCTATGGCGCCGCCAAAGAGGTTCTCAGCTGCGAAGAAGGGAAAGGCTCGTCGAGAAGGGCCTGCCGCTCCCCCGCCCAAGCGCGACCGGGGTCGTCCCCGCAAGCATCCTGCGTCTCCTGCAGCGGCTCCCTGCGGCCGTGACTGTGATCTAACGTGCGGCGATGGGCACCTGGTGGGTGACGGAAGGCGCATCGTGGCTGCTCGGCCTCCCAGGCCGCGCTTCCATTCGGCGGAGGTGCTGCCGGAGTTCGTCGTGTGGTCAGTGGACCCAACCGGCGGTTGGCTCCAGCTTCTTTGGAGGTGAACTCCCGGCCGGAACTCCTGGCGGCCTCTGGCTTCAAGCGGACGGTTGCTACAGCTGGGCCTCCTGGGCCTCACTGGAGATCTCCGGTCCCGGGAGTGTGGCCCTGGCCCACGACTGGCAAACGTTTGCCCGCGCGCGCGGCCTGAGCCGGCGGTGCATCCTGCATTTCAAGTTCGACGGCGACACCACCCTCTACGTGAGGGTGTTCGGAGAAGATGGCCGCCGCGTTGGGTGCTGCCCTGAAGATGATGACAGTGGCCGGGTGCCCAGCCTCAGCGATGGTAGAGATGAAGACGAAGGTGGGCGCGTGGCCGACGATGTTTGCAGCTCGACAAGCCTCGGCGGCTCCCCTTCGGACGGTAGCTCGTCCAGCAGTGGCCGTGACCAACCACCGCGCCGTCGCGCTCGCCTTGAGGGAGGTAGCGGGTCAGCCCGTCGTCGCGCCTTGGTGAAGCGTGAGGAGGGGTCTGACTGAGCTCCTGGAGTTAGTACGAGCCCTCGCCATGAGTCGGTGTCGGGCAAGCCGTGTCTATTTTGTTTTCCACCCTTTCCTGCACAAAAAGAGAGTAGTGTGGGGCCCCATAGGGGCATGCTGGACTGTTGTCGTTGACTATTATGCTATTTTCATTATTCCCATGCTGTGTTTTGGTGCTGCGTGCTCGTGTGTAGGAACTACTTAGCTTGGGGGGACTTGCCGCAGTCTTTGCTTCTCGAGGCTGAGGCCTCGTCGTGCGCCTTGTGGCCTACAAGAGTTAGTCAGGAGAGGTAACTTCCTGTTTTGGTCATGAGGACGACCGACTCAGGTCCTGTGTCACATCGTG
This sequence comes from Triticum aestivum, assembly GCF_018294505.1. Taxonomy (NCBI): domain Eukaryota; kingdom Viridiplantae; phylum Streptophyta; class Magnoliopsida; order Poales; family Poaceae; genus Triticum; species Triticum aestivum. The sequence goes on from NC_057807.1 coordinate 152,508,015, forward strand.
ATGCCCATGGGGCACGGACCGGGAGGAGTGCTCCCGCGGCGGACTTGGATAGGAGAGCCTCACAAGATTGGGTCAGAAACACTCGCGAGGGCACCCGCGCAGCCCCCTTGCGAGACTTGTGGAAGAGAAAATGGGTCAGGTGGGCGACAAAGACAGAAAAACATAGGATAGGGATTGCAACAACGCTAAAAGCAACTCCAATAAAATTTCAAATAAGGATGAACAAGCCAACTGCAGAAAGCAAATGAAAAGCCGCGTCCGGCACCTAATCTAGTCTTCTACGTCTTCTCACCAGCGCGGAGCTAAGTGCTGCCACTGGGCGTGGCGGGAGCCCCCGAGGCCCGAGGGCGGCTCTCCGGAGATTCTAGGGCGTGTACAGCCCCAACTCATTATTACATGAGAGTGTCACGGGCGGCGAGTTTCACAGGCATTGGCCTTCTTCACAGGCTCCGGGCCTTTCTCGGGGCGATGAGCCTCATAGGCGTTTGCCTTCTTCACAGGCATCGGGCCTTTCTTGGTACGACAAGCTTCATAGGCGCCGGGCCTTCTCTACAGGCGCTGGGCCTTCCTTCAAGGATAGAACTTCCGGAGGTGCTGGTGAAGGAAATATGCCCTAGAGGCAATAATAAAGTTATTATTTATTTCCTCATATCATGATAAATGTTTATTATTCATGCTAGAATCGTATTAACCGGAAACATAATACATGTGTGAATACATAGACAAACATAAAGTCACTATTGTGCCTCTACTTGACTAGCTCATTAATCAAAGATGGTTATGTTTCCTAACCATAGACATGTGTTGTCATTTGATTAAAGGGATCACATCATTAGGAGAATGATGTGATTGACATGACCCATTCCGTTAGCCTATCACTTGATCGTTTAGTATGTTGCTATTGCTTTCTTCATGACTTATACAAAGTTCCTACAACTATGAGATTATGCAACTCCCGTTTACCGGGGGAACACTTTGTGTGCTACCAAACATCACAACGTAACTGGGTGATCATAAAGGAGCTCTACAGGTGTCTCTGAAGGAACATGTTGAGTTGGCGTATTTCGAGATTAGGATTTGTCACTCCGATTGTCGGAGAGGAATCTCTGGGCCCTCTCGGTAATGCACATCACTATAAGTCTTGCAAGCAATGTAGCTAATGAGTCAGTTATGGAATGAGGCATTACGTAACGAGTAAAGAGACTTGCCGGTAACGAGATTGAACTAGGTATTGGATACCGACGATCGAAGCTTGGGCAAGTAACATACCGATGACAAAGGGAACAACGTATGTTGTTATGTGGTTTGACCGATAAAGATCTTCGTAGAATATGTAGGAACCAATATGAGCATCCAGGTTCCGCTATTGGTTATTGACCGGAAATAGTTCTAGGTCATGTCTACATAGTTCTCGAACCCGTAGGGTCCACACGCTTAACGATACGATGACAGTTTTATTATGAGTTTATAAGTTTTGATGTACCGAAGGTTGTTCGGAGTCCCGGATGTGATCACAGACATGACGAGGAGTCTCGAAATGGTCGAGACATAAAGATTGATATATTGGAAGCCTATATTTGGATATCGGAATAGTTCCAGGTGAAATCGGGATTTTACCGGAGCAGCGAGGGGTTACCGGAACCCCCCCGGGGGTAATTGGGCCTACATGGGCCATGAGGGAGAAGAGGAGGGCCGGCGAGGGCAGGCCGCGCGCCCCCTCCCCCCTAGTCCGAATAGGATAAGGAAGGGGGGGGGGCGGCCCCCTTTCCTCTTTCCCCACCCCCGTTTCCTTCTCCAACAAGGCAAGAGGAGGGAGTCCTACTCCCGGTGGGAGTAGGACTCCTCCAGGCGCACCCCTAGGGGGTCGGCCGCACCTCCCCCCTCCCTCTTTTATATACGGGGGCAGGGGGGCACCCCAAGACGCACAAGTTGATCATTGTGATCGTTCCTTAGCCGTGTGCGGTGCCCCCCTCCACCATATTCCACCTCGGTCATATCATAGCGGTGCTTAGGCGAAGCCCTGCGTCGGTAGAACATCAACACCGTCACCACGCCATCGTGCTGACAGAACTCATCCCCGACACCCTGCTGGATCGGAGTCCGGGGATCGTCATCGAGCTGAACGTGTGCTGAACTCGGAGGTGCCGTACGTTTGGTACTTGGATCGGTCGGATCGTGAAGACGTACGACTACATCAACTGCATTGTCATAACGCTTCCGCTTTTGGTCTACGAGGGTACGTGGACAACACTCTCCCCTCTTGTTGCTATGCATCACCATGATCTTGCGTGTGCGTAGGATTTTTTTTGAAATTACTACGTTCCCCAACAGTGGCATCCGAGCCAGGTTTTATGCGTAGATGTCATATGCACGAGTAGAACACAAGTGAGTTGTGGGCGATACAAGTCATACTGCTTACCAGCATGTTATACTTTGGTTCAGTGGTATTGTGAGATGAAGCGGCCTGGGCCAACATTACGTGTATGCTTATGCGAGACTGGTTTCACCGTTACGAGCACTCGTGCTTAAAGGTGACTGGTGGGTGTCTGTCTCTCTCACTTTAGTTGAACCAAGTGTGGCTACGCCCGGTCCTTGCGAAGGTTAAAACAGCACTAACTTGACGAACTATTGTTGTGGTTTTGATGCGTAGGTAAGAACGGTTCTTGCTTAGCCCGTAGCAGCCACGTAAAATTTGCAACAACAAAGTAGAGCACATCTAACTTGTTTTTGCAGGGCATGGTGTGATGTGATATGGTCAAGACGTGATGCTATATTGTATGAGATGATCATGTTTTGTAACCGAAGTTATCGGCAACTGGCAGGAGCCATATGGTTGTCGCTTTATTGTATGAAATGCAAACGCCCTGCAATTGCTTTACTTTATCACTAAGCGGTAGCGATATTCGTAGAAGCAATAGATGGCGTAACGACAACGATGCTACGATGGAGATCAAGGTGTCGCGCCGGTGACGATGGTGATCACGACGGTGCTTCGGAGATGGAGATCACAAGCACAAGATGATGATGGCCATATCATATCACTTATATTGATTGCATATGATGTTTATCCTTTATGCATCTTATCTTGCTTTGATTGACGGTAGCATTTTAAGATGATCTCTCACTAAATTATCAAGAAGTGTTCTCCCTGAGTATCCACCGTTGTGAAAGTTCTTCGTGCTGAGACACCACGTGATGATCGGGTGTGATAGGCTCTACGTTCAAATACAACGGGTGCAAAACAGTTGCACATGCGGAATACTCAGGTTAAACTTGACGAGCCTAGCATATACAGATATGGCCTTGGAACACGGAGACCAAAAGGTCTAACGTGAATCATATAGTAGATATGATCAACATAGTGATTTTCACCATTGAAACTACTCCATCTCACGTGATTATCAGACATGGTTTAGTTGATTTGGATCATGTGATCACTTAGATGACTAGGAGATGTCTGTCTAAGTGGGAGTTCTTAAGTAATATGATTAATTGAACTTGAATTTATCATGAACTTAGTACCTGGTAGTATTTTGCTTCTCTATGTTTGTTGTAGATAGATGGATCGTGCCGTTGTTCCGTTGAATTTTAATGCGTTCCTTGAGAAAGCTATGTTGAAAGGTGATGGTAGCAATTACACGGACTGGGTCCGTAACCTGAGGATTATCCTCATTGCTGCACAGAAGAATTACGTCCTGGAAGCACCACTAGGTGCCAGGCCTACTGCAGATGCAACTGACGACGTTACGAACGTCTGGTAGAGCAAAGCTTATGACTACTCGATAGTTCAGTGTGCCATGCTTTACGGCTTGGAACCGGGTCTTCAACGACGTTTTGAACGTCATGGAGCATATGAGATGTTCCAGGAGTTGAAGTTAATATTTCAAGCAAATGCCCGGATTGAGAGATATGAAGTCTCCAATAAGTTCTATAGCTGTAAGATGGAGGAGAATAGTTCTGTCAGTGAACACATACTCAAAATGTCTGGGTATAATAATCACTTGATTCAACTGGGAGTTAATCTTCCTGATGATAGTGTCATTGATAGAATTCTTCAATCACTGCCACGAAGCTGCAAGAGCTTCGTGATGAACTATAATATGCAAGGGATGGACAAGACTATTCCCGAGCTCTTCGCAATGCTAAAGGCTGCGGAGGTAGAAATCAAGAAGGAGCATCAAGTGTTGATGGTCAATAAGACCACCAGTTTCAAGAAAAAGGGCAAAGGGAAGAAGAAGGGGAACTTCAAGAAGAACAACAAACAAGTTGCTGCTCAAGAGAAGAAACCCAAGTCTGGACCTAAGCCTGGACACTGGAAGCGGAACTGCCCCAAGTATTTGGCGAATAAGAAGGATGGCAAAGTGAACAGAGGTATATGTGATATACATGTTATTGATGTGTACCTTACTAATGCTCGCAGTAGTACCTGGGTATTTGATACTGGTTCTGTTGCTAATATTTGCAACTCGAAACAGGGAATACGGATTAAGGGAAGATTGGCTAAGGACAAGGTGACGATGCGCGTGGGAAATGGTTCCAAAGTCGATGTGATCGCGGTCGGCATGCTACCTCTACATCTACCATCGGGATTAGTTTTAGACCTAAATAATTGTTATTTGGTGCCAGCATTGATCATGAACATTATATCTGGATCCTGTTTGATGCGAGACGGTTATTCATTTAAATCAGAGAATAATGGTTGTTCTATTTATATGAGTAATATCTTTTATGGTCATGCACCCTTGAAGAATGGTCTATTTTTATTGAATCTCGATAGTAGTGATACACATATTCATAATGTTGAAGCCAAAAGATGCAGAGTTGATAATGATAGTGCAACTTATTTGTGGCACTGTCGTTTAGGTCATATCGGTGTAAAGCACATGAAGAAACCCCATACTGATGGACTTTTGGAATCACTTCATTATGAATCACTTGGTACTTGCGAACGTGCCTCATGGGCAAGATGACTAAAATGCCGTTCTCCGAAACTATGGAGCAAGCAACTGATTTGTTGGAAATCGTACATACTGATGTATGTGGTCCAATGAATATTGGGGCTCGCGGCGGGTATCGTTTGAAGGAAATATGCCCTAGAGGAAATAATAAAGTTATTATTTATTTCCTTATATCATGATAAATGTTTATTATTCATGCTAGAATTGTATTAACCGGAAACATAATACATGTGTGAATACATAGACAAACATAGTGTCACTAGTATGCCTCTACTTGACTAGCTCGTTAATCAAAGATGGTTAAGTTTCCTAACCATAGACATGAGTTGTCATTTGATTAACGGGATCACATCATTAGGAGAATGATGTGATTGACTTGACCCATTCCGTTAGATTAACACTTGATCGTTTAGTATGTTGCTATTGCTTTCTTCATGACTTATACAAAGTTCCTACAACTATGAGATTATGCAACTCCCGTGTACCAGAGGAACACTTTGTGTGCTACCAAACGTCACAACGTAACTGCGTGATTATAAAGGAGCTCTACAGGTGTCTCCAATGGTACATGTTGGGTTGGCGTATTTCGAGATTAGGTTTTGTCACTCCGATTGTCGGAGAGGTATCTCTGGGCCCTCTCGGTAATGCACATCACTATAAGACCTGCAAGCAATGTAGCTACTAAGTTAGTTACGGAATGATGCAGTACGTAACGAATAAAGAGACTTGCTGGTAACGAGATTGAACTAGGTATTGGATACTGACGATCGAATCTCGGGCAAGTAACATACCGATGACAAAGGGAACAACGTATGTTTTTATGCGGTTTCACTGATAAAGATCTTCGTAGAATATGTAGGAGCCAATATGAGCATCTAGGTTCCGCTATTGTTTATTGACCGGGAACAGTTCTAGGTCATGTCTACATAGTTCTCGAACCCGTAGGGTCCGCACGCTTAACGTTACGATGACAGTTTTATTATGAGTTTATATGTTTTGATGTACTGAAGGTTGTTCGGAGTCCCGGATGTGATCACGGACATGATGAGGAGTCTCGAAATGGTCGAGACATAAAGATTGATATATTGGAAGCCTATATTTGGATATGGGAAACGTTTCGGGTGAAATCGGGATTCTACCAGAGTACCGGGGGGTTACCGGAACCCCCCCGGGGATTAATGGGCCTACATGGGCCATGAGGGAGAAGAGGAGGGCCGGCCAGGGCAGGCCGCGCGCCCCCTCCCCCTAGTCCGAATAGGACAAGGAAGGGGGGGCGGCGCCCCCCTTCCTCTTTCCCCTCCCCCCTTTCCTTCTCCACCAAGGCAAGAGGAGGGAGTCCTACTCCCGGTGGGAGTAGGACTCCTCCAGGCGTACCCCTAGGGGTCCAGCCACACCTCCCCCCTCCCTCCTTTATATACGGGGGCAGGGGGCACCTCTAGACACACAAGTTGATCATCCTGATCGTTCCTTAGCCTTGTGCGGTGCCCCCTTCCACCATATTCCACCTTGGTCATATCGTAGCGGTGCTTAGGCGAAGCCTTGCGTCGGTAGAACATCATCAGCGTCACCACGCCGTCGTGCTGACGGAACTCATCCCCGACACCCTGCTGGATCGGAGTCCGGGGATCGTCATCGAGCTGAACGTGTGCTGAACTCGAAGGTGCCGTACGTTCGGTACTTGGATCGGTCGGATCGTGAAGACGTACGACTACATCAACCGCGTTGTCTTAACTCTTCCGCTTACGGTCTACGAGGGTACAACACTCTCCCCTCTCATTGCTATGCATCACCATGATCTTGCGTGTATGTACGAATTTTTTTGAAATTAGTACATTCCCCAACAGTGGCATCTGAGCCTGGTTTTATGCGTAGATGTCATATGCATGCGTAGAACACAAGTGAGTTGTGGGCGATACAAGTCATACTGCTTACCAGCATGTCATACTTTGGTTCAGCGGTATTGTGAGATGAAGCGGGCCGGACCAACATTACGCATACGCTTACGCGAGACTGGTTTCACCATTACGAGCACTCGTTGCTTAAAGGTTACTGGCGGGTGTCTGTCTCTCTCACTTTAGTTGAACCGAGTGTGGCTACGCCCGGTCCTTGCGAAGGTTAAAACAACACTAACTTGACGAACTATCGTTGTGGTTTTGATGCGTAGGTAAGAACGGTTCTTGCTCAGCCCGTAGCAGCCATGTAAAATTTGCAACAACAAAGTAGAGGACGTCTAACTTGTTTTTGCAAGGCGTGTTGTGATGTGATATGGTCAAGACGTGATGCTATATTTTATTGTATGAGATGATCATGTTTTGTAACCGAGTTATTGGCAACTGGCAGGAGCCATATGGTTGTCGCTTTATTGTATGAAATGCAAGCGCCCTGTAATTGCTTTACTTTATCACTAAGCGGTAGTGATAGTCGTAGAAGCAATAGGTGGCGAAACGACAACGATGCTATGATGGAGATCAAGGTGTCGCGCCGGTGACGATGGTGATCACGATGGTGCTTCGGAGATGGAGATCACAAGCACAAGATGATGATCGCCATATCATATTACTTATATTGATTGCATGTGATGTTTATCCTTTATGCATCTTATTTTGCTTTGATTGACGGTAGCATTTTAAGATGATCTCTCACTAATTATCAAGAATTGTTCTCCCTGGGTATGCACCGTTGTGAAAGTTCTTCGTGCTGAGACACCACGTGATGATTGGGTGTGATACGCTCTACGTCCAAATACAACGGGTGCAAAACAGTTGCACACACGGAATACTCAGGTTCAACTTGACGAGCCTAGCATATACAGATATGGCCTCGGAACACGGAGACCGAAAGGTCGAGCGTGAATCATATAGTAGATATGATCAACATAGTGATGTTCACCATAGAAAACTACTCCATCTCACGTGATGATCGGACATGGTTTAGTTGATTTGGATCACGTGATCACTTAGATGACTAGAGAGATGTCTGTCTAAGTCGGAGTTCTTAAGTAATATGATTAATTGAACTTAAATTTATCATGAACTTAGTCCTGGTAGTATTTTGCAAATTATGTTGTAGATTAATAGCTTGCGTTGTTGCTTTCATATGTTTATTTTGATATGTTCCTAGAGAAAACTGTATTGAAAGATGTTAGTAGCAATGATGCGGATTGGATCCGTGATCTGAGATTTATCCTCATTGCTGCACAGAAGAATTATGTCCTTGATTCACCGCTAGGTGACAAACCTATTGCAGGAGCAAATGCAGACGTTATGAACGTTTGGATATCTCAAAATGATGACTACTTTATAGTTTAGTGCACCATGCTTAAACGGCTTAGAATCAGGACTTCAAAGACGTCTTGAACGTCATGGACCATATGAGATGTTCCAGGAGTTGAAGTTAATATTTCCAGCAAATACCCGAGTTGAGAGATATGAAGTCTCCAACAAGTTCTATAGCTAAAAGATGGAGGAGCATCACTCAACTAGTGAGCATGTGCTCAGATTGTCTGGGTACTTCAATCGCTTGAATCAAGTGGGAGTTAATCTTCCAGATAAGATAGTGATTGACAAAGTTCTCTAGTCACCATCACCAAGTTACTAGAACTTCATGATGAATTATAGTATGCAAGGGATGACGAAAACTATTCCTGAGCTCTTCGTGATATTGAAATCGATGAAGAAAGAGAATCAAGTGTTGATGATTGACAAGATCACTAGTTTCAAGAAAAGGGCAAAGGGAAAGAAAGGGAACTTCAAGTAGAATGACAAGCAAGTTGTCACTCCCGCGAAGAAGCCAAAAACTGGACCAAAGCCTAAAACTGAGTGCTTACACTGCAAAGGAAATGGTCACTGGAAGCGGAAATGCCCTGAATATTTGATGGATAAGAAGGATGGCAAGGTGAACAAGGGTATATTTGATATACAAGTAATTGATGTGTGCCTTACTAGTGTTTATAGTAGCCCCTGAGTATTTGATACTTGTTCGGTTGCTAAGATTAGTAACTTGAAACAGGAGTTACATAATAAACAGAGACTAGTTGAGGGGAAGTGATGATGAGTGTTGGAAATAGCTCCAAGATTGATATGATCATTGTCACATACTCCCTATACTTTCGGGATTAGTGTTAAACCTAAATAAATGTTATTTGGCATTTGCATTGAGCATGAATATGATTTGATCATGTTTATTGCAATATGGTTATTCATTTGAAGTCAGAGAATAATTGTTGTTCTATTTACATGAATAAAACCTTCAATGGTCATACACATATTCATAATATTGATGCCAAAAGATGCAAAGTTAATAATGATAGTGCAACTTATTTGTGGCATTGCGGTTTGGGTCATATCGGTGTAAAGCGCATGAAGAAACTCCATACTGATGGACTTTCGAAATCACTTGGTTATGAATCATTTGATGCTTGCGAACCGTGCCTTTGGGGCAAGATGACTAAAACTCCGTTCTCCGGAACAATGGAACGAGCTACTGACTTGTTGGAAATAATACATACTGATGTATGCAGACCAATGAGTATTAAGGCTCGTGGCGGGTATCGTTATTTTCTGACCTTCACAGATGATTTGAGCAGATATGGGTATATCTACTTGATGAAACATAAGTCTGAAACAGATTGAAAGGTTCAAAGAATTTCAGAGTGAAGTGGAAAATCATCGTAACAAGAAAATAAAGTTTCTACGATCTGATCGTGGAAATGAATATTTGAGTTACGAGTTTGGTCTTCAATTAAATCAATGTGGAATAGTTTCACAGCTCACGCCACCTGGAACACCACAACATTATGGTGTGTCCGAACGTCGTAACCGCACTTTATTGGATATGGTGCGATCTATGATGTGTCTTATTGATTTACCATTATCATTTTGGGGTTATGCATTAGAGACAACTGCATTCATGTTAAAAGGGCACCATCTAAATCCGTTGAGACGACACCATATGAACTATGGTTTAGCAAGAAACCCAAGTTGTCGTTTCTTAAAGTTTGGGGATACGATGCTTATGTGAAAAAGTTTCATCCTGATAAGCTGAAACCCAAATCGAAGAAGTGCGTCTTCATAGAATACCCAAAGGAAACTATTGGGTACACCTTCTATCATAGATCCGAAGGCAAGATATTTGTTGCTAAAAATGAAGAGTTGAAGTTTTATAAGGACAATGTTGATCCGGTAGACATGACTTCTTTAAAGATGCCCACCACAGAGCATGATCCAGCTTTGAAGTTTAAATAGGCTGATGAAACCAAATTGGTTGATTTTGTTCCTGGCGATTCAACCAAGCAGTTGAGCATCAGCATCAACTTGGATCCCAAATAGGAAAGCGCACTCATTGAGTTCATCTGTGAGAACCGGGACATCTTTGCATGGAAGCCTTCTAACATGCCAGGTGTACCGAGGGAACTTGCTGAGCACACTCTTAATATTGATCCGAAGTTCAAACCGGTCAAACAGTTTCTTCGCCGCTTTAATAAGGAACGGTGCAAGGCCATTGGAGAAGAGGTATCCCGGCTCCTGGCAGCAGGGTTTATCATGGAAGTATTTCACCCAGAGTGGTTGGCTAATCCGGTGCTGGTAGTTAAGAAGAACGACACTTGGCGTATGTGTGTGGATTACACAGATTTGAAGAAAGCTCGCCTGGCTGATCCCTTTGCCCTCCCTCGTATTGATCAAATCATTGATGCTACGGCGGGTTGTGAGCGTTTGAGTTTTCTGGATGCTTATTCCGGTTATCATCAGATCAAGATGGCAATTAAGGACCAGGAGAAGACAACTTTCATTACTCCCTTTGGAGCCTTCTGCTCTGTATCCATGCCTTTTGGACTCAAGAGTGCCCAGGCAACTTATCAACATTGTGTGCAGAATTGTCTTCATACTCAGATTGGGCGCAACGTTCATGCTTATGTGGACGATATTGTGGTCAAGTCCAGGAAGGCAGAGACGCTCATCCCTGATTTGCAAGAAACCTTTGATAATCTGCGAGTTTATAAAATGATGCTCAATCCGGCTAAGTGTGTCTTTGGTGTACCGGCTCGCAAGCTCTTGGGTTTTCTGGTGTCCAATCGAGGCATTGAGGCTAATCTGGAAAGAATCAAGGCTATAACGTCTTTGGCTAAACCGGCATGTATTAATGATGTTCAACGTCTGGCGGGTCGTATTGTGGCTTTGAGCCAGTTTATCAGCAGGTTGGGAGAGAAGGCGATCCCTCTATACCAGATGTTGAAGAAGACAGAAAATTTTATCTGGAGCAAGGCTGCTGATGCGGCGTTTGAAGACTTGAAGAAGCAATTGGCTAATCCGTTGGTTCTTGCTACTCCAGTTGATATGGAGCCACTGCTGTTATATGTGGCTGCTAATGCCTGAGCAGTCAGTGTTGCCATTGTGGTGGAGCGCAAGGAGGCTGGGAAGGAATACCCAGTTCAAAGGCCGGTTTACTATATTAGCGAAGTGCTCATTGAGTCAAAGCAAAGATATCCACATTGGCATAAGCTGGTGTATGGGGTTTTTATGGCTAGTCGGAATCTTAAACAGTACTTTCAAGGTCACCCCATCACAGTGGTCAGTTCTGCTCCTCTGGGGATATAATCCAAAACAGGGAAGCAACTGGCCGGGTTGCTAAGTATGCTATTGAGCTTGGGCCGCACGGTTTGAAATATATGCCTCAAACGGCAATCAAATCCCAAGCCCTTGTGGATTTCATCAATGATTGGACAGAGTTGCAGATACCGGAGGACAAGCCGGACAATACATACTGGACTATTCACTTTGACGGGTCCAGGCAATTGGAGGGCTCGGGGGCTGGAGTTGTGCTTACTTCCCCTCGAGGTGATAAAATTCATTATGTTCTTCGCTTAATGTTCCCTTGTACTAACAATGCAACTGAGTATGAGGCCTTACTCCATGGTCTTCGAGTGGCTAAGGAGATGAACTTAAGCCGAGTGCGATGCCTCGGAGATTCTGATCTGGTGGCTCAACAAGTTTCTGGCACTTGGGACTCTAAAGATCCCCTCATGGCGGCTTACAGGCGAGAGGTGGATATTGTGGCTGGTCACTTCAAAGGTTATCAGGTTGAGCACATTGATCGGCGTAAAAATGAAGTAGCTGATGCTTTAAGTCGGCTGGGGTCTTAGCGTAAACCGGTGCCACCCAATACCTTTCTGGATGTCCTACACAACCCGTTGGTTCAGTTACCCACAGAGGAGGACCTCGCTATTCCTGATCCGGAGGCACAGTTGGTGGCCGCTTTACATATCATTCCGGATTGGATGGTTCCATACTTGGCGTATATGAACCGGGGTGAGTTACCAGAAGATGAAGTTCTGGTCAGACAGATAGTCCGGCGATACAAGACCATGACAATCGTTAATGGCGAGTTACATCATTACAGTGTTTGAAGGGCGTTTCAGCGTTGTGTTTCTCCTGAAGAAGGCCGTGAGATTTTACGCGAGATCCACGAAGGAGACTGTGGTCATCACGTCGGTTCAAAATCCTTGGTAGCTAAAGCTTTTCGTCATGGTTTTTATTGGTTGACGGCTCATGCCGATGCTGAGGACCTGGGAAAGCGGTGTGATGCTTGTTAGAAGTTTGCACGTCGAGCTCATGTTCCGGCTCAGGAGCTACGAATGATTCCTATCACCTGGCCATTTGCCACTTGGGGGCTTGACATGGTAGGACCTTTTAAGCGATCTAAAGATAAGAAGACCCACCTGTTGGTGGCGGTTGACAAGTTCACTAAATGTGTTGAAGCGGAGCCAGTAAGCAAGTGTGACGCAGCCACAGTTCATCAAAAAGGTGATCTTCCATTTCGGTTTTCCACATAGCATTATCACGGATAATGACACAAACCTTTCTAAAGGCGAGATGGAGGACTTCTGTCAACGAGAGCACAACCGGCTTGATGTAGCCTCTGTGGCTCACCCCCAATCTAATGGTCAAGCTGAGCGAGCTAATCAGGAAATTTTAAAGGGTATCAAGCCCCGGCTTATGGTTCCTTTGAAGCGGACGCCATGTTGTTGGGTCGAGGAATTACCATCTGTGTTACGGACCATAAATACCACCCCAATCCGGTCTACCAGTTATACGCCGTTCTTCATGGTTTACGGAGCAGAGGCGGTACTCCCCAATGATATTTGTCATGACTCGCCTCGGGTTGCCAATTATGTTGAAGCGAACAACGAGCAAGCACGGCAAGAAGCACTGGACCTGTTAGATGAGAAGCGGGACATGGCCTTGGCACGTTCGGTGGTTTACCAGCAAGACCTGCAGCGTTATCACGGCCGCCAGGTTAAAACAAGAACCTTTCAAGAAGGCGACTTAGTGCTCCGGCTCATCCAGGATCAGACCGATATGCACAAGTTATCCCCACCTTGGGAAGGGCCCTTTGTGGTCAGCAAAAATCTGCACAACAGATGATACTAACTCATTGACGTTCGAGAAGACTCACGCACTTCTGAGGAGGACACCCGACGGCCGTGGAACATAGCTCTCCTTCGGCCTTACTACACCTAAGCCATAGGCTCTCACTATGTACATATTATGACAATGTATATATTATGCTCAATATAATAAACCGGCATCCTTGCTACAAGCAGGGCCTCTGCCGTTCTTGTAATATTTCTTGGTTACAAGGGGGCTTCTGCTTCCAAAGCGATGACCCGTTTTGACCATTAAACCGGCTATTAGGCCATCATACAGCTTGGGAGCTTCACACCCAAGGGGCCAAAGAGAGATCTGTTGCTACAAGCACGACTCAAACATAGGCACCCATTGAGCACAGCTCACAAAGTTACTTGGGGGCTCTTTGTGTAAAGTAACAAAGAGTTTGAAAGGACCCTTGTAACCGGGTATCGACCCACGGCTTGGAAGCCTAGTGTACTCAGCTAAAACCCCGGGTTAACCTGCCTTCATCAAGTAAGCCACTGCTATCCAGGTAATCCTAGCATGACCCACCGAACGCTTGACAGTTACTCTCATTGAGACCCTGAACTTGTCAAAGTTAAAATGATGATTGGTTAGTTGGAGGCCCACCTTAAAAGGCTTTGTCAAATGGTTTAACTCAGCAGCCTGGCAGCCCACGAAAAGCCTCAAATTTGGGCCTGGCAGCCGTCGAAACGCCTCGACTACAAGTTTTATTTGCTTTTGCTTTTTACAAGTTTTATCTTTGTTGATCAAACGTTTCAAGTAAACTGGTGTCTTTCGACCCGGCCAGACTATATGTCTTCATCTTAACCCGGCGTCTCTTAACCCAGTGTGGCTTACAGATATTAGTTGTTAAGCATATAATTAAGGGTGAACCGGCATCTTTTAATCCGGTCTGGTATTGACTATAAGTCGCCAGAATGATTATCCGGTGTTTATCAATGCCCGGTATGGCTTGTTATGCACCAGCATAATATGGTGGCTACCTTCCAACACCCAAAATTTGGGTTTTCACCCTTATTAAATAAGTTGGCGGACCAACAACAGTGATTTAATATCACATGTATGATATGATTCATATTTCAGTACCTTATCACCTTTGTTATGAGGATTCTGTTTCTATATTGGGTATCATAACCCGTCCGGCGGTAAACCGCCAAGACATATTTAAATGTTTAGCATGCAGATAGTAGGACTTATACAGCATACCAAGTCAAATAAAGCATAGCAACATCATGCTGGATTAAAATGTCAAGTGGCATTGCACAATGGCAGCAGATCAAAGTACGCCAACTAGCCTATTACAAGGCGCTTTAAAGCCCAAAATAAATGATTGTTCTTTACACATAACACAATCTGTGAATAGTAACCCACTTGCCGGATTAAGACTCGGCGCCGGGTTGATGAGAGGATGATGGATCTTCTGGTGTTGGTTCAGCCTCCTCCTGCCCATCCAGTGGCTGGAAGTCAACGATGGTCCAATCAATCCGGGATAAAGCTTGAAAGACAGCCTCTTCACTTATAAGTTCGGACAGATCAACGTTAGGGACGTAAGTGTGCTTATGGATTGGCGGGATAAGATTTTGCACTTCCTTCACAGCAGTGTCAATCCTTTGGTTGTTGGCATCATAGAAGGACCGATGAACAGTCAAATTAGCCTCTTCCGCCAATTGACTTGCCAAAGGACGCATCTCCTTTGTTAGGGCTTTGAGGGCTTCATTATCAAATTCTGCCCCGTTTTCTTGTTCACCGGGATAGCCCTTGGCAATATCAATTGGATCCAGATAAGCTATCCATGCTTTGGCTCGAGTAAGTGCCAACAAAGCGCCAGCCGTGGCAGCGGATCGCTTCATCTCCTCTATCTGCACTGGCACCATTGATAACTTTGCTAGTGTATCCTTGATCTATGTTGGTGTCGGTTTGTTGTATGAGACTGCACAGATAACCCGTTGGGCACCGGTATACAGTTGCTCTATCAACGTATATGTTGCCTTCAGCTTCATCCTCATGTCAGCGCCCAGATGAGCAACACGGCCACCTATAACGGTTTATGACATTGATGTTAAACCGGCAATTTGAAAGATGGTTATTCAAGAGATTTTGACAAGAGTATTTACCAAATATTGCAGAGCACATAGCATTTACTTGGTGCTTCAACCCAGTTAGCTCTTCCACCACTGGTTTAAGAGTTGACTCAATGTCTTCAGCCCGCTTCAACAATGTTGTCTTTTCAGTTTCCCAGCTAGCACGTTCATTCTTGAACCCTTCGTTAAGTTTTTCCATGGCTGCCAAAGCAGTTTTAAGCTCACCCTTGGCCTTGGAAGTCTCTGATTGCTGGGATTTGATATTCTCTTGAAGATCAGCAATTTTGGAGTCTTTGTTGTTTATATTGGCCTGCAAAGATCAGATGATGATGATATTTTTCTCAAAGTCCCAAGCATATAACCAGTTATACACTTGGCACTTAGGGTCTAATGCGGAATGCTTTTCTCTTTCTGATTATTTAAAAAGTCCCAAGGCTCAATACAAGTATGAATCTTGGCACTTGGGGGCTAATGCATGTTTGATCAAAAATTATACAGGTGAAAGGAGATGGCAAAATGAATATTAGGTCATGAAGTCCCGGTTCACCTTCATAAGATTAAACCGGCCCTTGGGGGCTACTCAGTTGAAGCATGCTTTACTCACAAGTCCCGGTTTGTCTTCAAGAGACATACCGACCCTTGGGGGCTACAATGGAGACATATAGAACAAAGCAAGATTAAAGTGTAGAGAGTTACCTCATAGCGCTCCTTCATCATATTCACCAAACCGGCTTCATTGTCTTGGCTTGTGTAGAGGCGATGTAAGAAACCGGAATGAAGCTCTTTGGCAGGAAAATTGACATAGCTGGATAAATCTGTCTTTTCTATCTCCTAGCCCATAGCAGCAAATTCTTGCTTAGCAGTGTGCTTTGATAAGGCAACCGGATTGCCTGGGGCGGTGTGAGCTGTACCAGTGATAATAACATCATCATCGCCACCTTTTGACGGACTTGGTGGACTGACGGTATCCCTGGCTGGGCTCGGCGGATTAGCAGCTGGGCTTGGCGGATTAGCAGCTGGGCTCGATGGATCAGCAGCTGACCTTGGAGGCGTAGCATGCGGGCTTGATGGATCAACATGTGTGGCCGGATCAGCTTCCGGCGGATTAGCATCAGTGGCTGGATCTTGTGGGGCAGAGTCATCCATGACAACCTCAGTGTCTTTATCAGCATCTTCTGCGGTCTTCTCCGGTTCAATTCATCGGTGGGGTCACTGGTTTTAGCTTTCTTGCTCAGTCAGGCTTTGGCACTACAAACATAAAAACAAAATATTAGTATGGTAAACTGACGCATGAAGAAAAAAGCTAAAGGGCAGTATGCTTACCCAACGACGGTCTTGAGGGGAGGCAATTGCGTGGTTGATGAGTCGCCAGATGAAGAGTTAGAAGTTACCTGATAATTTGAATCAGACGGATTAAGTGGGTATCGGAAGCAACCCGCCAAGGGAGAAGATTTATTAAAAGAGGAAGAGACCTCTTGACGATGTTTCCGAGGTGGAGTGTCTGGTAAACCGGAGGAAGTGACCTGTTGGCCACTGTGCCGGGTTGTGCGACGACCTTCATGTTGCTGTGTCTTCAAAGAAAATTGTGGATCCAAATGATCAAGAGGGTGAGAGCATTGTACTTTCCGAACTGCACGACGAAATTTTTGAACCGGCACGTGATCTGAACCGGAGGAAAGGGAGATTACCTCAACATGATTAGCGCGGCTGGCTTCCGCATCATCCTGGTAATAGTCATTGTTAATAAGGTGTATGAAAAAGGAGCCAAGGGAGTCAAGTTCTACCTCTTGATCGATTCCTCAATATCTTCGGGCGGATCAGCGGACTCGCCGGTTTTCTTTTTAGCCGGTTTCTTTGTGACTTTGCTTTTTGCACGAGGGGCTCTCGCCGGTTTATCTTGAGCTTTCCTCTTCCAGAAGGTATCTTTGGCCTGTAAAAATTAAAACAAAGTATTATTATAGCAGTGTTAAAGCGGAGACGGATCAATCAAAAGCACAAGGTTAAAATTTTACCGCTGGCGGTTTGTTGGAGGCATAAAAAGGGCGCAGCCCAGTTTGGCTGCATGCGGCGATTGGTTCGGCAAGCATCTTCTTCACACATTCAGTGACTTCGTCATCATTCATTTCTATCTCATTAAACAGTTGAGGATCTTTGGCATCGCCGTTATACTCGTGCATCAGTCCAGAGCGGCGGCTTAAAGGAAGGATATGCCACGCAACCTAGCAGCGAACGAGGTCAACACCAGTCAAACCGTTGGCTAGGAGAGCCCGGAGCTTGGTGAGTTGAGGTGCATAAACCTGTCGCTCCTTGGCAGTGAGCCGTTGAGGCAGTGGATGGCCATTGCTGAGCCAGTGAGCACGGTAACCCGGAAAAGGATTTTCTCTAGCAGGAGCAGTGTTTTGACAATAAAACCATGTTAGGTTCCAGTCTTTGGGGTATCTGTGATGTTTTGCATGAGGGAAATCAACTTCTTTCCTCTTTTGGATTGACACCCCACCAAGTTCAGTGTTAGGACCAACAGAGAACTCGGTTCGGCGGTTTAAATAAAAAAGTCTCGGAAGAGCTCAACAGATGGTTCTTCTTGAAGGTAAACTTCACAGAATACTTGGAAGTTGCATATGTTGGACACAGAATTTGGTCCAATATCTTGTGGATGGAGTTGAAAGCTAGCGAGTACATCCCGGAAAAACTTTGATCCGGGAGGGCTGAATCCCCGGTCTAGGTGCTGCATGAACACAATTACTTCTCCATCTTGAGGCTCAGGAGGGCACTCAGAGCCAGGAACTCGCCAATGAAGGACATTCTTTGAGGCTAAAGCGCCAGTTACAACATATCTGTTGATTTTTGTTTCCGTAATCCGGGAAGGAGCCCAGTTGCAAGCAAAGAATTGCTTGGTCATCATGGAAAACAAATTGTAAAAGAAAAATGAAGGCCGGTTTGATGTGCACAAATCAGTGTTAAACCGGGGAATTTGATCAAGGCATATCTGTGAGTTAAACCAGCAATTCCTATTCAAGTCAAGATGGCGGTTTAAGTGAGGGCTAATGGCATATGGCGGATTACCAAGTACTAAAGGTTAAACCGCCCTTAAACAGAAGAGGCAGAGCTGAAATCTACTAAGTGTTTACGGAAACAGATTTCACAATATGGCAGTATAATCTTGGATCTACCGTGGTTCAATAAAGAAAATTTATCTGAGCTCTACAGTGGCGCTAAGAGGTACAGAGAAGGTCCAGATCGAGTTTTTCTAGGAACAGCAAGGCACTGTGGTGCGACAGACTAAAGTTACGGATCTAGACGCAAAAGAAACTATCAGGCATAGCCAGATTCAGTAAAGAGGCTAAGGGAAAGGCGGAGAAGCACTGATGAATGTCGATGAACACAGATGAACTCGAAGGCCTAATGGAGATCTAGGGTTACAAGAAGAAGGCTTACCAGGGCCACGCGACAGTGGAGGAGTATCGCTGGAGGTCTGGTACGAACAGGGTGATGCAACTGCCTAAGTCGGTGCAGATTCGAGGACCGACGGTGGCAGCGGCGACGCTGGAGCTCTTCGGGTCGTGAGGAGGAAGACGAGAGGCAAGGGGGGAAAATGGAAAGACCCCCGGACCCTATTTATAAAGAAGAGGGGATAAACGGCAGGCGCGAGAATCGAGGGGCCTGAAGCGGCAAAAATGGGCGCAGCTGTCGCCTCGATCTTCGGGATTTAATTAAGAGAAGGGAATCTTCATAAATCTTTTTCTGCAGAGATGACATCATGATGATTTACTGCAGTGACAGAAGATGACATCATGGCGGTTCACCAAAGTTTACAGGAAGAAGACAACGTGGCGGTTTATGGAGAATTATTAGAAGATGCCCATGGAATTTTTCTAAGTATTGAAGATTGACATGAACAGGTTCAAATCAATCTGGGGCCTAATGTTGAGGATATAATTACTGAGTGTAAACCGCCCAGGAGGGGCCGGTTCACGCACAACCATACTAAAAGCCAATGAAGACAAGAAGATGGCGCTTTACTGATAAAGCTTAGAGGTCCGAAGCCCAGAGGCGGATTAGGGCCCATAGTGCTAAACCGTCATAGTTGTATAACTTGTGTTGTAAGATAGGATAAGAGAGACCAAGCCGAACACTTGTATGAGTCGGCCTCCAGACTCTATAAACCGGCCGAGCGTCAACGTGTGTATATAAAGGGACGACCCAGCGGCGTTTCAGGGATAATAGACAACAACTCGAGACTCAGGCAAGGCGTATTTGCTCCCTGGTCATCGAAACCCCAATAATTCCATCACAACTAGACGTAGGATTTTACCTTCATCGAAGGGGCCGAACTAGTATAAACTCTCGTGTCCCTTGTCCGGTTTAACCCCTTCAGGCTAATCTCATTGCGATGGCCCCTCGACTATGTCCTTCCACTAGGACATCTAACGTGATATTTCCACGACAGAGATGAAATGTCGCAATGCGGTTACTCGCCCGGTGAGCTTCTGCATTTCTCTTAGGGTCTTCGGCGGACTAATGTCTTCAACTGCCTTGACCAGCTCTGGGTTAGCCTCGATACATCTGTGGGACACGAGGAAGCCCAAAAGCTTGCTCGAGGGGACTCCGAATACGCACTTCTCCGGGTTGAGCCGCAGGTCCACTTCGCAGAGGCTCGCGAAGGTTTCTTACATGTCCTGTATCAGGGTTTTCGCCTCCCGAGACTTCACCATGATGTCATCGACATAGGCCTCGGCATTTCTTCCGAGCTGCTGGCCCAAGGCGATGTGCATCAGTCGCTGAAAGGTCATGCCCGCATTGCGCAACCCGAACGGCATGCAGGTATAGCAGTATACTCCGCATGGGGTTAGGAAGGCCGTTTTCTCCACGTCTTCTACCGCCATCTTGATCTGGTGATAGCCCGAGAAGGCATCCAGGAAGCACATTAGGTCACACTCGGCAGTACAACCGACGATCTGGTTGATGCGAGGGAGTGGGAATGGATCCTGAGGGCAGGCCTTGTTGAGGTTGGTGAAGTCAACGCACATGCGTTCCTTTCCTCCCTTTTTAGGCACAACAACAGGGTTGGCCATCCATTCAGGATAGCGAACTTCGCGAATGACGCCTGCTGCCTCTAACTTGCAGGTTTCTTGGAGGATGAAGGCCTGCTTCTCGGTGGACTGTTGACTTGCCTTATGCTTCACGGGGCGCATGTTGGGGCACATGTTGAGATGGTGTTCAATCACATCTCTTGGGATCCCTGCTAGCTGATCTGGTTCCCACACAAACACCTCCTTGTTTGCGCGCAGAAATTCAACAGGGCCTCCTCCTGCTCAGGGTAGAGATTGGCACCTATGGTGAAGGTGGCGCCAGAGGATCCATCCTCGTCGACTGGTACTTGCTTGGTCTGCGCCTTGTCTTGGGTGAATAGCGGCTACTTCTTGGCCGGCGCAACCCCCTTGGGC
Organism: Triticum aestivum; assembly: GCF_018294505.1. Lineage (NCBI taxonomy): Eukaryota > Viridiplantae > Streptophyta > Magnoliopsida > Poales > Poaceae > Triticum > Triticum aestivum. The sequence continues at coordinate 152,528,927 of NC_057807.1, forward strand.
TCGAGGGTATCTGCGCCGGCGGGCTGCGCCGCCACGGCCATCTTGAAAGCGAGCTTGAGTGCCTGCAGCGCATCCCTTGTGTCTCCGGGCACGGTAAGGACGCCCCTGCTCCCGGGCATCTTCATGAGGTTGTAAGCCGGGTGAGTTGCCTCCATGAACTGGGCCAAGGTTGGGTAGCCGAGGATGGCATTGTAAGGGAGGCCGATGGAGACGATGTCGAAGTCGACCAGCTCCGTGTGGAAGTTGTCGTGGGTGCCGAAGGTCACCAAGAGGCGGATCTGTCCCAGGGACCCGGTGGAACTGCCTCTGATGCCCGAGAAGGGCCTGCTGGGTTGGAGTCGCTCCAGCGGCACGTGGAGGAGGCTGAAGGACTCCACCGAGAGCACGTTGAGGCCGGCACCACCGTTGATTAGGGTCCTGGTGACGGCCACCTGGCAGATGGTGGGGGTGCATAGCTTTGGGAGCGCGCCCGAGCAGGCAGTGTTGGAGGGGTGGTCGTCCGAGCTGAAGGTATAATCGGCCTTGGGTGCCACCCAGCCAGGGGGGCTTCACGACGCTTGAGCATGACACCGATCCGCCGGACGAACGGCTTGATGTGGCTGCTCGAAGGTGGCGCCAGCGAACCGCCTAGGAGAGTTGCGATGACCGAGGGCGCCGGCGCAGCATAGTGGGCGAGGAAGAGGCTGCACCGCCGGCAGGAGGAGCAACCACATGCGTGGAATGCCGGTGAGGGCCATGGTCAGCCAGTTAGCCATGACCCTGTCGTCGCCCCTGCCTCGAGGATGGCCTCCTCATACGCCAGTAGGAAGGCTAGCAGATCGGTCGTGTCGTCGTAGCGTGGCAGCATGTCTGGCTTGAACTTGTTCGACCACTGCACCTGCCGTAAGGCAGGGGCCAGAGCCCGGAACCCCCTGATACGTTTCCGTCGTATCTATAATTTTATATTGTTCCATGCCAATATTATTCAACTTTTATATACTTTTGGCAACTTTTTATACTATTTTTTGGGACTAACATATTGATCCAGTGCCCAGTGCCAGTTCCTGTGTGTTGCATGTTTTTTGTTTCGCAGAAACCCAATATCAAACTGAGTCCAAACAGGATAAAAACAGAAGGAGATTATTTTTGGAATATTTATGATTTTTGGGAAGTAAAATCAACGCGAAACGGTGTCCGGGGTGGCAACAAGACAGGGGGGCGCGCCCTCCCCCCTGGGCGCGGCCTGGGCTCTCGTGGGCCACCCGTAAGGCGGTTGACGCTTTTCTTTTGGCGCAAGAAAGCTAATTTTATGAGAAAGATCTGGGCAAAAGATTCACCCTAATCGGATTACGGATCTCCGAATATTTAAGAAACGGTGAAGGGGTAGAATCTGAGAACGCAGAAACAGAGAGATAGATCCAATCTCGGAGGGGCTCTCGCCCCTCCCAAGCCATGGGAGCCAAGGAACAGAGGGGAAACCCTTCTCGCATCTAGGGAGAAGGTCAAGGAAGAAGAAGAAGAAGGGGGTCTCTCTCCCCCTTGCTTCCGGTGGCGCCGGAACGCCGCCGGGGGCCATCATCATCACCGCGATCTTCACCAACACCTCTGCCATCTTCACCAACATCTCCATCACCTTCTCCCTTCTAACTACAGCAGTCCACTCTCCCGCAACCCGCTATACCCTCTACTTGAACATGGTGCTTTATGCTTCATATTATTTTCCAATGATGTGTTGCCATCTTATGATGTCTGAGTAGATTTTCATTGTCCTATCGGTGATTGATGAATTGCTATGATTGGTTTGAGTTGCATGTTTTATTATTGGTGTTGTCCTATTGTGCCCTCCGTGTCGCGCAATCGTGAGGGATTCCCGCTGTAGGGTTTGCAATATGTTTATGATTTGCTTATGGTGGGTTGCATGAGTGACTGAAACACAAACCTGAGTAAGTAGGTTGTTTGCGTATGGGATAAAACGGGACTTGATGCTTTAATGCTATGGTTGGGTTTTTTCTTAATGAATCTTTAGTAGTTGCAGATTCTTGCTAGAGTTCCAATCATAAGTGCATATAATTCCAAGTAAGGGATGATATGTTAGCTTATGCCTCTCCCTCAAATAGAATTGTAATAGTGATTACCGGTCGAGTAACATAGTCAATTGCTTAGGGGCAATTCCACAACTCCTACCACAACTTTTCCACACTCGCTATATTTACGTTATTGCATCTTTATCTAAACAGCCCCTAGTTTATATTTACGTGTTCTTTATTATCTTGCAAACCTATCCAACAATACCTACAAAGTACTTCTAGTTTCATACTTATTCTAGGTAAAGTGAACGTCAAGCATGCGTAGAGTCATATCAGTGGCCAATAGGACTTGAGAGAGTATTTGTTCTACCTTTAGCTCATCGTTGGGTTCGACACTCTTACTTATCGAAAGAGGCTAGAACTATCACATATACTTGCGGGTCATCAAGACCTTTTTCTGGCGCCATTGCCGGGGAGTCATAGCGTGGGGTGAATATTCTCGTGTGTGCTTGTTTGCTTTATCACTAAGTAATTTTTATTTGATGTTCCTAGTTGTTCTCTATCTTTAGTTATGGATATGGAATGCAAAATACCAAAAAAGTTAGTTGTACTTGCTACTCACGAGGATGGGGTAACTCCTAAAACCCTCGATTCTCATTATGCAAGACATATTATATACTGCTATGATAATCCTGAGAAAACCCCATTCAACTTTATAATGGGAGACACATTGGATCAACGTGAATACTTTAGGGGTTATCGCTCGACACAAAAAGGGAAACTATTATGGGATCAATTTATCATGTTTCGTTGGTATGCCTGGGCTCTATGCTTCAGATATGATATTATTGTTGCTCCAGGATGGAGGCTCCACACCTTCCCTTTTCATGAAAATTTAATGATAATGAAAACTTAGCTTCTTATGCTAATGGTATATATGATTACTATGATGTGGAACAAATAGAAGAATTTGTTGCTTTTAAGGCTGCTTATGAAATTGAATCTTTGTTTGAAAACTATGAATCTTTAGATGATGATGTTTATAGGCCTGAAAATCTGGCTATACTTAGATATTACTATGAAAATTATGAATACAACTACTATATTAATGCATTTCTGAAGAAATTTTCCGCTGTCCAAGAAGAGACTAATATTTTGCAGGAAGCTATGGAAGAAGAAATTGATGAAACAGTGAGCTCATTGGATGAAAAAGATGATGTGGAGAGTGAAGAACAAAAGGAGGAAGAGCGGATTAGCAAAACGTGTCGACCTTCTAATGAGAGTAACCCTCCAACTCATACATTATTTAATTCCCCTTCGTGCTAAGGAGGATTGCTATGATCCCTTGAATTTATTTGAAAATCCCTTTTTGATGATGCTTGCTATGCTTGTGGCCAAGATTCCAATATGAATTATGCTTATGGAGATGAACTTGCTATAGTTCCTTATGTTAAACATGAAATTGTTGCTATTGCACCCACGCATGATAGTCCTATTATCTTTTTGAATTCTCCAAACTACACTATATCGGAGAAGTTTGTGCTTATTAAGGATTATATTGATGGGTTGCCTTTTACCATTGCACATGATGATTTTGATGAATGTAATATGCATGTGCTTGCTGCTCCTACTTGCAGTTATTATGAGAGAGGAACTATTTCTCCACCTCTCTATGTTTCCAATACGATAGAATTGCAAGAAACTGTTTATACTATGCATTGGCCTTTACTATGTGTGCATGAATTGTTCTTTTATGACATGCCGATGCATAGGAAGAGATTTAGACTTCGTTGTTGCATGATATATGTTACTTTGTGCTCACTACTAAATTACAAATCATTGTTAATTAAAATTGGCTTTGATATACCTTGGGATCCGGGTGGATTCATTACTTGTGCACTAAATGCCTACCTTAATGGCTTTAAAGAAAGCGCTGCCAGGGAGACAACCCGGAAGTTTTAGAGAGTCATTTATTTTTGTTGAGTGCTTTCATATAGTTTAGAAACAAAATAAAATAAAGAGGGGAACCTAAAAACTTTTCAAAAAGGAAAGTGAAAGTGAGAAAGACAAACATTATTGAAGTGGGAGCTAGCCTTGAACTTTGTTCATGCTCACGGAAACTTTGTGAATCTTAATTACAGAAACTTTTCATCAAAGATAATTATCCCATTCTACAATTACATTGTATTATAAGAATAATGTGCCAAGGTTTGCCTTTAGGATGTTTACAATGTTTGTTGGTTTGTACGGTGTAGGACAGAAACTTTGTCTGTAGTGCGCGATTTTACATTTTTAACTGGAACGTCAATTTGTTCTGATTCCTGTTGCACTGTCTTGCTATACAACTTTTTTATTTTCTAATTTTAGTAGAATTGTTGGGGTACCATAAGTATGGTGGATGTTCAGATTGCTACAGACTGTTCTGTTTTTGACAGATTCTGTTTTTGATGCATAGTTTGCTTGTTTTGACGAATCTATCAATTTATATCAGTGGATTAATCCATGAAAAAGTTTTATTACAGTAGACACAATGCAAAAAAAATATGAATTGGTTTGCAGCAGTACTTAGAGTGGTTATTTGCTTTATTATACTAACGGATCTTACCGAATTTTCTGTTGAAGTTTTGTGTGGATGAAGTGTCTAAACGAGGAGGTCTCGATATGAGGAAAAGGAAGAGAGGCAAGAGCTCAAGCTTGGGGATGCCCGAGGCACCCCAAGTAAATATTCAAGGAGACTCAAGCGTCTATGCTTGGGGATGCCCCGGAAGGCATCCCCTCTTTCTTCAACAAGTATCGGTATGTTTTCGAATTTGTTTCGTTCATGCATTATGTGCAAGTCTTGGAGCATCTTTTGCATTTAGTTTTCATTTTTATTTTATGCACCATGATGGTATGAGATAGTCCTTGATTATAGAATGCTCATTTCACTTCACTTAAATCTTTTGAGTATAGAATGCTTCATGTGCTTCACTTATATCATTTGAAGTTTGGGTTGCCTGTTTCTCTTCACATAGAAAACCGCCATTTGTAGAATGCTCTTTTGCTTCACTTATATTTGTTAGAGCATGGTCATATCTTTTGTATAAAGAATTAAACTCTCTTGCTTCACTTATATCTATTTAGAGAGATGACAGGAATTGGTCATTCACATGGTTAGTCATAAAATCCTACATAAACTTGTAGATCGCTGAATATGATATGTTTGATTCCTTGCAATAGTTTTGAGATATAAAGGTGGTGATATTAGAGTCATGCTAGTGGGTGGTTGTGGATTAGTAGAAATACTTGTGTTGAGGTTCGTGATTCCCATAGCATGCACGTATGGTGAACCGCTTTGTGATGAAGTTGGAGCACAATTTTATTTATTGATTGTGTTCCTTATGAGTGGCGGTCGGGGACGAGCGATGGTCTTTTCCTACCAATCTATCCCCATAGGAGCATGCGCGTAGTACTTTGTTTTCAATGGCTTGTAGATTTTTGCAATAAGTATATAACTTCTTTATGACTAATGTTGAGTCCATGGATTATATGCACTCTCACCCTTCCATCATTGCTTTCCTCTTCGGTACCGTGCATTGCCCTTTCTCACCTCGAGAGTTGGTGCAAACTTCGCCGGTGCATCCAAACCCCGTGATATGATACACTCTATCACACATAAGCCTCCTTATATCTTCCTCAAAACAGCCACCATACCTACCTATCATGGCATTTCCATAGCCATTCTGAGATATATTGCCATGCAACTTCCATCATCATCATATACATGACTTGAGCATTAATTGTCATATTGCTTTGCATGATCGTAAGATAGCTAGCACGATGTTTTCATGGCTTGTCCGGTTTTTGATGTCATTGCTATGCTAGATCATTGCACATCCCGGTACACCGCCGGAGGCATTCATATAGAGTCATAACTCTGTTCTAGATATTGAGTTGTAAGTAAATAAAAGTGTGATGATCATCATTATTAGAGCGTTGCCCCAGTGAGGAAAGGATGATGGATACTATGATTCCCCACAAGTCGGGATGAGACTCCGGACATTATGAAAAATAAAATAGGCCAAAGAAGCCCAAATATAAAAAAAGAGGCCAAAGAAGCCCACCAAAAATAAAAAAATAAAAAAAATCAAGAGAAAATAAAAAAAATGAGAGAAAAAGAGAGAAGGGGCAATGCTTGTGCCACACTTGTGCTTCAGAGTAGCACCATGTTCTTCATAGAGAGAGTCTCCTACGCTTGTGCTTTTACCACACTTGTGCTTCAGAGTAGCACCATGTTCTTCATAGAGAGAGTCTCCTACGCTTTCACTTTCATATACTAGTGGGAATTTTCATTATAGAACTTGGCTTGCATATTCTGATGATGGGCTTCCTCAAATGCCCGAGGTCTTCATGAGCAAGCAATTTGGATGCACACCCACTTAGTTTTCAGTTTGAGCTTTCATACACTTATAGCTCTAGTGCATCCGTTGCATGGCAATCCATACTCACTCACATTGATATCTATTGATGGGCATCTCCATAGCCCGTTGATACGCCTAGTCGATGTGAGACTTTCTCCTTTTTTGTCTTCTCCACATAACCCCCACCATCATATTCTATTCCACCTATAGTGCTATGTCCATGGCTCACGCTCATGTATTGCATGAAAATCGAAAAAGTTTGAAATTATTAAAGTATGAAACAATTGCTTGGCTTGTCATTAGATTTGTGCATGATTAAATACTTTGTGTGATGAAGATAGAGCAACAGCCAGACTATATGATTTTGTAGGGATAACTTTCTTTGGCCATGTTGTTTTGAAAAGACATAATTGCTTTATTGGTACGTTCAAAGTATTATTTTTTTATGTCAAATGATAGACTATTGCTTTCAATCACTCGTGTCTTAATATTCATGCCATGTTTAGACATATGATCAAGATTATGCTAGGTAGCATTCCACACCAAAAATTATCTTTTTTTATCATTTACCTACTCGAGGACGAGTAGGAATTAAGCTTGGGGATGCTAATACGTCTCCGTCGTATCTATAATTTTTGATTGTTCCATGCCAATATTATTCAACTTTTATATACTTTTTGCAACTTTTTATACTATTTTTTGGGACTAACATATTGATCTAGTGCCCAGTGCCAGTTCCTGTCTGTTGCATGTTTTTTTTTCCGCAGAAACCCAATATCAAACGGAGTCCAAACGGGATAAAAACGAACGGAGATTTTTTTTTGGAATATTTATGATTTTTGGGAAGTAAAATCAATGCGAAACGCTGTCCGGGGTGGCCACGAGACAGGGGGGCGCGCCCTCCCCCCTGGGCGCGGCCTGGGCTCTCGTGGGCCACCCGTAAGGCGGTTGACACTTTTCTTTTGCTGCAAGAAAGCTAATTTTATGAGAAAGATCTGGGCGAAAGATTCACCCCAATCGGAGTTACGGATCTCCGGATATTTAAGAAATAGTGAAGGGGTAGAATCTGAGAACGCAGAAACAGAGAGATATATCCAATCTCGGAGGGGCTCTCGCCCCTCCCAAGCCATAGGAGCCAAGGACCAGAGGGGAAACCCTTCTCCCATCTAGGGAGAAGGTCAAGGAAGAAGAAGAAGAAGGGGGCTCTCTCCCCCTTGCTTCCGGTGGCGCCGGAACGCCGCCGGGGGCCATCATCATCTCCGCGATCTTCACCAACACCTCCGCCATCTTCACCAACATCTCCATCACCTTCCCCCTTCTATCTACAGCGGTCCACTCTCCTGCAACCCGCTGTACCCTCTACTTGAACACGGTGCTTTATGCTTCATATTATTTTCCAATGATGTGTTGCCATCTTATGATGTCTGAATAAATTTTCGTTGTCCTATCGGTGATGGATGAATTGCTATGATTGGTTTGAGTTGCATGTTTTATTATGGGTGCTGTCCTATTGTTCCCTCCGTGTCGCGCAAGCGTGAGGGATTCCCGCTGTAGGGTTTGCAATATGTTTATGATTTGCTTATGGTGGGTTGCCTGAGTGACTTAAACACAAACCCGAGTAAGTAGGTTGTTTGTGTATGGGATAAAACGGGACTTGATGCTTTAATGCTATGGTTGGGTTTTACCTTAATGAATCTTTAGTAGTTGCGGATGCTTGCTAGAGTTCCAATCATAAGTGCATAGAATTCCAAGTAAGGGATGATATGTTAGCTTATGCCTCTCCCTTAAATAGAATTGCAATAGTGATTACCGGTCTAGTAACATAGTCAATTGCTTAGGGGCAATTCCACAACTCCTACCACCACTTTTACACACTTGCTATATTTACTTTATTGCATCTTTATCTAAACAGCCCCTAGTTTATATTTATGTGTTCTTTATTATCATGCAAACCTATCCAACAATACCTACAAAGTACTTCTAGTTTCATACTTGTTCTAGGTAAAGCGAACGTCAAGCGTGCGTAGAGTCGTATTAGTGGCCGATAGGACTTGAGAGAGTATTTGTTCTACCTTTAGCTCCTAGTTGGGTTCGACACTCTTACTTATCGAAAGAGGCTACAACTATCCTGTATACTTGCGGGTCATCACTCCCCGGCCCCAACGCTGGCGCCGGCCGCCGGAGCTGGAAGCGCGATGTCCGCCATGAGGGAGAAGCGTGGTGCTGATGGAGAGTGAGCCGGCGGAAGGACGACTTCGGCGCACCCCTACCTGGCGCACCAAATGTCGAATGTTGGGTTCCGGCAGATCCTTAAGGTTCGAACTCTGGGGTGCGAGCGAAGATCTTCCCCCTACCACTCCATGTCCGATCGCCTCACGAGAATCTAAGATAAACGATGAACAACACGAGGGACACAAGATTTATACTAGTTTGGGCCACCGTTGTGGTGTAATACCCTACTCCAGTGTGTGGTGTGGTGGATTGCCTCAGGGGCTGATGATGAACAGTACAAGGAAGAACTGCCTCGCGAGAGGTGTTCTTGAGCTGGTGCGATGAACTGCTTGGATGAGTTCGATCGCCTCTCGATCTAATGAGCACCCGATGAGATCTCTCCCCTACAGTGGTGGCTATCCCTATATATATAGAGGCCCTGGTCCTCTTCCCAAATATTGAGTGGGAAGGGCGCAAACAACGGCCATTTCGAAGGGGAACATCTAGTACAAGTTATCCTCACTAAAGTTGGTCTTCGACTGCCAAAGGCACTGGCGATGACGCCGTCTTGGGCTCCACGGTGACCTCCATCCTGCCGCTCTGCTGGTCTTGGTCTCGTTTCACTGAAATGGCAAGCTTTGCCTGATGCCTCGATACTCCACGCCTGTGCTTGCCCCCTTTGCACCAAAGAGGAAACAAGGACACTGCACGGGCCGGCTCCCGCCTGGTGCCCGCCTGGTCTCGATCGTCACGGCTTATGTCACGAGCACCTCGTGAGGTACCCTGCCTTGATCTCTCTTCCTCCTCGCGAGCCTGCCTGGCGAGACCGTTCCTGAGGAAGTCTTGTGTCGTCCTCCCCGCGAGGCTTGGCCCCTAGCGAGGGTCTTGAGTCTTGCACCGATGAAGATGAGCCGTACTGGGCCACCACTCGAGCCACACCGCAGGCTGCAGGCAGGCAAGTTTGGGGACCCCCATTCCCAGAACACCGACATTCTCCAAGATTGATTTATGGACTGGATACTATCAGCTCAAGATTAAAAAGGAGGATATTCCAAAGACCGCGTTCACCACTCGATACGGTCTTTATGAATATATAGTTATGTCTTTTGGTCTCACCAACGCCCCTGCCTTCTTCACGCACATGATGAATAAAGTATTCATGGACTTCCTCGATAAGTTCGTGGTAGTATTCATCGATGATATACTTATTTACTCAAGAAGTGAAGAAGTGCATAAAGAACACCTCCGAGCAATGTTACAACGCCTCTGTGAACATCAATTATACGCCAAATTCAGTAAATGTGAGTTCTGGCTCAAGCAACTTAGATTCCTTGGACATGTGCTATCCGCCGAAGGTATAGCTGTGGACCCAAGCAAAGTAAAGGATGTACTCGATTGGTTGCCACCCACAACCGTATCTCAGATCCGGAGTTTTCTTGGATTAGCCGGATATTACCGTTGTTTCATTGAAGGTTTTTCCAAGATTGCTAAGCCCATGGCAGAGTTACTCAAAAAGGATAAGAAGTTTGAATGGACTGAGGACTGTGAGAAAAGTTTCACTGAGTTAAAGAAACGGCTGACAACTGCTCCGGTATTGACTCTTCCAGATATCTACCACAGTTTTGATGTGTATTGCGACGCTTCCAGGCAAGGACTTGGATGCGTACTTATGCAAGACGGCAAGGTAGTAGGTTATGCATCACGACATCTATGACCCCACGAGGGAAATTATCCTACTCATGATTTGGACTTGGTCGCGGTGGTTCATGCTTTAAAAATTTTGTGACACTATCTCATTGGGAAGAGGTGCCAAATTTTTACCGATCACAAAAGTCTCAAGTATATATTTACTCAGCTAGATTTAAATCTCTGTAAATGAAGATGGCTTGAGTTAGTCAAGGATTATGACCTTGGAATAAATTACCACCCGGGTAAGGCCAACTTGGTTGCCGATGCGCTTAGTCGAAAGCTCGTAAGTTTAAATGTCATATTGGAATCTTTGCCTCCTGAACTTAAAGAAGAGATTGCTCAGCTCAACCTGGTCATAGTTGAGGCTGGCCTTGCTAATATTTTGTAAGTTACCCCAACCCTTGAGGAAGAGATCCGCAAGGCCCAGCCAGATAACACCGATCTGCAGAAACGTGCCAAGCATATGGGAGCCAATCAGACTTCCGATTTCTCGAAGGATCAGCTCGGTACACTCCGATTCCGGGGAAGGATTTGTGTACCCAATCAAGAAGGTAGAAGATCCTGTCAGAAGCCCATGAATCCTCATATTCAATTCACCCCGGAGGTACGAAAATGTATGAAGACCTTCGACCAATATTCTGGTGGGATGGAATGAAGAAATACACTGCCTATTTCATGGCTTGTTGCAACATATGCAACAAAGTGAAGGCAGAACATCAGAAGCCAGTCGGACTTCTCAAACTGATGCCAGTGTCACAATGGAAATGGGATGATGTTTGTATGGATTTCGTCACAGGACTACCTAAGACCCGACATGGCAATGATGCAATCTAGGTCATAGTCATACATTAGCCAAGGTAGCCCATTTCATCCCGATCACAACCTCATATCGAGCAGATGAGCTTGCACAACTATATGTATCCGAATAGTCAGTCTGCATGGAGTCCCCCGAACCATCACTTCTGTCCGAGGTTCACTATTTACCTCTGCATTTTGGTCCCGTCTCCATTAAGCCTTGGGGAAAGAATTGAAATACAGTACCGCTTATCATCCTCAGACTGATGGACAGACAGAGCGGGTAAATCAAATACTCGAAGATATGCTACGAGCCTGTGCTTTGGCCCAAGGCCCAAAATGGGAAGACTGTTTGCCGTATGCCGAGTTCTCTCATAACAATAGCTTCCAGACCAGTTTAAAGATGTCACCATATAAAGCTTTGTATGGTCGTAAATGCCGCACTCCGTTAAATTGGTCTCTAACCGGAGATAGCCGTATTTTCGGAATGGATCTCATGCTGGAAGCCGAGAAACAAGTCAAGGAAATCAGGGACAGATTACAGTTGGCCAAATCTCGACAAAAGAGTTATTATGATGCAAAGCACTGACAGATCATTTTTGAACCCGGAAAACATGTATACCTTCGAGTCACGCCTATGAAAGGTATCAAGAGATTTCAGTCTCGTGGAAAATTGGCACCCAGATTTATTGGTCCATTTCCCATTATGACACAAGTGGGTATGGTTGCATATCAGTTGGAGTTACCCCCGGAATTGTCGGACCTGCACAACGTGTTCCATGTTTCACAATTACGGTGATGCATATCGCCGCCTGAGAAAAAGACTGATTTGACAGAAATAGAGCTGGCAAAGGATTGAACATATGAAGAGAGTGTCAGGACCCCGACTCGATGTCACATCGATCTAGCCGGTAACACCTCATATCACTTTGTGGCCTCACGCATGGTATTCCCACGGGAGTCGCCTTACCTTTGCCCAGGACCGTTTGCGCCTTTTGGCTCACGTATATGATAGTGTCGCTAGCATCCATATGATAAGGAGCCCGGGCTGACATGACTAGTCGTAAACCCAAAGTGGCACAGACTTACAGGGACAGGCATCCATGACCCAGCTCCGAACGTGTCGGTCATCAGCAAATGGGTCCGGGCTGTAGCACTGGGCTAGCAGGACTCTGGTAAACCGGGCTGTAGCGGGCTAACAGGACTCCGGTACTCAAAGCGTGACATTTCCCCGAAGGGACAGACACAGGAACGAAGAAGGACACATGCCGGCCAGCCTAAGTTTTCCAGAGCAGTAGCAAGCTACCATGGCTCAGCGGTAACACTAGGAGACATTTCCCGGTAAGAGAGGCTACTAAAGATAAACAACTAGATAGTCAGATCCCACACATACCAAGCATTTCAATCATACACACAATATGCTCGATATGTGCAAATACAACGAAGCATCACAACATGACTCTACGACACAAGTACTTTATTTAAGGCTCAGGGAGCCATACATATCATACACAAAGGTACAGGTCTCACGACCCAACATACAAGTCATACAGTCATACAAACCAGCAGCGGAAGTACATTGTCTGAGTACAGACAACTAGTAAAATAAAAGAGGCTTGGAAAGCCTAGCTATACTACGTGGTCCATCACAAGCTCAGGGTCACCACCTGGGTCCTTAGCCTACTCATTGATGTTAACGTCTACATAGAACCCATCAGAAGGGGTTGCAGCGTCTTCTGTAAAAATGTAGATTATAGCAACATGAGTACAAAGGTACTCAGCAAGACTTACATCAGATCCTACATACATGCATATTATCAAGAAGGGTTGGTGGAGTTATTGCAGCAAGCCAGCTTTGACTCTTGGCTAGACTATCCTACGATACTCCAACTTGAAATGGTTTTGCGCACACGAGTCCACTACTCACCACTTCAATACACTACCGAGGATCCACCTCCGTCTTCCTACGGAAGGGCCATCCTCGGCACTCACACTTATCTTGAGGCTTTTAGTAGTTTCCATTTACTTGTCTATGAACTGTATCGGCAACCAAGTAGTCCTTTACCGCGGACGCGGCTATTCGAATAGATCATGTTAACCCTGCAGGGGTGTACTTCTTCATACACGCTCTCACCACTTACCGTCGTTTACACGACATGTACTTGGCAATCTTCAAGCGGAAGCCCAACGTGGGTGTCGGCCACGACCTACCTAATCACCTAAGCCTCCAGTCCAGGTTTATCGCCTATTCAGGTTCCATCCGCAGGGAGTCCGGCCGAGGTTTCCCATACGGCCCCGAACGATGTGAACAGGGTTCCCGAGATACCTAACGGGTATTCGGTACACCCGGCCACGTACCTACCGCATCACAGCCCACCCCTACGGTCAGCGCTGTCCACGGCCTCCAGTAGGCTACAAACACCAGAAACTACTTGCAACTCCTGGACAGAGAACTAGGGTGAATAAGAAGCCGAGAGGGTCCATTGGTTTCGGGCCCAATGCATGGTAGTAGCTGATTCTTAAATCACACATACAGATCTCAGTGCTTAAGGTCGGCTTCAATGAAACAACCCACCATGTACTCCTACATGGCCTCTCATCGATACCTTTACCAAATCATGTTCACCACACCACTCTCATTACCGACATAAGCATTTCACTCTAGCCCATCACCCAGATGAACCAGACCTGACACGACTCTAGGCATAGCAGGCATAGCAAGGTAGGAACAACACATACATATGGCTCAATCAACTCCTACACATGCTAGTGGGTTTCATCTAGTTACTGTGGCAATGACAGGTCATGCAGAGGAAAAGGGTTCAACTACCGTAGCACACAGCAGTTTGAAACGCGTTGTCTTAATGCAGTAAAAGAGAGCAGGAGCGAGAACATGGGATTGTATCGATATGATCAAATGGTTGGTTGCTTGCCTGATGGTTCGATGCACTGATACGGTTCTTCGTTAGGGTAATCACGGTACTCCTCGGAGGCAGAACCTGTCGTAAAGGACAGCGATGCACAAACATCACCAAACAATATGCGACAATATGATGCATGCATGGAACATGGCAATATGAGTGTGTTGGGCTAATGCAACTAAAACCAGAAGGGTTTGAACAAATTTGAATCAAAGATTCAAATTTCAAACTCAAACATGGCCTTTTAAAGTGTTTTTCCTTGTTCTGCTTAAAAGATCAATTTAACTTGTTTGATCATGCATGAAAATAGTACAGATGGATAGATTGGATTTTTCTGATCATTTTTCATATATAATTTGTCCAATTTGGAGTTACAGAATAAAAGTTATGAATTTTTGAAGTTTAAATAATATTCTGGAATTTCTTGATTAAATTTAAATCCAGAAATTATAATTATTGCGCCAGCATGACGTCAGCATGACGTTAGTGGTCAACTGCGGCTGTCTGGGGTCAAACCTGGCGTGTGGGGTCCACACGTCAGTGACAGGGGGGTTAAACAGGGTTAGTTTAATCCTAATTAGGGGTTAGTGGCGTTGGGGGCCCACTGTCAGTGTCAGGGGGTTAACCATTAGTGGTTAGCACTAATCCTAATTAGCTACAGGGCTGGGCTCACCTGTCAGGGACTCAGGGGGGGTCCTGCCGTGGTCAAAGTGGGTCAAACCCACCGGCGACGTGACGCCGGCGAGCCCCGAGACGGCGGCGCGACGCGGGATCGCGCTACAGGGCACGGGCGAGGCCGTGCTTGGGCTCGTTGGAAAGCTCTTGCTGCCGCGCGTCGAACAGTGGCCGTGGCTGGGCCTGGGGTGGCCGGAGTCGACGGCGGCGAGCTCGGCTGCGGCCGCCGGAGTTCGGGTGCGGTCGGGATCGGTGTTGCAGGGGGGTTGGGGAGGCGTTAGTGCGTGCTGCGTGCTCCTAGTGAGGTGTGGAGCACGATAGTGTGTTCGGTTGGGTGCTACGGTGACCGTGGCCACGACGGCGACATCGCCGGTGGCGTGGAGCTCTCGGCCAAGGTGGGGCTAGGGCCTAGAGATCGAACGAGACCAGGGGAGAAGGGGGAAATGACTCGGGGGCTCACCGCGGAGCTGCAGGGATGGTTAGCGGGCTCGGGGACGCGCTGGAGACGGCAAATTTGACGGCGACGATGGTCGGAGCCCGAAGAGGGGAACGGCGACATGGCGGCGATGCAGAGCTTCCGGGGAGCTGTGGGTCGGTGGAGAGGGAAGAGGGGGTCGAGGCGGAGCTCCTGAGCTAGTCGGGGGAGCGAGGGGTGGCCGGAGACGGCTGCTGTGGCGAACGGCGGTGAGGGTGGTGTTCGGCCGTGTGAGAGAGAGAGCGAGGGAGAGGAGGGAAGAGCCGGGGGAGAGTGAGAGAGAGCAGGGGGGAGGCGTGGCGTCGTCCAGGGGCATCGAGGCGAGGAGGGGAGGGCAGGCAGGCAGGGAGAGAGGTGGCGTGGCGCGGTGGCGCACGCGCGCCGGCCACACTCCCCTCCCTCTGTCGGGACGAAGACGACAGAGGAGGGAGACGGGCTGGGCCGCCTGCTGGCTGGGCCGGCCAGCTGGCTGGGCTGCACAGGGAGGAGCCCAGGTAAGCTTCTCCCTTTTATATTTTTTTTTCTGTTTTCTAATTTCTGACATTTGTTTTGATTTAAATAATATATTAAATCATTTATTTAACTTATGCCAATTTTTGCAGGAGGTATATATATTATTCCAGAGCTCCTTTATATTTGGCATAATATTTGGACATACATTAATATATATAATTAATATATTTCCAATGCAAATATTTATGCATTAATTCCAAATGCCCAAAATAAATACCTATGAGCTCTTAAAAATATTGGTTTGATTTTTATCTCTGTCCAATATTTTCAGAGAGCAACATGAGCATTTTCTTGGACCCTTTTGGAGAAATTTTTATTTGGGTCATTTCCAAAATGATTCTGAGGGTTTCACAGATCCCCATTTCAAGTTTCTGATGAAAGAGTAAACATGATGCAACACTCTAATGCATGGCTAACTAGGATGTGACAACTCACCCCCACTCAAAAGAATCTCGTCCCGAGATTTGGGTTCCTCCGGGAAGAAGGCGGGATACTCGAGTCGAAGACGATCCTCCCTTTCCTAGGTTGCTTCATCTTCAGAATGGTGCGACCATTGAACTTTGAGAAACTTGATATTCTGGCGTCGGGTGGTACGTTCGGCCTGATCGAGGATACGAATGGGGTACTCTCGATATGTAAGATTATCTTGGAGATCAAGCGTTTCGTGGTCCACTTCACGGATAGGATCCGAGAAGCAACGCCTGAGTTGAGAAACGTGGAAGACATCGTGGACTCTGGAGAGGTGCGGAGGTAGTTCCAACTGGTAGGCAACTTCTCCTCGTTTGGCGAGAATGCGAAAAGGTCCAATGTAACGAGGAGCCAATTTGCCTTTGATACCGAAACGATGGGTTCCCTTCAGAGGGGTGACCCGAAGATAAGCCTTCTCGTCAACCTCGAAAGTCATAGCCTTATGTTTTCGGTCATATTGACTCTTTTGACGAGATTGGGCTGTTTTCAACTTTTCACGAACGATGCGAACTTGTTCTTCTGCTTCCTGAATCATGTCCGGGCCAAAGAATTGTCTTTCCCCGGTCTCTGACCAGTTAAGGGGTGTTCGACACCGTCGTCCATAGAGAACTTCAAAAGGGGCTTTACCCAAGCTAGATTGATAGCTGTTGTTGTAAGCGAATTCGGCAAATGGAAGGCACTTCTCCCAATCCATTCCGAATGAGATAACAGAGGCTCGAAGCATGTCTTCTAGAATCTGGTTGACGCGTTCCACTTGACCACTCAACTGAGGGTGGAAGGCGGTGCTAAAGGAGAGACGAGTCCCCATAGCATTTTGGAAACTTTCCCAAAATCGAGAGGTGAAAAGACTTCCTCGATCCGAGTTAATTTCCAAAGGAACACCGTGGAGGGACACTATTCGGGAGATGTATAAGTCTGCCAGCTGACTAGCGGTTATACTCTCACGAACAGGTAAGAAATGGGCTACTTTGGAAAGACGATCGACAACGACGAAGATAGCATTATTCCCTCTCTTGGTCCTGGGAAAACCGGTAATGAAATCCATACCAATTTTATCCCATTTCCATTCGGGAATAGCTAAGGGTTGAAGGGTGCCAGCAGGCCGTTGGTGCTCTGCTTTTACACGACGACAGACGTCGCAATTTGCAATATACTGAGCAATTTCTCTCTTCATCCTAGTCCACCAGAACCTCTGGCGTAGGTCCTGATACATCTTAGTACTACCGGGATGAATGGTGAGAGGAGATTCATGAGCTTCCTTAAGGATTAATCGCCTTAGGTTGCGCACTTTGGGAACCACTAGTCGATTCCCGAAGTATATGACTCCTTGATCATTAATGGAGAAACAATTCGCAATTCCTTTCTGAATGTTTCTCTTGATGCGGGAGATTCCCGGATCTACTTTCTGTGCTTTGATAATTTGATCCGTAAGGGTAGGTTTTGCCACCAAGGTGGAAAGAAAACCTTGAGGTACAATGTGAAGGTTAAGCTTCCAAAATTCCTCATGGAGAAGCGGTTGACTTTGTTGTAACATCAGGTTGTTACAATAAGATTTACGACTTCGCGCATCAGCCATGACGTTGGCTTTCCCTGGGGTATAGGTTATTCCTAAGTCGAAGTCTGTGATCAATTCAACCCAATGTCTTTGCCTGAGATTCAGATCCGGTTGGGTGAAAATGTACTTCAGACTTTGGTGATCAGTGAATATTTCGCAACGATTACCGAGGAGGTAATGTCGCCAGGTCTTAAGTGCATAGACTACGGCTGCAAGCTCTAGATCATGAGTAGGATAATTCTCCTCATGTGGGTGCAATTGCCGTGAAGCGTAAGCAATTACGTGTCGATCTTGCATGAGAATGCAACCTAGTCCTTGTCGCGAGGCGTCGCAGTAGATAACAAAGTCCTTGGAGAAGTCTGGCGGTACCAGCACGGGAGCAGAGGTCAGGCGTCTTTTCAGTTCCTGAAAGCTGTGCTCACATTGTGGAGTCCATTCGAACTTTTTATCTTTCTTGAGGAGTTCGGTTAGAGGTTTAGCAACTTTGGAGAAGTTCTCAACAAAGCGACGACAATAGCTCGCTAAGCCTAGAAAACTCCGAACTTGCTTGACCGATTCAGGTGGAGTCCAATTAAGGACGGCTTGAACTCGCTCAGGGTTAACAGCAATACCTTTACCAGATATTACATGACCCAGATAGGTCACTTCTGACAACCAGAATTCACATTTAGAAAATTTGGCATAAAGGCAATGCTCTCGAAGTTTCTTCAACACTAGCCTTAGATGTTCAGCATGTTCTTCCTCGTTCTTGGAGTAGATGAGTATATCATCGAGGTAAACCACGACAAATTTATCCAAGTACTCCATGAAGATTGAGTTCATTAACCGAGAAAAGGTGGCTGGAGCGTTGGTTAAACCGAAGGACATGACGGTGTACTCGTATTGGCCATAACGAGTAACAAAGGCCGTTTTAGGAATGTCCCCGTTTTTGATTTTGATTTGATGGTAGCCCAACCTCAAATCCATCTTGGAGAAGACTGAGGATCCAGCGAGCTGATCATACAGATCGTTGATCCTGGGAAGTGGATATTTGTTCTTGATTGTGACCAAATTGACAGGTCGGTAATCTACAACCATCCGGTCCGTACCATCCTTCTTCTTGACGAATAGGACGGGGCAAGCCCACGGAGATGAACTAGGGCGGATGAAACCCTTTTTCAAGGATTCATCAAGTTGTTTCTTAAGCTCGGCTAGTTCTAGTGGTGCCATCTTATAAGGTCTTCTAGCAATCGGAACAGTTCCGGGGATGAGGTCGATTACGAACTCAACATCCCTGTCAGGTGGAACACCTGGCAATTCCTCTGGAAAGACATCCGGGAAGTCACGGACTACCGGAATGTCCTCAAGGTCTGGCAAAGGGCTGGCGTTAAGAGAATATAATTGTCGCTTGGCTATTCGGGTCAAGACATTGACTATCTTCCCCGAAGGATGGGTGAGTTGAACAGTCCTAGAGAAGGAATCAATTTTGGCTTGATGAGCTGACATCCAGTCCATACCCAAAATGATATTAATATCTGAAGATTTAAGGGCTATCAAAGACGCGAGAAAAACAAGTCTGTCGACTTGGATTTCATTTCCATAACTTACCCTAGAGGTCTGCCATCTAGAACCAGGGGTAGAAATTTCCATAGTGGATGGCATGTCACAGAATGCAACGTTATGCAAACGAGCATAATTTTCGGATATAAAAGAATGAGAGGCTCCTGTATCGAAAAGAACAGATGCCGGGTGGCAATTTACAAGAAGCGTACCGAGAACGACGTTGGGATCCTCTTGAGCTTCTTCGGCAGAGATACAATTGACATGGCCACGTGAAGCGGTGACCGGTTTGGCGTGGAATATTTTCCCTGTCGGCTTGCCATGGCCAACAGCTTTAGCAGATTGGTTGGGGTTGGTCTGAGGACACTCACGCATATAGTGACCAGATTCCCCACACTTGAAACAAGTCACGGAACTGGTACGTGGAGGAGCATTATTGATTGGATCCCCATAGGGCTTGGCTGGAGCAGACTGTTGAACGGGGCGAGGCGCCTGGAAAGATGGCCTCGGTGTGAACCTGGGTGGCAGGGCGGTGTTGGGTACCCACACGCGGCGCTTCTGAGGACCAGCACCGGATGAGGAACCCATATCACGGCCATGCTTGCGTGTTGCGTCATAGTCAGTCTGACCAGTTTCAGCACTGATGGCTTTATTGACAAGTTTCTGAAAAGATGTGCACTCATGCAGACGGAGGTCGCGGCGAAGCTCAGGACTAAGTCCCTTACGGAACCTTGCTTGCTTCTTGGCGTCAGTAGAAACTTCCTCGGTTGCATATCGCGCGAGATTACCAAACTCCCTGCTATAAACATCCACAGAAAGTCGGCCTTGGGTGAAATTGCAGAATTCCTCACGTTTACGGTCCATGAGACCCTCCGGAATGTGATGTTCACGGAAAGCCTCGCTGAACTCAGCCCAAGTAGTAACATGGCCCACTAGGCGCATAGCTCCATAATTCTCCCACCATAGACTGGCGGGGCCTTCAAGATGATATGCAGCAAAGGTGACCTTGTCAGCCTCCGCTACCAGCGCGGAACGCAGTTTGTGAGAGATACTGCGAAGCCAGTCATCAGCGTCGAGAGGCTCGACGGAGTGGTGGAACGTGGGTGGATGTAATTTGATAAAATCACTGAGTGACACCACGTTAGTCCTCTGATGGTGTGCTGTGTTCTGTTCAATACGCTCCAACAAACGGTTGGTCTCCCGCTTGTTTCTCTCAGCTTCCATCATAACCTCGGCTAGTGAAGGAGGATGAGGCAGATTTGCATCCCTGACTTCACTGCCTTCGGCCTGCTCTTGAGGAGCAGGGTTAGTGCGCGTGTTGACCATCCTAGGTAAACAAGACAATGATTTAGTCAGGATGATAAAATTCCGACATAGGACACATAATGTAAGGAATAACTCGGAATGCAAGATGATCATCCGTATGACATGGTAGATACAGAAACTGCTTCTTTTATTCCATCGTCATACACACCATACAGGGTTTAGTACAAGACCAAACAAAGTACTAATACGGTGAAAAAAGGATTACATCTCATCGGAGGCATCCCAAGCTCCTATACATTATTTTTCTACACCTCCGGAAAGAGTACAAACTAGGTCATATCCCACGAGTCACGCGGGACGATAGAAGACACAGCTAGTGCGAACTAGTGATACTACCACTAACTCAGACCGATCCGTAGTAGTCCTCGTAGAAGTCACCTCCATAGCCTGGAAGCTCAACATGATCATCCGGAAACAGACGGTCTCGCGGAGCTTGTGGTCCATAGGGGCTAGGATGAGGCCTTGGACCAACAGACGGTGGCCTGCGGGGACCGCGAGGTGGGGTGATGCCTCCTACATCACGCCAAACCATCACGTCCGGCAAAGCAGATCTCACAGGATAGAGATCGCGCATATCTGAATATCCAGCTTGCACCGCCGGTGCGAACCGAGTCAAAGTGGCCCAGTGGTCAGCACGGGTATTGAAGAGCTCTAACCTCAAGGCCCGATTTTCACGGTCCTTATCCTCGAGCATCTCAGCAGTGGTGCGAGTCCGTGAATCCTCCTGAGTGGGGTCAGCATAAATAGCCTGGAGATACCCTTGTGCTCCCGGAAGTGATCCTGGCATATACCGGAAATCAGAGTCCCGAAATAAACCAGATCTGACTCGCATAATGGTCATCATAGAGTAGGCGGCGTCCTGCACAGCCATCTCAATAGTAACCCCGAGTCCATAGGAGCAGTGAAGAGGCTCGGTGGATCCAGGATAAGATGGAAATATCCTGACAGTGCAGAGATACTGGCTTTGGTTAAAGTCTTGGAATTGCTCTTCGATCGTGTACTCGGGATACCAGCGGTATCCAGCCTCAGTCATTACCCTGACCAACTTGGCAGTATGGCCGGGTACATCCAGACATCGAGTCAGGCAAACCACTTGATTGAGGTCGCGAGTGGCCATCTGAAAGCACAATCATAATGCAAAGGCATTAGAATTTCTAGCAAAATTTCGGCAGCATAACAGCTGTAAATGCTCAAAAAGGATTTTGAGACATTTGACAAAGGATTTCGTACACACTCAACATCATCATATCAAGTTCTGAAACCATTCTAGCAACATAATGTGGTAGTAGAACTGAACTAGGCTTGTAACCATCAAACTTATAAGGTACTACTGATTAGTAACTCGTGATCCTGATAGAGAGAACAGATCCTAATTCCTTAACCCCCGGTGGAAGAATGGACTGACTCAGATCAGAAAGTCATAAGATAAAGGAGTAAAAAGAGCCTTACGTTCCAACCCACAAACAATTCCCCTACATATAACTAAAGAATTTCTAGACTCAACATCGACCAGTTTGGCTTGGAGAACCTACAGGTAGTCCTGCTCTGATGCCAATGCTGTCAGGACCCCGACTCGATGTCACATCGATCTAGCCGGTAACACCTCATATCACTTTGCGGCCTCACGCACGGTATTCCCACGGGAGTCGCCTTACCTTTGCCCGGGACCGTTTGCGCCTTTTGGCTCACGTATATGATAGTGTCGCTAGCATCCATATGATAAGGAGCCCGGGCTGACATGACTAGTCGTAAACCCAAAGTGGCACAGACTTACAGGGACAGGCATCCATGACCCAGCTCTGAACATGTCGGTCATCAGCAAATGGGTCCGGGCTGTAGCACTGGGCTAGCAGGACTCCGGTAAACCGGGCTGTAGCGGGCTAATAGGACTCCGGTACTCAAAGCGTGACATTTCCCCGAAGGGACAGACACAGGAACGAAGAAGGACACATGCCGGCCAGCCTAAGTGTTCCAGAGCAGTAGCAAGCTACCATGGCTCAGCGGTAACACTAGGAGACATTTCCCGGTAAGAGAGGCTACTAAAGATAAACAACTAGATAGTCAGATCCCACACATACCAAGCATTTCAATCATACACACAATATGCTCGATATGTGCAAATACAACGAAGCATCACAACATGACTCTATGACACAAGTACTTTATTTAAGGCTCAGGGAGCCATACATATCATACACAAAGGTATGGGTCTCACGACCCAACATACAAGTCATACAGTCATACAAACCAGCAGCGGAAGTACATTGTCTGAGTACAGACAACTAGTAAAATAAAAGAGGCTTGGAAAGCCTAGCTATACTACATGGTCCATCACAAGCTCAGGGTCACCACCTGGGTCCTTAGCCTACTCGTTGATGTCAACGTCTACATAGAACCCATCAGAAGGGGTTGCAGCGTCTTCTGTAAAAATGTAGATTATAGCAACATGAGTACAAAGGTACTCAGCAAGACTTACATCAGATCCTACATACATGCATATTATCAAGAAGGGTTGGTGGAGTTATTGCAGCAAGCCAGCTTTGACTCTTGGCTAGACTATCCTACGATACTCCAACTTGAAATGGTTTTGCGCACACGAGTCCACTACTCACCAATTCAATACACTACCGAGGATCCACCTCCGTCTTCCTACGGAAGAGCCATCCTCGGCACTCACACTTATCTTGAGGCTTTTAGCAGTTTCCATTTACTTGTCTATGAACTGTATAGGCAACCAAGTAGTCCTTTACCGCGGACGCGGCTATTCGAATAGATTATGATAACCCTGCAGGGGTGTACTTCTTCATACATGTTTCCACCACTTAGCGTCTGCACACGACATGTGCTCGGCAGACTTCAAGCGAAAGCCGACGTGGGTGTAGACCACGACCTACCTAAACACTTAAGCCTCTAGTCTAGGTTTATCGCCTATTCAGGTTCCATCCGCAGGGAGTCCGGCCGAGGTTTCCCATACGGCCCCGAACGATGTGAACAGGGTTCCCGAGATACCTAACGGGTATTCGGTACACCCGGCCACGTACCTACCGCATCACAGCCCACCCCTACGGTCAGCGCTGTCCACGGCCTCCAGTAGGCTACAAACACCAGAAACTACTTGCAACTCCTGGACGGAGAACTAGGGTGAATAAGAAGCCGAGAGGGTCCATTGGTTTCGGGCCCAATGCATGGTAGTAGCTAATTCTTAAATCACACATACAGATCTCAGTGCTTAAGGTCGGCTTCAATGAAACAACCCACCATGTACTCCTACATGGCCTCTCATCGATACCTTTACCAAATCGTGTTCACCACACCACTCTCATTACCGACATAAGCATTTCACTCTAGCCCATCACCCAGATGAACCAGACCTGACACGACTCTAAGCATAGAAGGCATAGCAAGGTAGGAACAACACATACATATGGCTCAATCAACTCCTACACATGCTAGTGGGTTTCATCTAGTTACTGTGGCAATGACAGGTTATGCAGAGGAAAAGGGTTCAACTACCGTAGCACACAGCAGTTTGAAACGCGTTGTCTTAATGCAGTAAAAGAGAGCAGGAGCGAGAACATGGGATTGTATCGATATGGTCAAATGGTTGGTTGCTTGCCTGATGGTTCGATGCACTGATACGGTTCTTCGTTAGGGTAATCACGGTACTCCTCGGAGGCAGAACCTGTCGTAAAGGACAGCGATGCACAAACATCACCAAAAAATATGCGACAATATGATGCATGCATGGAACATGGCAATATGAGTGTGTTGGGCTAATGCAACTAAAACCAGAAGGGTTTGAACAAATTTGAATCAAAGATTCAAATTTCAAACTCAAACATGGCCTTTTAAAGTGCTTTTCCTTGTTCTGCTTAAAAGATCAATTTAACTTGTTTGATCATGCATGAAAATAGTACAGATGGATAGATTGGATTTTTCTGATCATTTTTCATATATAATTTGTCCAATTTGGAGTTACAGAATAAAAGTTATGAATTTTTGAAGTTTAAATAATATTCTGGAATTTCCTGATTAAATTTAAATCCAGAAATTATAATTATTGCGCCAGCATGACGTCAGCATGACGTCAGTGGTCAACTGCGGCTGTCTGGGGTCAAACCTGACGTGTGGGGTCCACACGTCAGTGACAGGGGGGTTAAACAGGGTTAGTTTAATCCTAATTAGGGGTTAGTGGCGCTGGGGGCCCACTGTCAGTGTCAGGGGGTTAACCATTAGTGGTTAGCACTAATCCTAATTAGCTACAGGGCTGGGCCCACCTGTCAGGGACTCAGGGGGGGTCCTGCCGTGGTCAAAGTGGGTCAAACCCACCGGCGACGTGACGCCGGCGAGGCCCGAGACGGCGGCGCGACGCGGGATCGCGCTACAGGGCACGGGCGAGGCTGTGCTTGGGCTCGTTGGAAAGCTCTTGCTCCCGCGCGTCGAACGGTGGCCGTGGCTGGGCCTGGGGTGGCCGGAGTCGACGGCGGCGAGCTCGGCTGCGGCCGCCGGAGTTCGGGTGCGGTCGGGATCGGTGTTGCAGGGAGTTTGGGGAGGCGTTAGTGCGTGCTGCGTGCTCCTAGTGAGGTGTGGAGCATGATAGTGTGCTCGGTTGGGTGCTACGGTGACCGTGGCCACGACGGCGACATTGCCGGCGGCGTGGAGCTCTCGGCCAAGGTGGGGCTAGGGCCTAGAGATCGAACGAGACCAGGGGAGAAGGGGGAACGACTCGGGGGCTCACCGCAGAGCTGTAGGGATGGTTAGCGGGCTCGGGGACGCGCTGGAGACGGCAAATTTGACGGCGACGATGGTCGGAGCCCGAAGAGGGGAACGGCGACGTGGCGGCGATGCAGAGCTTCCGGGGAGCTGTGGGTCGGTGGAGAGGGAAGAGGGGGTCGAGGCGGAGCTCCTGAGCTAGTCGGGGGAGTGAGGGGTGGCCGGAGACGGCTGCTATGGCGAACGGCGGCGAGGGTGGTGTTCGGCCGTGTGAGAGAGAGAGCGAGGGAGAGGAGGGAAGAGCCGGGGGAGAGTGAGAGAGAGCAGGGGGGAGGCGTGGCGTCGTCCAGGGGCATCGAGGCGAGGAGGGGAGGGCAGGCAGGCAGGGAGAGAGGTGGCGTGGCGCGGTGGCGCGCGCGCGCACCGGCCACACTCCCCTCCCTCTGTCGAGACGAAGACGACAGAGGAGGGAGACGGGCTGGGCCGCCTGCTGGCTGGGCCGGCGAGCTGGCTGGGCTGCACAGGGAGGAGCCCAGGTAAGCTTCTCCCTTTTATATTTTTTTTTTCTGTTTTCTAATTTCTGACATTTGTTTTGATTTAAATAATATATTAAATCATTTATTTAACTTATGCCAATTTTTGCAGGAGCTATATATATTATTCCAGAGCTCCTTTATATTTGGCATAATATTTGGACATACATTAATATATATAATTAATATATTTCCAATGCAAATATTTATGCATTAATTCCAAATGCCCAAAATAAATACCTATGAGCTCTTAAAAATATTGGTTTGATCTTTATCTCTGTCCAATATTTGCAGAGAGCAACATGAGCATTTTCTTGGACCCTTTTGGAGAAATTTTTATTTGGGTCATTTCCAAAATGATTCTGAGGGTTTCACAGATCCCCATTTCAAGTTTCTGATGAAAGAGTAAACATGATGCAACACTCTAATGCATGGCTAACTAGGATGTGACAGAGAGGCCAGTGAAAATTTTGGATCAGATGGAAAGAGTCACTCGCAGTAAAGCAAGGAAATTTTACAAAGTCCAATGGAAGCATCACACAAAGTCAGAATCAACATGGGAATCAAAAGAATTTCTAAGGGCACATTATACAAAATGGTTTTCCCAAGCAACTGAATCTCGAGGACGAGATTCATTCTAAGTGGCGGAGGTTTGTGACAGCCTACTTTTTGCCCTCTCTTCTTTGCCTGGTTTTTAGTTGATTTGGATTTGAGTTTGGAGTTTTTGAATCATTTCATATGGACTTAACCACTTGGGTACCCCTTGACTTTCACCCAAGTGCTTCAACTCCTTCTCAAAACATCACTCCCTCTCTGGTTCATCCCAAATATCACTTGGAATATTTTCTTAAATGAAAATATTAATTTTGCCCTCCTAAGCCCTAGCTAGCCCTTTGTGCTCCAAAGCAACCCTAATTTTTCTTGCCCCTAAAATCCTGAGAAAAATCCCAATTATTCTTTGTACCCTAGGGCACATTTCTGAGAAAAAATACTCATCACTCTTTGGAATATTTTGGCTATAGAAAATATTTTCATTTCTGGACACAACTGGTAGTTTCTATAGCAACTACCATTTTACCAGCTCCATTGTAGCTGGTTTTTCTTGTGCATCTTTACCTTAGTAAGTGTTGGCTAGCCTCCAAAGCCCAGCCCTCAACTCCCAGTGGTTTGACCATAGTAAACCTCCAAAGTTACTGTCCAGAAACTTACTTGGAGTACAAATTCATTTCTACTGCACCTGGAACCCAACCCCATCGTGGTAACACTCAAAACTACCAAGGACAACACGCCAGACATGAAGTTTGCGATTAGGTTGGCCTGATGTCCTAGTTCACGCGGTGACCGCGTTCGTCCAGGCGTGCTGGCATGCAAAACACGCGCTCTGAGTGCCGCCGAGCGCTCTATTGCGCGCATGCTCGCTGCCCAGCCTTCCCGAGCATGCCAAACCGCGCCACCATCTCCGTATCCACACTCTTAACTCCTCCATGGCACTCACCGACGCCGGAGCTCGCCGCAGCAGGCATGGGCACGGTCCGGCCAATGACACAGTGCACAGTGCACTGTGCTCGTCGTCTTCCCTTCGCCCCTGTGCTCGTCCGCGCTCGCCAATAGTTCCCGTGTGAGCTCCGTCCTCTTCCCCCTCTCTCACTGACGTCGTTTGTCCCCGGGCGTCATGGACAGGTGTCCTCCGGTGGAGCTCGAACCCCCCTCGCTGCTCGCTTATAAATACGGCCATCCCCAGCCTCCTCGAGCACCCGCATCCACTGTCAGACAACCTACAAGCTAGTAGGAAGCCGCAGCCTGACCAGGGCAGGCCACGGGCTGTCATCCCCGAGCTCGAGCTTGCCGGCGACCCCCTCGGGTCGTCCCCGTAGCTCCAGCCCCTCCCAGGCCAGGGCAACCCTGCCAGGGCCTCCGCCACTCTCCGGTGGAGCCACTCCGCCCTATTGGAGCCCCTGGAGCCACCCCTAGCCGCTGTCGTCTTCTTCTCCGGCGACCGCTGCCCTCTGCCTCTGCTGGAGAGGCTGTTTCCGACGCCGTCCGACCACCCCAAGCCACGCTACGGGTATGGGTAGGTGCGGCTCCGTCTCCTCAATCGATCCCCCCTCTCGTTTTGCCCCAAGATCCCTCGCTGCCGGCGTGCGCTCCGGCGAAGCTCCGCCGCTCCTTGTTTCCCTCTCCCCCTCCTCCTCACCTGACTAGCGGGGCCCGCTAGTCAGCCACTCTCTATGAGCGTGAAGCGGTACAAGTGGTGGCGCCCTGGGCTTTTACACCTTCGACGTCACCCCCCCCAGTCTGTTTTATTTTAATTCAAATTCCGTTTAAATCCAGAAAACTTCAAACAACCATAACTTTTTATCTATAAGTACAAATGCATTGATTCTTTTTGCACTATGTTCTTTGTCCAAAAATCTAGCAGCTCCCAAAAAGATGGGATTTTCCTCTGCTGTCTAAATTTTCTTGTGAATTTCAGAAGGTTTCTTGATGTTTTTCTTTTTGTGTTTTTATTTATTTTCAGAAGAGCAGGCTTCTCTTGAGGATCACCAGGAGGCTTGTGAACCTCATCTGCACTAAGGCAAGCAACAACAACATTTTCATAGTGCCACTTCAATATTTGTGATTTTCCTACTTGAATTAATGATTATTCATGCATTTAAATTGTTAGTATGTTAATTATATTCTGTTAGATGCTTGTTATATTAAATATGCTTGATTTCAGAAAGTTTGAAGTGAATCTAGTTGATAAGCTAACAAGGATTTTGTTATGGGTAATGATAGGATAATATGGTTATGGAGATAAATAATTAGTGAAATTATTTTTGCATGATGAAAAATGATAAATTTCCTAGAAAAGATTCTTGTTTAAGTGAGGTTTTATCTTAACCAGAGGAGTATCATGAGTTATTGATTGCTCATTAAGAGCGTAGTTGACTCAGTTATTGTCACATCCCTAGTTTTGGTTTGCTCTGGGCTAGCTAGTCATGTGTGCATCATGTTTAATATTCAATGAATTTGAAATGGGGACTTGTGAAAGTCTCAGAAATCATTTTGAAAATGACGAAGATAAAAATTGCTTCAATTTGGCCCGAAAAAATGTTCCTGTTTTTCTCTAAACATATTGGCCAGAGTTAGAATTCAAACCAATATTTTTGGGAGCTCGGAAGTATTTATTTTCGGCCATTTGAGTTAATCCAGTAAATATTTGCATTGGACATATATATGTTATATATATTATATATGTCCAATAATTCGGATTTTTACTGTGGGGCACTAGAATAATCCAATTAGTTGCTACATTTATTTTCAGAACAAAATAAATTGGTTTAGTACTTTACTAAATTAGAGAAAAAATTACAGAAATAGAAAACAAAACAAAATAGAAAAAAAGGGGAGAGAGGCTTACCTGGGCCACTTACCAGCCGGCCCAGCAGTTCGGCCCAGCTGACTGGCCACGCCAATCGTCCCTCTCCTCTCGCCAGTAGGACAGAGGCGTGTGCCTCGCGCGCGCAAGCACGCGCCCCCGGCCACCTCCCTCTGGACCCCCCGGACGATGCCACGCACACCCCTGCCCCCTCTCTCACTCTCCCTGGACCCTTCCCCCTCCTCTGCTCTCTCTCTCGCACAGCCCGAGCGGAGCTCATCGCTACCGCTCGCCGTTGCCACACCCAGAACCAACCCCTCACCCTTCCGCCATGCCCAAGGGCTCCGCCTCGACACCACGGAGCTCCAAGACGAAGCACGCACCTGCGGGACGCCCGAAGCGAGTCTATCATCTTCATCTTCGCCGTCGGTCATCGTAGATCTGCTTTGCCGCCCAGCTCAGCTCTGGCCTCCCTCGAGCTGGCTGACCTGCTCTTCATCTCCTTCGTGAGCACCTTCCCCGAACCCTCCTCTTCCCCATCTCGTTTGCACGTCGTAGTCACCGTCTTGCCTGAGACCGAACTGCACCGCCACCCGAGCTTCTCGCCACCGTGCCCATAGCCACCGCAACTCCCAACCGAGCACACCCACGTGCTCACCGCGCTGCGCAGGTGCCGTAGGAGCCAAGCACGCCACCCCACGGCCACCGCAGCCTAGTTTCTGAGTGCGCCCGAACTCCGGCCGCTGCCGGGGTCGACACCACGCTCAACTCCGACCGCTGGAGCCCCTCCCGCTTGCACAGGGCGATGCAGAGCACTCCCAGCAGCACGCAGCGCCCCTCCGACCTCCTTTTGGTTGCCGGAGGACGAAACTCGAGCCTCCGCTGCGTCTGCCGTCGCCGGCGTCAAGCCGCCGGCGCGTTTGACCTTTTGACCAGGAGTTTGACCTCACCCTGGGTCAATGACATGCGGGACCAGCCCGCCTAATTAATCTAGGTTAGCTTAAGTTAAAACGCTAATTAACCAGTTAGTTAGGTTAGTCACTAACACGCGGGACCCACTTGTCAGTTTGACCTGGGCTGGCCGTTGACCTGCGGATGTCAGCATGATGTCATGCTGATGTAGTAAACTATTTTCTGGTTTTAGTCTAATTTAAAATAACCAGGAAATTCTAGAAAATAGCTAAAACTTCTAAAAATCATATAAATTCAACCGTAACTCAGAATGAAATAAATTATATATGAAAAATGATCAGAAAAATCCAATCTATCCATCTGTACAATTTTCATGCATGTTAGAATAACTTATAGCTGCTGTTTAGCACAAATCATATAAATGGCATTTAAATATCCACATATGGAGTTTGAATTTGAATCTTGGATTCAAACCAACTTCGTTTAACTTCCTGCTAGTTGCATTAGCTCAAACCACGGCATGTTGCCATGTCATGATCATGCATCATATTGTGCATTGCATTGATTGTGTTCTTCCTTGTTTGCCGGTGTTTGTCCCCTCTCGATATACGTGGTTCCGGCGATGAGTTCGATGACACCGATGAAGAACTATACTATCTTCAGAAGTGCCAGGCAAGCAGAACCCCCTTGTTCATTCTGATACAATCCCACTCTCTCGCTCATGCTCTATGATACTGCATTAGGACAACAACGATGCAACTGTTACTTGCTGCGGTAGTTGAACCCCTTTCTTCTGCATGACCTGTCATTGCCACAGTAAATAGATGAAACCCACTAGCATGAGTAGGAGTTGTTTGATCCCTGATGTGCCTACTCATTCATGCTTGTGTTGTCATGCCTGCTATTTCTTAGAGTTGTGTCAGGTCTGATTCACCAGGGATGAATTGGAGGTGTGTGTTCATGTCCTACTGTGTGTGAGCTAAGTGTGTGAACACGATTTGGTAAAGGTAGAGGTGAGAGGCCATGTAGGAGTACATGGTGGGTTGTCTCATTGAAACCGTCCTCAGGAACTGAGTTTTGTGTTTGTGATCCATGAACAGTTACTACCACACATTGGGTTCCGGTAAATCGACCCCTCTCGACTTATTAATCAACATGATCTCTGTCCAGGAGTTGCAACTAGTTTCTGGTGTTTGTAGGTTATGTTAGTAGTCTACCAAGTGGCACCCGGTACAGGTGGGCTTGGGACAGACTAGGCATAGTGGCCCGATGTACCAAGTGGCACCCGAATGGTGGGCTTGGGAACCCTGCACACATCGTTTGGGGCCGTGAGCGACACCCCGGCCGGATCTCCTTGCATATGGAACCCGAATAGGCGATAAAACTGGACTAGAGACTTGTGTGGTTAGTTAGGTCGTGGCCGACTCCCTCGCCAGGCTTCTGCTTGAAGGTTGCCGAGATACATGACGTGTACATGGTGGTAAGTGGCGAGAGCGTGTGTGAAGAAGTACACCCCTGCAGGGTTAATATGATCTATTCGAATAGCCGTGTCCGCGGTAAAGGACTTCTTGGTTGCCTGTATAGTTAATAGACAAGTGAAAGTGGATACTCTAAAGTACGCAAGAAAAGCGTGAGTGCTATGGATGGCATTTTCGTAGGGAGATGGGAGCGGATCCATAGTGGTGTATTGATATGGTGAATATGTGGACTCGTGTGCGCCACCTCAAAAGAGTTACTTGCAGTCATAGTTCAGGTTAGCCACTAAGTCAAAGCCGGCTTGCTGCAGCTAAACCCCACCATCCCTTTGTTGATAATGTAAGTCTTGCTGGGTACATTTGTACACACGTTTGCCTATTTTATATTTTTGCAGAGAGACTTCAGTCTCATTAGTAGTTCCCGTGGACTTCGACATTTAGCTTGTTACCTCAGCTACGATCTTGTGCCCTCGGCAGCATCTGGTGGATAGTCAGGCTTCTCAGCCTTTTTAATTTATAGATGTCTGTACTCAGACATGATGAGCTTCTGCATGTGCTTTGACTTGTGTGCTCTGAATGTTGGGTCATGAGACCCATGTTTGTAATGTCTCGCTCCTCGGAGCCTATTGAATAAATACTTGAGTCGTAGAGTCATGTTGTGATGCCATGTTGTATTTGCACATATCGAGCATATTGTGTGTATGTTATTGAAATGCTTGGTATGTGTGAGATCTGACAATCTAGTTGTTTATCCTTGGTAGCCTCTCTTACCAGGAAATGTCTCCTAGTGCTTCCATTGAGCCATGGTAGCTTGCTACTGCTCCGGAACACTTAGGTTGGTCGGCATGTGTCCTTCTTCGTTCCTGTGTCTGTCCCTTCGGGGAAATGTCATGATGTGTCTACTGGTGTCCTGTTAGCCTGCTACAGCCCAGATTCTCTGGAGTCCTACTAGCCTAGCTGCTACAGCCCGGATTCACTCGCTGTTGACCGACACGTTCGTTGTTGGGTCATGTATGCATGTCCCTGTAAGTTAGTGCCACTTTGGGTTCACGACTAGCCATGTCAGCCCGGGCTCCTTGTCATATGGATGCTAGCGACACTATCATATACGTGTGCCAAAAGGCGCAAACGGTCCTGGGCCTGGTAAAGCGACACCCGTGGGAATACCATGCGTGAGGCCGCAAAGTGATATGAGGTGTTACATGCTAGATCGGTGTGCCATTCAGTCGGGGTCCTGACAGTTATTTTCGTTGATATGTGATGCATATGTTGGTGATGCATGTCATGGCATTATGACGCTAGTTACTTTCACTTTAAGTTGAACCTATTAATAACTCAACTTGAATATGTTGTTGCCGGGTCATGGTGCCACTGAATCAAGTTTTTCCCAGTGCAACCACATTTGCCGGTATGGGACGGCCTTAATTCGTTTCATTGTCGTGCCTCTGGTCGGTGTCTCCATCTAGGGAAGGTTATGGGCGTGTTGTACCCTGGCCCGGTAAGCAGGCATAACCTTGTGAGCCCGTTCTTAAGTTTTTGGTACCGGGTCCTAGAGTGGATCGTGGCCACGACGGTGGTCATTGTGTCTTGAGGTAGACACGTGGCCACCCAGGACTAGCCCGATGGGGATTGAGTCGGAGTGGCCGGGAGAGTGTCATGGCAATGGACTGGTTTCGTTAGAATGCCATTGGTCCACCCGAATGGGAGTGCGAGGCCATGGTTGCGTGGTGTGGGTCCAGTGCGCTACCTCTGCAGAGTGTATTAATCTATCGATTGCCGTGTCCACGGTTAAGGACACGCTCGAAAGTAGGGTATACCATGGGTCAACACTTAATAAATTTGCACACTAAGTATGACGTTTGCACTTTGGTGGTGGAGGAAAGGCCATCGTGTTGAGTTGGACCAGATGTGGTCGTGGTTGTGATCGCCATAAGGATCACGAGCCATTTATTGGTCATGGTTGTGATCACCGTAAGGATCACGGGCCATTTATTGGTCGTGGTTGTGATCGCCGTCAGGATCACGAGTTTGTCTCTGTGTTCGACACGTTTGTGATCTGGAAATGATCACATTTGGGAAGCCAGTCCGAGGGACGATTATCACAAGATGCATGGTCACAACATGTTGGATATATTGTTGCATTGTTATTAATTGGTTAATTATCATGATATTGTCTGTCATTATGTTTATGCTTGTTGTGAGCTTGCAAGTACATTCAATGTACTGACCTGGTGTGTCATGCCATATTTCAGGAAAGCCTCGTTGGAAAGGAGAGCTGTCCGAGTCTAGATCATGTCCACATCGGTGTCCCTCTGCTATGGAGTTCCGCTACGATGTTGTTCCGCTGCCGTGTAGTTGTCTTGATCGAGGCCCCTTATGTTCACTAAATAATGTACATATTGTTCAGCCGCACCGTGTGTGCCGCTTGGCCTCGCTAACTGTTGTAATATAAACTATGATCCGCTAGCATCAATAAAGCGGTTGTTTTCTGTACCAAGTTGTTGTGTGTTGCCAGAAGACAAGGTCTCTGGGCTGGCAATGCATGGTAAACCAGTTGCTCTGAGCCGGGGTGCCACAGTCTAATTATTAGAACCTTGCCTGTTATCGAGCCCTCTGGGCCTAGTACTCTGTTTGAATCCGTCTATGGGAACTGTTGTACTTTTGTGTGACCATGAATCATGTGAGAACCATCGTAATTGTTGCCAAAAGAGATGTGTCCTCACTAGTTTTTTCATGAATATGGCATGGTAAGACATAAGTTGTCACGGTTTATCATACGAGCAGTGTGTGCTTGATGAAATAGACTACTCATTCGAGAACTGTGCACCGACGTATACATAAGTACTTGTAAACACTATTGATGCTACCCCACTTGTAAGCAGTTGTGCAAAACATGGCACATTGGCTCACCTTTCTTCAACACTAGGCTATCAACCAGCCAACAATCAACAATCTGTTTTCTGACATATAAGCAATTATGTATCTTGTTAAAGTGGTTCATTTAGTTAGCTGAGGCCACAATCTAAATTCCAAATGTTTACACGCTAGTCCAGCATTCATGTGGAACACTCACATTGAACTCGGCTTCATAAAAAACTTGAAAAGAATAAGTTAAGCAATTTTATACATCTCAATGATTCATAGAACATAACAAACATATACTAGTTCACAACAAAAGACAAAGTTGTGAGAAGATTTACAAATCAGAAAAAACAAGCAAGGCTTCTCTGAGCAAAGGGCCTCCCGGCAGGCTTAAATTTCCTGGAGTTCACTCTGATTTTTTCTTGTTGCCACCATCCAGGGTTAGGTTCTCTTATTCTTGAATAACCAATTATAATTGTGGTTTCAGCTGGAATGCTGAACTGAATCATGTAGTGTACTGACCAGCTGAAATTCTTGTGCATTCCACTAAACTTAAGCACCGCCATTTGTAGAAATAAGCAGACCACAATGCCTCTTGTCCGTGCACCTGTCCAAAAAACCGCCATGCAGCCGTGCTAGCTAGTCCTCGGTCCATGGATGAACTAGTAGAAAGTGCATTCCGGACTAGGATGCAGTTGTTTTAGCTCGTCCCTACACTGCAATCAGGAAGTAAAATGTATGAATCAATTTCTTTTCGATTTTGTTGGTCATTCTACCTAGTTACTACCAATGTAGGAATACTTGGAAGATGGGTGGTTAGACGACGGCAGCGAGGGATAGCCATCTTGTGCAGTTCTACTAAAACTGAGGTGTGTGCTTTTGATTGCGCGGATAGAAACGATACGGAGACAGACATCCCGAAACGATATGGAGACAGACATCCCTGTTACGGTTATTTAAACAGTGACAGATATTTGCACTGGCGTATGATTAACAACAGCATCTATTGTGTTATAATTGGCACTAGATTGATAGTATGAAAGTGCCCTTAAGTAAGTAGCATCACATCACATCAACACTGCCACTAGATTAACATGCACAACAATAGCATTAGTATTATTGTCATGAGAGTAGCACATATTCAGTAAATGTGCAATCAAATTTGTGCAGTTCCACTAGGATGAAGCAATGTTAGCGGTGTGAGATTTAAGTGTGACTGCAAAAACACAATTCATGGGAAATAAAGCAAGACGGAAGCACTCCATAAAATTGTGGTGGCATTGCTTCAATTAATCGACGGCACTAGACCATTACTTATAGTGACATTAGGTGGCATTGCTTAATGCTTCATGTGATTTTACATTAACGATAGCGATATGGGCATAGGGACAGCAGGGGCACAAAGTGGTGATGCAGATGTGGTTGTGATACGTCTCCAACATATCTATGATTTTTTATTGTTCCATGCTATTATATTACCAGTTTTGGATGTTTATGGGCTTTACTTTACACATTTATATCATTGTTGGGACTAACCTACTAACCAGAGGCCCAGCCCGTATTGCTGTTTTTTTTGCCTATTTCAGTATTTTGAAGAAAAGGAATAACAAACGAAGTCCAAACGGAATGAAACCTTCGAGAGCGTGATTTTTGGAACGAACGTGATCCAGAGGACTTGGAGTGCAAGTCAAGAAGCAACCGAGGCAGCCACGAGGGTGGAGGGCGCCCCCGTCCCTACTGGGCATGCCCCCCTATCTTGTGGGCCCCTCGAGCGTCCACCAACCTACTTCTTCCTCCTATATATACCCACGTACCCCGAGAACATCAAAAGCGACCACGAAAAGCTATTTCCACCACCGTAACCTTCTGTATCAGCATGATCCCATCTTGGAGCCTTCGCCGGTGCTCCGCCGGAGGGGGAATCGACCATGGAGGGCTTCTACATCAACACCATAGCCTCTCCGATGAGTTGTGAGTAGTTTACCACAAACCTTCGGGTCCATAGTTATTATCTAGATGGATTCTTCTCTCTCTTTGAATCTTAATACCATGTTCTCCTCGATCTTCTTGGAGATCTATTCGATGTAACTCTTTTTGCGGTGTGTTTGTCGAGATTTGTGGGTTTATGATCAAGTTTATCTATGAGAAATATTTGAATCTCCTCTGAATTCTTTTATGTGTGATTAAGTTGTCTTTCCAAGTCTCTTCGAATTATCAGTTTGGTTTAGCCTACTAGGTTGATGTTTCTTGCAATGGGAGAAGTGCTTAGCTTTGGGTTCAATCTTGCGGTGTCCTTTCCCAGTGACAACGGGCTCACAATCCCCCGGAAGGCATCCCCTCTTTCGTCTTCGTTTATCGGTAACTTTACTTGGAGCTATATTTTTATACGCCACATGATATGTGTTTTGCTTGGAGCGTCTTGTATGATATTAGTCTTTGATTTTTAGTTTACCACAATCATCCTTGCTGTACACACCTTTTGGGAGAAACCCACTTGATTGGAATTTCTTAAATACTCTATGTGCTTCACTTATATCTTTTGAGCTAGATAGTTTTTGCTCTAGTGCTTCACTTATATCTTTTAGGGCACGTCGGTGGCTTAATTTTGAAGAAATTGTTAATATCTCATGCGTCACTTATATTATTTTGACAGTCTCTTAGAACAGCATGGTATTTGCTATGGTTATAAAATTGGTCCTAGAATGGTGGGCATCCAAGTTGGGTATAATAAAAAGTATCATAGGAAGTGAATTGGATGCTATGATCAATTTGATACTTGATAATTGTTTTGAGATATGGAGGTGGTGATATTAGAGTCATTCTAGTTGGGTGATTATGAATTTAAAGAATGCTTGTGTTGAAGTTAGCAAGTCCCGTAGCATGCACGTATAGTTAAAGTTGTGTAACAAATTTGAAACATGAGGTGTTCTTAGATTGTGCATCCTTATTGAGTGGCGGTCGGGGACGGGCGATGCTCTTTTCCTAGGAGCATGCAGGTAGTGCTTGGTTTTTGATGACTTGTAGATTTTTGCAATAAGTATATGATTTCTTTTGACTAATGTTGAGTCCATGGATTATACACACTCTCACCCTTCCATCATTGCTAGCCTCTTCGGTACCGTGCATTGCCCTTTCTCAACTTGAGAGTTGGTGCCAACTTCGCCGGTGCATCCAAACCCCGTGATATGATACGCTATATCACACATAAACCTCCTTATCTTCCTCAAAACAGCCACCATACCTACCTATTATGGCATTTCCATAGCCATTCAAAGATATATTGCCATGCAACTTTCCACCGTTCCGTTTATCATCATGACACGTATTACTATTGTCATATTGCCTTGCATGGTCATGTAGTTGACATCGTATCTGTGGCAAAGCCACCATGCATAATTTTTCATACATGTCACTCTTGATTCATTGCCCAGCCCGGTACACCGCCGGAGGCGTTCATATAGAGTCATATCTTGTTCCAGTTTTGAGTTCTAATTCATGAGTTGTAAATAAATAAAAGTGTGATGATCATCATTATTAGAGCATTGTCCTCAAATAAAAAAAGGAAAGTCCAAAACAAAAAAAAGAAAGGCCAAAGAAAAAAAAAGAAAAAAGAAAGGCCAAAAAGAAAAAAATAAAGGCCCAAAGAAAAAAACAAGAAAAAAAAGGGGGGCAATGTTACTATCTCTTTTTCCACACTTGTGCTTCAAAGTAGCACCATGTTCTTCATATAGAGAGTCTCATATGTTGTCACTTTCGTATACTAGTGGGAATTTTTCATTATAGAACTTGGCTTGTGTATTCCTACGACGAGCTTCCTCAAAATGCCCCAGGTCTTCGTGAGCAAGCAAGTAGGATGCACACGCACTTAGTTTCTTTTGTTGAGCTTTCATATATTTATAGCTCTAGTGCATCCATTGCATGGCAATCCCTACTCCTCATGTTGACATCAATTGATGGGCATCTCCATAGCCCGTTGATTATCCTCATCAATGTGAGACTTTCTCCTTTTTATCTTCTCCACACAATCCCCATCATCATATTCTATTCCACCCATAGTGCTATATCCATGGCTCAGGCTCATGTATTGCGTGAAAGTTGAAAAAGTTTGAGATTATTTAAGTACGAAACAATTGCTTGGCTTTTCATCGGGGGTGTATAAGATGGGAGCATTTTTGGGTGACGAAAATGAAGCATGGCCTAATGATATGATTTTGTAGGGATGAACTTTCTTTAGCCATGTTATTTTGAGAAGACATGATTGCTTTGATTAGTATTCTTGAAGTATTACTATTTCCTATGTCAATATGAACTTTTATTTTGAATCATTTGGATCTGAACATTCATGCCACAATAAATAAAATTACATTGAGAATTATGCTAGGTAGCATTCCACATCAAAAATTCTGTTTTTATCATTTACCTACTCGAGGACGAGCAGGAATTAAACTTGGGGATACTTGATACGTCTCCAACGTATCTATAATTTTTGATTGTTCCATGCTATTATATTACCCGTTTTGGATGTTTATGGGCTATACTTTACACATTTATATCATTTTTGGGACTAACCTACTAACCGGAGGCCTAACCCGTATTGTTGTTTTTTTGCCTATTTGAGTATTTCGAAGAAGAGTAATATCAAACGGAGTCCAAACGGAATGAAATCTTCGGGAGTGTGATTTTTGGAACGCACGTGATACAGAGGACTTGGAGTGCAATTAAAGAAGCAATCGAGGCGACCACGAGGGTGGAGGGCACGCCCCCCCTACTGGGCGCGCCCCCCTATCTCGTGGGCCCCTCGAGCGTCCACTGTAACGCCCACGATGCGGCTATATCTCTCACGTGTCGAGGCACGACTTAGAGGCATAACCGCATTGTAGGTTTTGTCGCAAGAAGGGTCATCTTCACACAATCCCATGTAATGAACAAGAATGGGATAAAGAGAGTTGGCTTACACTCGCCACTTCACACAATACATAAATAAATTCATACATCATTTGAAATACACTCATAGACCGAGTACGGTCAAATCCAAATGAAAAGATGATAACCCCCAAATGCTAGATTCCCGACCATCCCAATTGGGCTCCACTACTGATCATCAGGAAACAAAACATAGTAACGACCAAGGTCCTCGTCGAAATCCCACTTGAGCTCGGTTGTGCCACCTGCACTAGTATCCTCGGCACCCGCATCTGTTTTGGTAGAATATGTGAGTCACGAGGACTCAGCAATCTCACACCCGCGAGATCAAGACTATTTAAGCTCATGGGTAGGAAAGGGGTAAGGAGGTGAAGCTGCAGCAAGCACTAAGCATATATGGTGGCTAACATACGCAAGTGAGAGCGAGAAGAGAAGCAATGCATCGGTCGAGAAGCTAGAAGTGATCAAGAAGTGATCCTGAACTACTTATGTTCATATATAACCCAAACCGTGTTCACTTCCCGGACTCCACCGAGAAGAAACCATCACGCCTACACACACGGTTGATGCATTTTAATTAAGTCAAGTGTCAAGTTCTCTACGACCGGATATTAACAAATTCCCGTCTGCCACATAACCGTGGGCACGGCTTTCAAAAGATAATACCCTGCAAGGGTGTCCCAACTTAGCCCATCACAAGCTCTCACGGTCAATGAAGGATATTCCTTCTCCCAGGAAGACCCGATCAGTCTCGGAATCCCAGTTTACAAGACATTTCGACAATGGTAAAACAAGAGCACTAAAGCCATCCGAAGTGCCGACAATTCCCGATAGGAGCTGCACATATCTCATTTTTAGGGCACACCAGATGAGCCAGACATCGGGTTGGCATAGACCCTGGTTGCCCAGGGGGCGCCGGACATCGCTCAGGTTGGACCAGCACTCGGAGGAGCACTGGCCCGGGAGGGTAAATAAAGATGACCCTCGGGCTCGCGAAAACCCAAGGGAAAAAGGCTTAGGTGGCAAATGGTAAAACCAAGTTTGGGCCTTGCTGGAGGAGTTTTATTCAAAGCGAACTGTCAAGGGGGTCCCATAAATCACCCAACCGCGTAAGGAACACAAAATCAAGGAACATAACACCGGTATGACGGAAACTAGGGCGGCAAGAGTGGAACAAAACACCAGGCATAAGGCCGAGCCTTCCACCCTTAACCAAGTATATAGGTGCATTAATTAAACAAGAGATATTGTGATATCCAAGAAATATCCATGTTCCAACATGGAACCAACTTCATCTTCACCTGCAACTAGCAAAACAATGGTTTGATAGGAAAGGATGGTTAGAGGCTTGACATGGCAATATGGGAGGCATCATAAACAAGTGGTAGGTAGCGCAAACATAGCGATAGAGCGAACAACTAGCAAAACAAAGATAGAAGTGATATCCTCGTTAGCGTACTCAACAGGTTCCTCGTATGCGTACTTGTCTCCCGGCTCTACCCAAAGCAAGAACAGAAGCAATGGAACCACAATCAATCATGGTGCAATGCATAAGCAACATGATGCAATACATGCCGTGATATGCGAGATGTGATATGCGATGCATATGCGGGCTCTGGAAGGAAAAATGATGAACAAGATCACTGGAAACGGATGCACGGTTTGCAAATGGCAAGCAAAACATGAATGACACAATTCTGCGATTAACAACATGATGCTACTTAGCATGCAAAAAGAAACTATGTTACAGCACCCCAACATAGCAACAAAGCGTATAG
Organism: Triticum aestivum; assembly: GCF_018294505.1. Lineage (NCBI taxonomy): Eukaryota > Viridiplantae > Streptophyta > Magnoliopsida > Poales > Poaceae > Triticum > Triticum aestivum. The sequence continues at coordinate 152,570,057 of NC_057807.1, forward strand.
AAGTGATCTACAAGAGAGGCTTGACAAAATATGAACACTAAGCTACGGCTAATTCATATAATAATAGGTTCAAATAAGCATGGCAAAAGTGCAAAAGATATCAGCTTCACAAACTTGGTGAAAATACTGAACATGGCAGAAACATCATGAGGAAGCAATGTTTAGGGCAAGCAAACATCATTCTACAGGAACATATCATAGAAACATAAGGCATGGCATGATACTACTAAATGCATAGAACAAAAGTCCCTTACTGACCATGAGGTAAAAAGGACCAGAAGATATGATGGCACCCATGTAAACATAGCAAGTTTGGTTAACAAATTTAGACAAACAGAAAATAGAGCATGGAATTAATAGAATTATGAGGCATCTTTGCGAGCTCGATTCACTCATCACAAGTCATTGCATGACAAGAGAAGCATAGCATCAGCAAGAAGACATGTTTATGAAACTAAATATGGCAAAAATAAGCTCATACCATGCAAGGGTTAACTACAACAACCTTGGCAAAATTGAATAGCATGTAAACAATCTTCCAGGAAACATTTTATAGCAAAAGTAGAGTAAGAAAATGACATGCTAGAGAACTCCATAATTGCAAACAGGGGCATGGATGGATAGAGCATAACCACATGTTCAAAACATCCTTACTAAAGTATCTCAAAATAAGCATGGACCTCTCTGTAGCATCAAGTTTACATGGCATAAAAATAACAGCAGAACACGGACTGAAATCAGCAACATCACGAAGCCTAGTTTGCATGCTTGTTCTAGTCACCACATAGATCACAAAAATACATGGTAAGCTCCTATGTAAATATGGCATGCCATAGACTAAAAAACATGTAGAGCTCATGCTCATAGGATGCACACACAAAATGCAATGAAAAAGACAAATCACCAAGTTTTGTTAACAGACAGCAGTTAACATCATATAGCACTATTTCAACGATTATTTAGGCATCAAGATGAACTCAAACAAGCATGGCACAATGTAACAAAATTAATATCATCTCATGATGAACATTTTGACATATTATATGCACAAATTGGAGCACCGAGCACGAAGATATGATGTGATGAACAGGGCTCCAGAATGCTAAAATTTAAGGACATGCCAAAATTCGGGGTCAACCTCAGATCTAGGGTTCTGTGGCATGGACTTTGAGGACGCCGGAGCTCATAGGAGACTGGGCGGCAGCGGCCAGGGTCGGCCGGAGAGGACGCCGGAGAGATGGGGCCGGCCGGATCTGGCCGGGCCTCGTCGGATCCAGCCGGGGCGCGTTCCGCGGCGGAGGGCGACGAAGGGAGGCGAC